>NW_028320447.1:346873-693746 GCF_062004578.1 Staurois parvus
TTCACTCACTGACAACATTCACTGACAACATTCACTCACTGACAACATTCACTCATTGACAACATTCACTCACTGATAACATTCACTAACTGACAACATTCACTGACAACATTCACTGACAACATTCACTCACTGACAACATTCACTCTCTGACAACATTCACTGACAACATTCACTGACAACATTCACTGACAACATTCACTCACTGACAACATTCACTGACAACATTCACTCACTGACAACATTCACTCACTGACAACATTCACTCACTGACAACATTCACTGACAACACTCACTGACAACATTCACTGACAACATTCACTGACAACATTCACTCTCTGACAACATTCACTCACTGACAGCATTCACTGACAACATTCACTCACTGACAACATTCACTCACTGACAGCATTCACTGACAACATTCACTCACTGACAACATTCACTGACAACATTCACTCACTGACAACATTCACTGACAACACTCACTGAAAACATTCACTGACAACATTCACTGACAACATTCACTCTCTGACAACATTCACTGACAACATTCACTCACTGACAACATTCACTCACTGACAGCATTCACTCACTGACAACATTCACTGACAACATTCACTCACTGACAACATTCACTGACAACATTCACTCACTGACAACATTCACTGACAACATTCACTCACTGACAACATTCACTGACAACACTCACTGACAACATTGACTCACAACACTCACTGACAACATTCACTCACTGACAACATTCACTGACAACATTCACTCACTGACAACACTCACTGACAACACTCACTGACAACATTGACTCACTTACAACACTCACTGACAACATTCACTCACTGACAACATTCACTGACAACATTCACTCACTGACAACATTCACTCACTGACAACATTCACTGACAACATTCACTCACTGATAACATTCACTAACTGACAACATTCACTCACAGACAACATTCACTGACAATCACTCACTGACAACATTCACTGACAACATTCACTCACTGACAACATTCACTGACAACACTCACTGACAACATTCACTGACAACATTCACTGACAACATTCACTCTCTGACAACATTCACTCACTGACAGCATTCACTGACAACATTCACTCACTGACAACATTCACTCACTGACAGCATTCACTGACAACATTCACTCACTGACAACATTCACTGACAACATTCACTCACTGACAACATTCACTGACAACACTCACTGAAAACATTCACTGACAACATTCACTGACAACATTCACTCTCTGACAACATTCACTCACTGACAACATTCACTCACTGACAGCATTCACTCACTGACAACATTCACTGACAACATTCACTCACTGACAACATTCACTGACAACATTCACTCACTGACAACATTCACTGACAACACTCACTGACAACATTGACTCACAACACTCACTGACAACATTCACTCACTGACAACATTCACTGACAACATTCACTCACTGACAACATTCACTCACTGACAACATTCACTGACAACATTCACTCACTGACAACATTCACTAACTGACAACATTCACTCACAGACAACATTCACTGACAACATCCACTCACTGACAACATTCACTCACTGACAACATTCACTCACTGACAACATTCACTGACAACATTCACTGACAACATTCACTCACTGACAACATTCACTCTCTGACAACATTCACTGACAACATTCACTGACAACATTCAATGACAACATTCACTCACTGACAACATTCACTGACAACATTCACTCACTGACAACATTCACTGACAACACTCACTGACAACATTCACTGACAACATTCACTGACAACATTCACTCTCTGACAACATTCACTCACTGACAACATTCACTTACTGACAGCATTCACTGACAACATTCACTCACTGACAACATTCACTGACAACATTCACTCACTGACAACATTCACTGACAACATTCACTCACTGACAACATTCACTCACTGACAACATTCACTGACAACATTCACTCACTGACATTCACTGACAACATTCACTCACTGACAACATTCACTGACAACATTCACTCACTGACAACATTCACTCACTGACAACATTCACTGACAACATTGACTCTCTGACAACATTCACTGACAACATTCACTAACTGACAACATTCACTCACAGACAACATTCACTGACAACATTCACTCACTGACAACATTCACTCACTGACAACATTCACTCACTGACAACATTCACTGACAACATTCACTGACAACATTCACTAACTGACAACATTCACTGACAACGTTCACTCACTGACAACATTCACTCACTGACAACATTCACTGACAACATTCACTCACTGACAACATTCACTGACAACATTCACTCACTGACAACATTCACTGACAACATTCACTCACTGACAACATTCACTGACAACATTCACGCACTGACAACATTCACTGACAACATTCACTCACAGACAACATTCACTGACAACATCCACTCACTGACAACATTCACTCACTGACAACATTCACTCACTGACAACATTCACTGACAACATTCACTGACAACATTCACTCACTGACAACATTCACTCTCTGACAACATTCACTGACAACATTCACTGACAACATTCACTGACAACATTCACTCACTGACAACATTCACTGACAACATTCACTCACTGACAACATTCACTGACAACACTCACTGACAACATTCACTGACAACATTCACTGACAACATTCACTCTCTGACAACATTCACTCACTGACAACATTCACTCACTGACAGCATTCACTGACAACATTCACTCACTGACAACATTCACTGACAACATTCACTCACTGACAACATTCACTGACAACATTCACTCACTGACAACATTCACTCACTGACAACATTCACTGACAACATTCACTCTCTGACATTCACTGACAACATTCACTCACTGACAACATTCACTGACAACATTCACTCACTGACAACATTCACTCACTGACAACATTCACTGACAACATTGACTCTCTGACAACATTCACTGACAACATTCACTAACTGACAACATTCACTCACAGACAACATTCACTGACAACATTCACTCACTGACAACATTCACTCACTGACAACATTCACTGACAACATTCACTGACAACATTCACTAACTGACAACATTCACTGACAACATTCACTCTCTGACAACATTCACTGACAACAATTACTGATAACATTCACTCTCTGACAACATTCACTGACAACATTCACTCTCTGACAACATTCACTGACAACGTTCACTCACTGACAACATTCACTCACTGACAACATTCACTGACAACATTCACTCACTGACAACATTCACTGACAACATTCACTCACTGACAACATTCACTGACAACATTCACTCACTGACAACATTCACTGACAACATTCACGCACTGACAACATTCACTGACAACATTCACTCACTGACAACATTCACTGACAACATTCACTCACTGACAACACTCACTGACAACATTCACTCACTGACAACATTCACTGACAACATTCACTCACTGACAACACTCACTGACAACACTCACTGACAACATTGACTCACTTACAACACTCACTGACAACATTCACTCACTGACAACATTCACTGACAACATTCACTCACTGACAACATTCACTCATTGACAACATTCACTCACTGATAACATTCACTAACTGACAACATTCACTGACAACATTCACTGACAACATTCACTCACTGACAACATTCACTCTCTGACAACATTCACTGACAACATTCACTGACAACATTCACTGACAACATTCACTCACTGACAACATTCACTGACAACATTCACTCACTGACAACATTCACTCACTGACAACATTCACTGACAACACTCACTGACAACATTCACTGACAACATTCACTGACAACATTCACTCTCTGACAACATTCACTCACTGACAACATTCACTCACTGACAGCATTCACTGACAACATTCACTCACTGACAACATTCACTGACAACATTCACTCACTGACAACATTCACTGACAACATTCACTCACTGACAACATTCACTCACTGACAACATTCACTGACAACATTCACTCTCTGACATTCACTGACAACATTCACTCACTGACAACATTCACTGACAACATTCACTCACTGACAACATTCACTCACTGACAACATTCACTGACAACATTGACTCTCTGACAACATTCACTGACAACATTCACTAACTGACAACATTCACTCACAGACAACATTCACTGACAACATTCACTCACTGACAACATTCACTCACTGACAACATTCACTGACAACATTCACTGACAACATTCACTAACTGACAACATTCACTGACAACATTCACTCTCTGACAACATTCACTGACAACAATTACTGATAACATTCACTCTCTGACAACATTCACTGACAACATTCACTCTCTGACAACATTCACTGACAACGTTCACTCACTGACAACATTCACTCACTGACAACATTCACTGACAACATTCACTCACTGACAACATTCACTGACAACATTCACTCACTGACAACATTCACTGACAACATTCACTCACTGACAACATTCACTGACAACATTCACGCACTGACAACATTCACTGACAACATTCACTCACTGACAACATTCACTGACAACATTCACTCACTGACAACACTCACTGACAACATTCACTCACTGACAACATTCACTGACAACATTCACTCACTGACAACACTCACTGACAACACTCACTGACAACATTGACTCACTTACAACACTCACTGACAACATTCACTCACTGACAACATTCACTGACAACATTCACTCACTGACAACATTCACTCATTGACAACATTCACTCACTGATAACATTCACTAACTGACAACATTCACTGACAACATTCACTGACAACATTCACTCACTGACAACATTCACTCTCTGACAACATTCACTGACAACATTCACTGACAACATTCACTGACAACATTCACTCACTGACAACATTCACTGACAACATTCACTCACTGACAACATTCACTCACTGACAACATTCACTGACAACACTCACTGACAACATTCACTGACAACATTCACTGACAACATTCACTCTCTGACAACATTCACTCACTGACAGCATTCACTGACAACATTCACTCACTGACAACATTCACTCACTGACAGCATTCACTGACAACATTCACTCACTGACAACATTCACTGACAACATTCACTCACTGACAACATTCACTGACAACACTCACTGAAAACATTCACTGACAACATTCACTGACAACATTCACTCTCTGACAACATTCACTGACAACATTCACTCACTGACAACATTCACTCACTGACAGCATTCACTCACTGACAACATTCACTGACAACATTCACTCACTGACAACATTCACTGACAACATTCACTCACTGACAACATTCACTGACAACTCTCACTGACAACATTCACTGACAACACTCACTGACAACATTCACTCACTGACAACATTCACTCTCTGACAACATTCACTCACTGTCAACATTCACTGACAACATTCACTGACAACATTTACTGACAACATTCACTCACTGACAACATTCACTCTCTGACAACATTCACTCACTGACAACATTCACTGACAACATTCACTCACTGACAACATTCACTCACTGACAACATTCACTGACAACATTCACTCACTGACAACATTCACTGACAACATTCACTAACTGACAACATTCACTGACAACATTGACTCTCTGACAACATTCACTGACAACATTTACTGATAACATTCACTCTCTGACAACATTCACTGACAATGTTCACTGACAACATTCACTCACTGACAACATTCACTGACAACATTCACTCACTGACAACATTCACTGACAACATTCACTCACTGACAACATTCACTGACAACGTTCACTGACAACATTCATTCACTGACAACATTCACTCACTGACAACATTCACTGACAACATTCACTCACTGACAACATTCACTGACAACATTCACTCACTGACAACATTCACTGACAACATTCACTCACTGACAACATTCACTGACAACATTCACTCACTGACAACATTCACTGACAACATTCACTCACTGACAACATTCACTGACAACATTCACTCACTGACAACACTCACTGACAACATTCACTCACTGACAACATTCACTGACAACATTCACTCACTGACAACACTCACTGACAACACTCACTGACAACATTGACTCACTTACAACACTCACTGACAACATTCACTCACTGACAACATTCACTGACAACATTCACTCACTGACAACATTCACTCACTGACAACATTCACTGACAACATTCACTCACTGATAACATTCACTAACTGACAACATTCACTCACAGACAACATTCACTGACAACATTCACTCACTGACAACATTCACTCACTGACAACATTCACTCACTGACAACATTCACTGACAACATTCACTGACAACATTCACTCACTGACAACATTCACTCTCTGACAACATTCACTGACAACATTCACTGACAACATTCACTGACAACATTCACTCACTGACAACATTCACTGACAACATTCACTCACTGACAACATTCACTGACAACATTCACTCACTGACAACATTCACTCACTGACAACATTCACTCTCTGACAACATTCACTGACAACATTCACTGACAACATTCACTGACAACATTCACTCACTGACAACATTCACTGACAACATTCACTCACTGACAACATTCACTCACTGACAACATTCACTCACTGACAACATTCACTGACAACACTCACTGACAACATTCACTGACAACATTCACTGACAACATTCACTCTCTGACAACATTCACTCACTGACAGCATTCACTGACAACATTCACTCACTGACAACATTCACTCACTGACAGCATTCACTGACAACATTCACTCACTGACAACATTCACTGACAACATTCACTCACTGACAACATTCACTGACAACACTCACTGAAAACATTCACTGACAACATTCACTGACAACATTCACTCTCTGACAACATTCACTGACAACATTCACTCACTGACAACATTCACTCACTGACAGCATTCACTCACTGACAACATTCACTGACAACATTCACTCACTGACAACATTCACTGACAACATTCACTCACTGACAACATTCACTGACAACATTCACTCACTGACAACATTCACTGACAACACTCACTGACAACATTGACTCACAACACTCACTGACAACATTCACTCACTGACAACATTCACTGACAACATTCACTCACTGACAACATTCACTCACTGACAACATTCACTGACAACATTCACTCACTGACAACATTCACTAACTGACAACATTCACTCACAGACAACATTCACTGACAACATCCACTCACTGACATTCACTGACAACATTCACTCACTGACAACATTCACTGACAACATTCACTCACTGACAACATTCACTCACTGACAACATTCACTGACAACATTGACTCTCTGACAACATTCACTGACAACATTCACTAACTGACAACATTCACTCACAGACAACATTCACTGACAACATTCACTCACTGACAACATTCACTCACTGACAACATTCACTCACTGACAACATTCACTGACAACATTCACTGACAACATTCACTAACTGACAACATTCACTGACAACATTCACTCTCTGACAACATTCACTGACAACAATTACTGATAACATTCACTCTCTGACAACATTCACTGACAACATTCACTCTCTGACAACATTCACTGACAACGTTCACTCACTGACAACATTCACTCACTGACAACATTCACTGACAACATTCACTCACTGACAACATTCACTGACAACATTCACTCACTGACAACATTCACTGACAACATTCACTCACTGACAACATTCACTGACAACATTCACGCACTGACAACATTCACTGACAACATTCACTCACTGACAACATTCACTGACAACATTCACTCACTGACAACACTCACTGACAACATTCACTCACTGACAACATTCACTGACAACATTCACTCACTGACAACATTCACTGACAACATTCACTCACTGACAACACTCACTGACAACACTCACTGACAACATTGACTCACTTACAACACTCACTGACAACATTCACTCACTGACAACATTCACTGACAACATTCACTCACTGACAACATTCACTCATTGACAACATTCACTCACTGATAACATTCACTAACTGACAACATTCACTGACAACATTCACTGACAACATTCACTCACTGACAACATTCACTCTCTGACAACATTCACTGACAACATTCACTGACAACATTCACTGACAACATTCACTCACTGACAACATTCACTGACAACATTCACTCACTGACAACATTCACTCACTGACAACATTCACTCACTGACAACATTCACTGACAACACTCACTGACAACATTCACTGACAACATTCACTGACAACATTCACTCTCTGACAACATTCACTCACTGACAGCATTCACTGACAACATTCACTCACTGACAACATTCACTCACTGACAGCATTCACTGACAACATTCACTCACTGACAACATTCACTGACAACATTCACTCACTGACAACATTCACTGACAACACTCACTGAAAACATTCACTGACAACATTCACTGACAACATTCACTCTCTGACAACATTCACTGACAACATTCACTCACTGACAACATTCACTCACTGACAGCATTCACTCACTGACAACATTCACTGACAACATTCACTCACTGACAACATTCACTGACAACATTCACTCACTGACAACATTCACTGACAACATTCACTCACTGACAACATTCACTGACAACACTCACTGACAACATTGACTCACAACACTCACTGACAACATTCACTCACTGACAACATTCACTGACAACATTCACTCACTGACAACACTCACTGACAACACTCACTGACAACATTGACTCACTTACAACACTCACTGACAACATTCACTCACTGACAACATTCACTGACAACATTCACTCACTGACAACATTCACTCACTGACAACATTCACTGACAACATTCACTCACTGATAACATTCACTAACTGACAACATTCACTCACAGACAACATTCACTGACAATCACTCACTGACAACATTCACTGACAACATTCACTCACTGACAACATTCACTGACAACACTCACTGACAACATTCACTGACAACATTCACTGACAACATTCACTCTCTGACAACATTCACTCACTGACAGCATTCACTGACAACATTCACTCACTGACAACATTCACTCACTGACAGCATTCACTGACAACATTCACTCACTGACAACATTCACTGACAACATTCACTCACTGACAACATTCACTGACAACACTCACTGAAAACATTCACTGACAACATTCACTGACAACATTCACTCTCTGACAACATTCACTCACTGACAACATTCACTCACTGACAGCATTCACTCACTGACAACATTCACTGACAACATTCACTCACTGACAACATTCACTGACAACATTCACTCACTGACAACATTCACTGACAACACTCACTGACAACATTGACTCACAACACTCACTGACAACATTCACTCACTGACAACATTCACTGACAACATTCACTCACTGACAACATTCACTCACTGACAACATTCACTGACAACATTCACTCACTGACAACATTCACTAACTGACAACATTCACTCACAGACAACATTCACTGACAACATCCACTCACTGACAACATTCACTCACTGACAACATTCACTCACTGACAACATTCACTGACAACATTCACTGACAACATTCACTCACTGACAACATTCACTCTCTGACAACATTCACTGACAACATTCACTGACAACATTCAATGACAACATTCACTCACTGACAACATTCACTGACAACATTCACTCACTGACAACATTCACTGACAACACTCACTGACAACATTCACTGACAACATTCACTGACAACATTCACTCTCTGACAACATTCACTCACTGACAACATTCACTTACTGACAGCATTCACTGACAACATTCACTCACTGACAACATTCACTGACAACATTCACTCACTGACAACATTCACTGACAACATTCACTCACTGACAACATTCACTCACTGACAACATTCACTGACAACATTCACTCACTGACATTCACTGACAACATTCACTCACTGACAACATTCACTGACAACATTCACTCACTGACAACATTCACTCACTGACAACATTCACTGACAACATTGACTCTCTGACAACATTCACTGACAACATTCACTAACTGACAACATTCACTCACAGACAACATTCACTGACAACATTCACTCACTGACAACATTCACTCACTGACAACATTCACTCACTGACAACATTCACTGACAACATTCACTGACAACATTCACTAACTGACAACATTCACTGACAACGTTCACTCACTGACAACATTCACTCACTGACAACATTCACTGACAACATTCACTCACTGACAACATTCACTGACAACATTCACTCACTGACAACATTCACTGACAACATTCACTCACTGACAACATTCACTGACAACATTCACGCACTGACAACATTCACTGACAACATTCACTCACAGACAACATTCACTGACAACATCCACTCACTGACAACATTCACTCACTGACAACATTCACTCACTGACAACATTCACTGACAACATTCACTGACAACATTCACTCACTGACAACATTCACTCTCTGACAACATTCACTGACAACATTCACTGACAACATTCACTGACAACATTCACTCACTGACAACATTCACTGACAACATTCACTCACTGACAACATTCACTGACAACACTCACTGACAACATTCACTGACAACATTCACTGACAACATTCACTCTCTGACAACATTCACTCACTGACAACATTCACTCACTGACAGCATTCACTGACAACATTCACTCACTGACAACATTCACTGACAACATTCACTCACTGACAACATTCACTGACAACATTCACTCACTGACAACATTCACTCACTGACAACATTCACTGACAACATTCACTCTCTGACATTCACTGACAACATTCACTCACTGACAACATTCACTGACAACATTCACTCACTGACAACATTCACTCACTGACAACATTCACTGACAACATTGACTCTCTGACAACATTCACTGACAACATTCACTAACTGACAACATTCACTCACAGACAACATTCACTGACAACATTCACTCACTGACAACATTCACTCACTGACAACATTCACTGACAACATTCACTGACAACATTCACTAACTGACAACATTCACTGACAACATTCACTCTCTGACAACATTCACTGACAACAATTACTGATAACATTCACTCTCTGACAACATTCACTGACAACATTCACTCTCTGACAACATTCACTGACAACGTTCACTCACTGACAACATTCACTCACTGACAACATTCACTGACAACATTCACTCACTGACAACATTCACTGACAACATTCACTCACTGACAACATTCACTGACAACATTCACTCACTGACAACATTCACTGACAACATTCACGCACTGACAACATTCACTGACAACATTCACTCACTGACAACATTCACTGACAACATTCACTCACTGACAACACTCACTGACAACATTCACTCACTGACAACATTCACTGACAACATTCACTCACTGACAACACTCACTGACAACACTCACTGACAACATTGACTCACTTACAACACTCACTGACAACATTCACTCACTGACAACATTCACTGACAACATTCACTCACTGACAACATTCACTCATTGACAACATTCACTCACTGATAACATTCACTAACTGACAACATTCACTGACAACATTCACTGACAACATTCACTCACTGACAACATTCACTCTCTGACAACATTCACTGACAACATTCACTGACAACATTCACTGACAACATTCACTCACTGACAACATTCACTGACAACATTCACTCACTGACAACATTCACTCACTGACAACATTCACTGACAACACTCACTGACAACATTCACTGACAACATTCACTGACAACATTCACTCTCTGACAACATTCACTCACTGACAACATTCACTCACTGACAGCATTCACTGACAACATTCACTCACTGACAACATTCACTGACAACATTCACTCACTGACAACATTCACTGACAACATTCACTCACTGACAACATTCACTCACTGACAACATTCACTGACAACATTCACTCTCTGACATTCACTGACAACATTCACTCACTGACAACATTCACTGACAACATTCACTCACTGACAACATTCACTCACTGACAACATTCACTGACAACATTGACTCTCTGACAACATTCACTGACAACATTCACTAACTGACAACATTCACTCACAGACAACATTCACTGACAACATTCACTCACTGACAACATTCACTCACTGACAACATTCACTGACAACATTCACTGACAACATTCACTAACTGACAACATTCACTGACAACATTCACTCTCTGACAACATTCACTGACAACAATTACTGATAACATTCACTCTCTGACAACATTCACTGACAACATTCACTCTCTGACAACATTCACTGACAACGTTCACTCACTGACAACATTCACTCACTGACAACATTCACTGACAACATTCACTCACTGACAACATTCACTGACAACATTCACTCACTGACAACATTCACTGACAACATTCACTCACTGACAACATTCACTGACAACATTCACGCACTGACAACATTCACTGACAACATTCACTCACTGACAACATTCACTGACAACATTCACTCACTGACAACACTCACTGACAACATTCACTCACTGACAACATTCACTGACAACATTCACTCACTGACAACACTCACTGACAACACTCACTGACAACATTGACTCACTTACAACACTCACTGACAACATTCACTCACTGACAACATTCACTGACAACATTCACTCACTGACAACATTCACTCATTGACAACATTCACTCACTGATAACATTCACTAACTGACAACATTCACTGACAACATTCACTGACAACATTCACTCACTGACAACATTCACTCTCTGACAACATTCACTGACAACATTCACTGACAACATTCACTGACAACATTCACTCACTGACAACATTCACTGACAACATTCACTCACTGACAACATTCACTCACTGACAACATTCACTGACAACACTCACTGACAACATTCACTGACAACATTCACTGACAACATTCACTCTCTGACAACATTCACTCACTGACAGCATTCACTGACAACATTCACTCACTGACAACATTCACTCACTGACAGCATTCACTGACAACATTCACTCACTGACAACATTCACTGACAACATTCACTCACTGACAACATTCACTGACAACACTCACTGAAAACATTCACTGACAACATTCACTGACAACATTCACTCTCTGACAACATTCACTGACAACATTCACTCACTGACAACATTCACTCACTGACAGCATTCACTCACTGACAACATTCACTGACAACATTCACTCACTGACAACATTCACTGACAACATTCACTCACTGACAACATTCACTGACAACATTCACTCACTGACAACATTCACTGACAACACTCACTGACAACATTGACTCACAACACTCACTGACAACATTCACTCACTGACAACATTCACTGACAACATTCACTCACTGACAACATTCACTCACTGACAACATTCACTGACAACATTCACTCACTGACAACATTCACTAACTGACAACATTCACTCACAGACAACATTCACTGACAACATCCACTCACTGACAACATTCACTGACAACATTCACTCACTGACAACATTCACTGACAACTCTCACTGACAACATTCACTGACAACACTCACTGACAACATTCACTCACTGACAACATTCACTCTCTGACAACATTCACTCACTGTCAACATTCACTGACAACATTCACTGACAACATTTACTGACAACATTCACTCACTGACAACATTCACTCTCTGACAACATTCACTCACTGACAACATTCACTGACAACATTCACTCACTGACAACATTCACTCACTGACAACATTCACTGACAACATTCACTCACTGACAACATTCACTGACAACATTCACTAACTGACAACATTCACTGACAACATTGACTCTCTGACAACATTCACTGACAACATTTACTGATAACATTCACTCTCTGACAACATTCACTGACAATGTTCACTGACAACATTCACTCACTGACAACATTCACTGACAACATTCACTCACTGACAACATTCACTGACAACATTCACTCACTGACAACATTCACTGACAACGTTCACTGACAACATTCATTCACTGACAACATTCACTCACTGACAACATTCACTGACAACATTCACTCACTGACAACATTCACTGACAACATTCACTCACTGACAACATTCACTGACAACATTCACTCACTGACAACATTCACTGACAACATTCACTCACTGACAACATTCACTGACAACATTCACTCACTGACAACACTCACTGACAACATTCACTCACTGACAACATTCACTGACAACATTCACTCACTGACAACACTCACTGACAACACTCACTGACAACATTGACTCACTTACAACACTCACTGACAACATTCACTCACTGACAACATTCACTGACAACATTCACTCACTGACAACATTCACTCACTGACAACATTCACTGACAACATTCACTCACTGATAACATTCACTAACTGACAACATTCACTCACAGACAACATTCACTGACAACATTCACTCACTGACAACATTCACTCACTGACAACATTCACTCACTGACAACATTCACTGACAACATTCACTGACAACATTCACTCACTGACAACATTCACTCTCTGACAACATTCACTGACAACATTCACTGACAACATTCACTCACTGACAACATTCACTGACAACATTCACTCACTGACAACATTCACTGACAACATTCACTCACTGACAACATTCACTCACTGACAACATTCACTCTCTGACAACATTCACTGACAACATTCACTGACAACATTCACTGACAACATTCACTCACTGACAACATTCACTGACAACATTCACTCACTGACAACATTCACTCACTGACAACATTCACTCACTGACAACATTCACTGACAACACTCACTGACAACATTCACTGACAACATTCACTGACAACATTCACTCTCTGACAACATTCACTCACTGACAGCATTCACTGACAACATTCACTCACTGACAACATTCACTCACTGACAGCATTCACTGACAACATTCACTCACTGACAACATTCACTGACAACATTCACTCACTGACAACATTCACTGACAACACTCACTGAAAACATTCACTGACAACATTCACTGACAACATTCACTCTCTGACAACATTCACTGACAACATTCACTCACTGACAACATTCACTCACTGACAGCATTCACTCACTGACAACATTCACTGACAACATTCACTCACTGACAACATTCACTGACAACATTCACTCACTGACAACATTCACTGACAACATTCACTCACTGACAACATTCACTGACAACACTCACTGACAACATTGACTCACAACACTCACTGACAACATTCACTCACTGACAACATTCACTGACAACATTCACTCACTGACAACATTCACTCACTGACAACATTCACTGACAACATTCACTCACTGACAACATTCACTAACTGACAACATTCACTCACAGACAACATTCACTGACAACATCCACTCACTGACATTCACTGACAACATTCACTCACTGACAACATTCACTGACAACATTCACTCACTGACAACATTCACTCACTGACAACATTCACTGACAACATTGACTCTCTGACAACATTCACTGACAACATTCACTAACTGACAACATTCACTCACAGACAACATTCACTGACAACATTCACTCACTGACAACATTCACTCACTGACAACATTCACTCACTGACAACATTCACTGACAACATTCACTGACAACATTCACTAACTGACAACATTCACTGACAACATTCACTCTCTGACAACATTCACTGACAACAATTACTGATAACATTCACTCTCTGACAACATTCACTGACA
The DNA here is from genome assembly GCF_062004578.1 of Staurois parvus. NCBI lineage: Eukaryota > Metazoa > Chordata > Amphibia > Anura > Ranidae > Staurois > Staurois parvus. The sequence continues at coordinate 363,064 of NW_028320447.1, forward strand.
ACATTCACTCTCTGACAACATTCACTGACAACGTTCACTCACTGACAACATTCACTCACTGACAACATTCACTGACAACATTCACTCACTGACAACATTCACTGACAACATTCACTCACTGACAACATTCACTGACAACATTCACTCACTGACAACATTCACTGACAACATTCACGCACTGACAACATTCACTGACAACATTCACTCACTGACAACATTCACTGACAACATTCACTCACTGACAACACTCACTGACAACATTCACTCACTGACAACATTCACTGACAACATTCACTCACTGACAACATTCACTGACAACATTCACTCACTGACAACACTCACTGACAACACTCACTGACAACATTGACTCACTTACAACACTCACTGACAACATTCACTCACTGACAACATTCACTGACAACATTCACTCACTGACAACATTCACTCATTGACAACATTCACTCACTGATAACATTCACTAACTGACAACATTCACTGACAACATTCACTGACAACATTCACTCACTGACAACATTCACTCTCTGACAACATTCACTGACAACATTCACTGACAACATTCACTCACTGACAACATTCACTGACAACATTCACTCACTGACAACATTCACTCACTGACAACATTCACTCACTGACAACATTCACTGACAACACTCACTGACAACATTCACTGACAACATTCACTGACAACATTCACTCTCTGACAACATTCACTCACTGACAGCATTCACTGACAACATTCACTCACTGACAACATTCACTCACTGACAGCATTCACTGACAACATTCACTCACTGACAACATTCACTGACAACATTCACTCACTGACAACATTCACTGACAACACTCACTGAAAACATTCACTGACAACATTCACTGACAACATTCACTCTCTGACAACATTCACTGACAACATTCACTCACTGACAACATTCACTCACTGACAGCATTCACTCACTGACAACATTCACTGACAACATTCACTCACTGACAACATTCACTGACAACATTCACTCACTGACAACATTCACTGACAACATTCACTCACTGACAACATTCACTGACAACACTCACTGACAACATTGACTCACAACACTCACTGACAACATTCACTCACTGACAACATTCACTGACAACATTCACTCACTGACAACATTCACTCACTGACAACATTCACTGACAACATTCACTCACTGACAACATTCACTAACTGACAACATTCACTCACAGACAACATTCACTGACAACATCCACTCACTGACAACATTCGCTGACAACATTCACTCACTGACAACATTCACTGACAACTCTCACTGACAACATTCACTGACAACACTCACTGACAACATTCACTCACTGACAACATTCACTCTCTGACAACATTCACTCACTGTCAACATTCACTGACAACATTCACTGACAACATTTACTGACAACATTCACTCACTGACAACATTCACTCTCTGACAACATTCACTCACTGACAACATTCACTGACAACATTCACTCACTGACAACATTCACTCACTGACAACATTCACTGACAACATTCACTCACTGACAACATTCACTGACAACATTCACTAACTGACAACATTCACTGACAACATTGACTCTCTGACAACATTCACTGACAACATTTACTGATAACATTCACTCTCTGACAACATTCACTGACAACGTTCACTGACAACATTCACTCACTGACAACATTCACTCACTGACAACATTCACTGACAACATTCACTCACTGACAACATTCACTGACAACGTTCACTGACAACATTCATTCACTGACAACATTCACTCACTGACAACATTCACTGACAACATTCACTCACTGACAACATTCACTGACAACATTCACTCACTGACAACATTCACTGACAACATTCACTCACTGACAACATTCACTGACAACATTCACTCACTGACAACATTCACTGACAACATTCACTCACTGACAACACTCACTGACAACATTCACTCACTGACAACATTCACTGACAACATTCACTCACTGACAACACTCACTGACAACACTCACTGACAACATTGACTCACTTACAACACTCACTGACAACATTCACTCACTGACAACATTCACTGACAACATTCACTCACTGACAACATTCACTCACTGACAACATTCACTGACAACATTCACTCACTGATAACATTCACTAACTGACAACATTCACTCACAGACAACATTCACTGACAACATTCACTCACTGACAACATTCACTCACTGACAACATTCACTCACTGACAACATTCACTGACAACATTCACTGACAACATTCACTCACTGACAACATTCACTCTCTGACAACATTCACTGACAACATTCACTGACAACATTCACTGACAACATTCACTCACTGACAACATTCACTGACAACATTCACTCACTGACAACATTCACTGACAACATTCACTCACTGACAACATTCACTCACTGACAACATTCACTCACTGACAACATTCACTGACAACACTCACTGACAACATTCACTGACAACATTCACTGACAACATTCACTCTCTGACAACATTCACTCACTGACAGCATTCACTGACAACATTCACTCACTGACAACATTCACTCACTGACAGCATTCACTGACAACATTCACTCACTGACAACATTCACTGACAACATTCACTCACTGACAACATTCACTGACAACACTCACTGAAAACATTCACTGACAACATTCACTGACAACATTCACTCTCTGACAACATTCACTGACAACATTCACTCACTGACAACATTCACTCACTGACAGCATTCACTCACTGACAACATTCACTGACAACATTCACTCACTGACAACATTCACTGACAACATTCACTCACTGACAACATTCACTGACAACATTCACTCACTGACAACATTCACTGACAACACTCACTGACAACATTGACTCACAACACTCACTGACAACATTCACTCACTGACAACATTCACTGACAACATTCACTCACTGACAACATTCACTGACAACATTCACTCACTGACAACATTCACTAACTGACAACATTCACTCACAGACAACATTCACTGACAACATCCACTCACTGACAACATTCACTGACAACATTCACTCACTGACAACATTCACTGACAACACTCACTGACAACATTCACTGACAACACTCACTGACAACATTCACTCACTGACAACATTCACTCTCTGACAACATTCACTCACTGTCAACATTCACTGACAACATTCACTGACAACATTTACTGACAACATTCACTCACTGACAACATTCACTCTCTGACAACATTCACTCACTGACAACATTCACTGACAACATTCACTCACTGACAACATTCACTCACTGACAACATTCACTGACAACATTCACTCACTGACAACATTCACTGACAACATTCACTAACTGACAACATTCACTGACAACATTCACTCTCTGACAACATTCACTGACAACATTTACTGATAACATTCACTCTCTGACAACATTCACTGACAACGTTCACTGACAACATTCACTCACTGACAACATTCACTCACTGACAACATTCACTGACAACATTCACTCACTGACAACATTCACTGACAACATTCACTCACTGACAACATTCACTGACAACATTCACTCACTGACAACATTCACTGACAACATTCACTCACTGACAACATTCACTGACAACATTCACTCACTGACAACACTCACTGACAACATTCACTCACTGACAACATTCACTGACAACATTCACTCACTGACAACACTCACTGACAACAATCACTGACAACATTGACTCACTTACAACACTCACTGACAACATTCACTCACTGACAACATTCACTGACAACATTCACTCACTGACAACATTCACTCACTGACAACATTCACTGACAACATTCACTCACTGATAACATTCACTAACTGACAACATTCACTCACAGACAACATTCACTGACAACATTCACTCACTGACAACATTCACTCACTGACAACATTCACTGACAACATTCACTGACAACATTCACTCACTGACAACATTCACTCTCTGACAACATTCACTGACAACATTCACTGACAACATTCACTGACAACATTCACTCACTGACAACATTCACTGACAACATTCACTCACTGACAACATTCACTCACTGACAACATTCACTCACTGACAACACTCACTGACAACACTCACTGACAACACTCACTGACAACATTCACTGACAACATTCACTGACAACATTCACTCTCTGACAACATTCACTCACTGACAGCATTCACTGACAACATTCACTCACTGACAACATTCACTCACTGACAGCATTCACTGACAACATTCACTCACTGACAACATTCACTGACAACATTCACTCACTGACAACACTCACTGAAAACATTCACTGACAACATTCACTGACAACATTCACTCTCTGACAACATTCACTGACAACATTCACTCACTGACAACATTCACTCACTGACAGCATTCACTCACTGACAACATTCACTGACAACATTCACTCACTGACAACATTCACTGACAACATTCACTCACTGACAACATTCACTGACAACACTCACTGACAACATTGACTCACAACACTCACTGACAACATTCACTCACTGACAACATTCACTGACAACATTCACTCACTGACAACATTCACTCACTGACAACATTCACTGACAACATTCACTCACTGACAACATTCACTAACTGACAACATTCACTCACAGACAACATTCACTGACAACATCCACTCACTGACAACATTCACTCACTGACAACATTCACTCACTGACAACATTCACTGACAACATTCACTGACAACATTCACTCACTGACAACATTCACTCTCTGACAACATTCACTGACAACATTCACTGACAACATTCACTCACTGACAACATTCACTGACAACATTCACTCACTGACAACATTCACTCACTGACAACATTCACTGACAACACTCACTGACAACATTCACTGACAACATTCACTCTCTGACAACATTCACTCACTGACAACATTCACTCACTGACAGCATTCACTGACAACATTCACTCACTGACAACATTCACTCACTGACAACATTCACTGACAACATTCACTCACTGACAACATTCACTCACTGACAACATTCACTGACAACATTCACTCACTGACATTCACTGACAACATTCACTCACTGACAACATTCACTCACTGACAACATTCACTGACAACATTGACTCTCTGACAACATTCACTGACAACATTCACTAACTGACAACATTCACTCACAGACAACATTCACTGACAACATTCACTCACTGACAACATTCACTCACTGACAACATTCACTCACTGACAACATTCACTGACAACATTCACTGACAACATTCACTAACTGACAACATTCACTGACAACATTCACTCTCTGACAACATTCACTGACAACAATTACTGATAACATTCACTCTCTGACAACATTCACTGACAACATTCACTCTCTGACAACATTCACTGACAACGTTCACTGACAACATTCACTCACTGACAACATTCACTCACTGACAACATTCACTGACAACATTCACTCACTGACAACATTCACTGACAACATTCACTCACTGACAACATTCACTGACAACATTCACGCACTGACAACATTCACTGACAACATTCACTCACTGACAACATTCACTGACAACATTCACTCACTGACAACACTCACTGACAACATTCACTCACTGACAACATTCACTGACAACATTCACTCACTGACAACACTCACTGACAACACTCACTGACAACATTGACTCACTTACAACACTCACTGACAACATTCACTCACTGACAACATTCACTGACAACATTCACTCACTGACAACATTCACTCACTGATAACATTCACTAACTGACAACATTCACTCACAGACAACATTCACTGACAACATTCACTCACTGACAACATTCACTCACTGACAACATTCACTCACTGACAACATTCACTGACAACATTCACTGACAACATTCACTCACTGACAACATTCACTCTCTGACAACATTCACTGACAACATTCACTGAGAACATTCACTGACAACATTCACTCACTGACAACATTCACTGACAACATTCACTCACTGACAACATTCACTCACTGACAACATTCACTCACTGACAACATTCACTGACAACACTCACTGACAACATTCACTGACAACATTCACTGACAACATTCAATCTCTGACAACATTCACTCACTGACAGCATTCACTGACAACATTCACTCACTGACAACATTCACTCACTGACAGCATTCACTGACAACATTCACTCACTGACAACATTCACTGACAACATTCACTCACTGACAACATTCACTGACAACACTCACTGAAAACATTCACTGACAACATTCACTGACAACATTCACTCTCTGACAACATTCACTGACAACATTCACTCACTGACAACATTCACTCACTGACAGCATTCACTCACTGACAACATTCACTGACAACATTCACTCACTGACAACATTCACTGACAACATTCACTCACTGACAACATTCACTGACAACATTCACTCACTGACAACATTCACTGACAACATTCACTCACTGACAACACTCACTGACAACATTGACTCACTTACAACACTCACTGACAACATTCACTCACTGACAACATTCACTGACAACATTCACTCACTGACAACATTCACTCACTGACAACATTCACTGACAACATTCACTCACTGATAACATTCACTAACTGACAACATTCACTCACAGACAACATTCACTGACAACATTCACTCACTGACAACATTCACTCACTGACAACATTCACTCACTGACAACATTCACTGACAACATTCACTGACAACATTCACTCACTGACAACATTCACTCTCTGACAACATTCACTGACAACATTCACTGACAACATTCACTGACAACATTCACTCACTGACAACATTCACTCACTGACAACATTCACTGACAACACTCACTGACAACATTCACTGACAACATTCACTCTCTGACAACATTCACTCACTGACAGCATTCACTGACAACATTCACTCACTGACAACATTCACTGACAACATTCACTCACTGACAACATTCACTGACAACACTCACTGAAAACATTCACTGACAACATTCACTGACAACATTCACTCTCTGACAACATTCACTGACAACATTCACTCACTGACAACATTCACTCACTGACAGCATTCACTCACTGACAACATTCACTGACAACATTCACTCACTGACAACATTCACTGACAACATTCACTCACTGACAACATTCCCTGACAACATTCACTCACTGACAACATTCACTGACAACACTCACTGACAACATTGACTCACAACACTCACTGACAACATTCACTCACTGACAACATTCACTGACAACATTCACTCACTGACAACATTCACTCACTGACAACATTCACTGACAACATTCACTCACTGACAACATTCACTCACTGACAACATTCACTGACAACATTCACTCACTGACAACATTCACTAACTGACAACATTCACTCACAGACAACATTCACTGACAACATCCACTCACTGACAACATTCACTCACTGACAACATTCACTCACTGACAACATTCACTGACAACATTCACTGACAACATTCACTCACTGACAACATTCACTCTCTGACAACATTCACTGACAACATTCACTGACAACATTCACTCACTGACAACATTCACTGACAACATTCACTCACTGACAACATTCACTCACTGACAACATTCACTGACAACACTCACTGACAACATTCACTGACAACATTCACTCTCTGACAACATTCACTCACTGACAACATTCACTCACTGACAGCATTCACTGACAACATTCACTCACTGACAACATTCACTGACAACATTCACTCACTGACAACATTCACTGACAACATTCACTCACTGACAACATTCACTGACAACATTCACTCACTGACAACATTCACTGACAACATTCACTCACTGACAACATTCACTGACAACATTCACTCACTGACATTCACTGACAACATTCACTCACTGACAACATTCACTGACAACATTCACTCACTGACAACATTCACTCACTGACAACATTCACTGACAACATTGACTCTCTGACAACATTCACTGACAACATTCACTAACTGACAACATTCACTCACAGACAACATTCACTGACAACATTCACTCACTGACAACATTCACTCACTGACAACATTCACTGACAACATTCACTGACAACATTCACTAACTGACAACATTCACTGACAACATTCACTCTCTGACAACATTCACTGACAACAATTACTGATAACATTCACTCTCTGACAACATTCACTGACAACATTCACTCTCTGACAACATTCACTGACAACGTTCACTGACAACATTCACTCACTGACAACATTCACTCACTGACAACATTCACTGACAACATTCACTCACTGACAACATTCACTGACAACATTCACTCACTGACAACATTCACTGACAACATTCACGCACTGACAACATTCACTGACAACATTCACTCACTGACAACATTCACTGACAACATTCACTCACTGACAACACTCACTGACAACATTCACTCACTGACAACATTCACTGACAACATTCACTCACTGACAACACTCACTGACAACACTCACTGACAACATTGACTCACTTACAACACTCACTGACAACATTCACTCACTGACAACATTCACTGACAACATTCACTCACTGACAACATTCACTCACTGACAACATTCACTCACTGATAACATTCACTAACTGACAACATTCACTCACAGACAACATTCACTGACAACATTCACTCACTGACAACATTCACTCACTGACAACATTCACTCACTGACAACATTCACTGACAACATTCACTGACAACATTCACTCACTGACAACATTCACTCTCTGACAACATTCACTGACAACATTCACTGACAACATTCACTGACAACATTCACTCACTGACAACATTCACTGACAACATTCACTCACTGACAACATTCACTCACTGACAACATTCACTCACTGACAACATTCACTGACAACACTCACTGACAACATTCACTGACAACATTCACTCTCTGACAACATTCACTCACTGACAGCATTCACTGACAACATTCACTCACTGACAACATTCACTCACTGACAGCATTCACTGACAACATTCACTCACTGACAACATTCACTGACAACATTCACTCACTGACAACATTCACTGACAACACTCACTGAAAACATTCACTGACAACATTCACTGACAACATTCACTCTCTGACAACATTCACTGACAACATTCACTCACTGACAACATTCACTCACTGACAGCATTCACTCACTGACAACATTCACTGACAACATTCACTCACTGACAACATTCACTGACAACATTCACTCACTGACAACATTCACTGACAACATTCACTCACTGACAACATTCACTGACAACATTCACTCACTGACAACACTCACTGACAACATTCACTCACTGACAACATTCACTGACAACATTCACTCACTGACAACACTCACTGACAACACTCACTGACAACATTGACTCACTTACAACACTCACTGACAACATTCACTCACTGACAACATTCACTCACTGACAACATTCACTCACTGACAACATTCACTGACAACATTCACTCACTGATAACATTCACTAACTGACAACATTCACTCACAGACAACATTCACTGACAACATTCACTCACTGACAACATTCACTCACTGACAACATTCACTCACTGACAACATTCACTGACAACATTCACTGACAACATTCACTCACTGACAACATTCACTCTCTGACAACATTCACTGACAACATTCACTGACAACATTCACTGACAACATTCACTGACAACATTCACTCACTGACAACATTCACTGACAACACTCACTGACAACATTCACTGACAACATTCACTCTCTGACAACATTCACTCACTGACAGCATTCACTGACAACATTCACTCACTGACAACATTCACTCACTGACAGCATTCACTGACAACATTCTCTCACTGACAACATTCACTGACAACATTCACTCACTGACAACATTCACTGACAACACTCACTGAAAACATTCACTGACAACATTCACTGACAACATTCACTCTCTGACAACATTCACTGACAACATTCACTCACTGACAACATTCACTCACTGACAGCATTCACTCACTGACAACATTCACTGACAACATTCACTGACAACATTCACTCACTGACAACATTCCCTGACAACATTCACTCACTGACAACATTCACTGACAATACTCACTGACAACATTGACTCACAACACTCACTGACAACATTCACTCACTGACAACATTCACTGACAACATTCACTCACTGACAACATTCACTCACTGACAACATTCACTGACAACATTCACTCACTGACAACATTCACTAACTGACAACATTCACTCACAGACAACATTCACTGACAACATCCACTCACTGACAACATTCACTGACAACATTCACTCACTGACAACATTCACTGACAACACTCACTGACAACATTCACTGACAACACTCACTGACAACATTCACTCACTGACAACATTCACTCTCTGACAACATTCACTCACTGTCAACATTCACTGACAACATTCACTGACAACATTTACTGACAACATTCACTCACTGACAACATTCACTCTCTGACAACATTCACTCACTGACAACATTCACTGACAACATTCACTCACTGACAACATTCACTCACTGACAACATTCACTGACAACATTCACTCACTGACAACATTCACTGACAACATTCACTAACTGACAACATTCACTGACAACATTCACTCTCTGACAACATTCACTGACAACATTTACTGATAACATTCACTCTCTGACAACATTCACTGACAACGTTCACTGACAACATTCACTCACTGACAACATTCACTCACTGACAACATTCACTGACAACATTCACTCACTGACAACATTCACTGACAACATTCACTCACTGACAACATTCACTGACAACATTCACTCACTGACAACATTCACTGACAACATTCACTCACTGACAACATTCACTGACAACATTCACTCACTGACAACACTCACTGACAACATTCACTCACTGACAACATTCACTGACAACATTCACTCACTGACAACACTCACTGACAACACTCACTGACAACATTGACTCACTTACAACACTCACTGACAACATTCACTCACTGACAACATTCACTGACAACATTCACTCACTGACAACATTCACTCACTGACAACATTCACTGACAACATTCACTCACTGATAACATTCACTAACTGACAACATTCACTCACAGACAACATTCACTGACAACATTCACTCACTGACAACATTCACTCACTGACAACATTCACTCACTGACAACATTCACTGACAACATTCACTGACAACATTCACTCACTGACAACATTCACTGACAACATTCACTCACTGACAACATTCACTCACTGACAACATTCACTCACTGACAACATTCACTGACAACACTCACTGACAACATTCACTGACAACATTCACTGACAACATTCACTCTCTGACAACATTCACTCACTGACAGCATTCACTGACAACATTCACTCACTGACAACATTCACTCACTGACAGCATTCACTGACAACATTCACTCACTGACAACATTCACTGACAACATTCACTCACTGACAACATTCACTGACAACACTCACTGAAAACATTCACTGACAACATTCACTGACAACATTCACTCTCTGACAACATTCACTGACAACATTCACTCACTGACAACATTCACTCACTGACAGCATTCACTCACTGACAACATTCACTGACAACATTCACTCACTGACAACATTCACTGACAACATTCACTCACTGACAACATTCACTGACAACACTCACTGACAACATTGACTCACAACACTCACTGACAACATTCACTCACTGACAACATTCACTGACAACATTCACTCACTGACAACATTCACTGACAACATTCACTCACTGACAACATTCACTCACTGACAACATTCACTCACTGACAACATTCACTGACAACATTCACTGACAACATTCACTCACTGACAACATTCACTCTCTGACAACATTCACTGACAACATTCACTGACAACATTCACTGACAACATTCACTCTCTGACAACATTCACTGACAACATTCACTCACTGACAACATTCACTCACTGACAGCATTCACTCTCTGACAACATTCACTGACAACATTCACTCACTGACAACATTCACTGACAACATTCACTCACTGACAACATTCACTCACTGACAACATTCACTCACTGACAACATTCACTGACAACATTCACTGACAACATTCACTCACTGACAACATTCACTCTCTGACAACATTCACTGACAACATTCACTGACAACATTCACTGACAACATTCACTCACTGACAACATTCACTGACAACATTCACTGACAACATTCACTCTCTGACAACATTCACTCACTGACAACATTCACTCACTGACAGCATTCACTGACAACATTCACTCACTGACAACATTCACTGACAACATTCACTCACTGACAACATTCACTGACAACATTCACTCACTGACAACATTCACTCACTGACAACATTCACTGACAACATTCACTCACTGACATTCACTGACAACATTCACTCACTGACAACATTCACTGACAACATTCACTCACTGACAACATTCACTCACTGACAACATTCACTGACAACATTGACTCTCTGACAACATTCACTGACAACATTCACTAACTGACAACATTCACTCACAGACAACATTCACTGACAACATTCACTCACTGACAACATTCACTCACTGACAACATTCACTCACTGACAACATTCACTGACAACATTCACTGACAACATTCACTCACTGACAACATTCACTCACTGACAACATTCACTGACAACATTCACTGACAACATTCACTCACTGACAACATTCACTGACAACATTCACTCACTGACAACATTCACTGACAACACTCACTGACAACATTCACTGACAACATTCACTCTCTGACAACATTCACTCACTGACAACATTCACTCACTGACAACATTCACTGACAACATTCACTCACTGACAACATTCACTGACAACATTCACTCACTGACAACATTCACTGACAACATTCACTCTCTGACAACATTCACTCACTGACAATATTCACTGACAACATTCACTCACTGACAACATTCACTGACAACATTCACTCACTGACAACATTCACTGACAACATTCACTCACTGACAACATTCACTGACAACATTCACTCACTGATAACATTCACTGACAACATTCACTGACAACATTCACTCACTGACAACATTCACTCACTGACAACATTCACTGACAACATTCACTCACTGACAACATTCACTCACTGACAACATTCACTGACAACATTCACTGACAACATTCACTCACTGACAACATTCACTCACTGACAACATTCACTGACAACATTCACTCACTGACAACATTCACTCTCTGACAACATTCACTCACTGACAACACTCACTGACAACATTCACTCACTGACAACATCCACTGACAACATTCACTCACTGACAACATTCACTCACTGACAACATTCACTGACAACATTGACTCTCTGACAACATTCACTGACAACATTCACTCACTGACAACATTCACTGACAACATTCACTCACTGACAACATTCACTGACAACATTCACTCACTGACAACACTCACTGACAACATTCACTCACTGACAACATTCACTGACAACATTCACTCACTGACAACACTCACTGACAACACTCACTGACAACATTGACTCACTTACAACACTCACTGACAACATTCACTCACTGACAACATTCACTGACAACATTCACTCACTGACAACATTCACTCACTGACAACATTCACTGACAACATTCACTCACTGATAACATTCACTAACTGACAACATTCACTCACAGACAACATTCACTGACAACATTCACTCACTGACAACATTCACTCACTGACAACATTCACTGACAACATTCACTGACAACATTCACTCACTGACAACATTCACTCACTGACAACATTCACTCACTGACAACATTCACTGACAACATTCACTGACAACATTCACTCACTGACAACATTCACTGACAACATTCACTCACTGACAACATTCACTGACAACATTCACTCTCTGACAACATTCACTCACTGACAATATTCACTGACAACATTCACTCACTGACAGCATTCACTGACAACATTCACTCACTGACAACATTCACTGACAACATTCACTCACTGACAACATTCACTGACAACATTCACTCACTGATAACATTCACTGACAACATTCACTCACTGACAACATTCACTCACTGACAACATTCACTGACAACATTCACTCACTGACAACATTCACTCACTGACAACATTCACTGACAACATTCACTGACAACATTCACTCACTGACAACATTCACTCACTGACAACATTCACTGACAACATTCACTCACTGACAACATTCACTCTCTGACAACATTCACTCACTGACAACACTCACTGACAACATTCACTCACTGACAACATCCACTGACAACATTCACTCACTGACAACATTCACTCACTGACAACATTCACTGACAACATTGACTCTCTGACAACATTCACTGACAACATTCACTCACTGACAACATTCACTCACTGACAACATTCACTGACAACATTCACTCACTGACAACATTCACTAACTGACAACATTCACTCACAGACAACATTCACTGACAACATCCACTCACTGACAACATTCACTGACAACATTCACTCACTGACAACATTCACTGACAACTCTCACTAACTGATAACATTCACTGACAACATTCACTGACAACATTCACTCACTGACAACATTCACTGACAACATTCACTCACTGACAACATTCACTCACTGACAACATTCACTGACAACATTAACTGACAACATTCACTGACAACATTCACTCACTGACAACATTCACTGACAACATTCACTCACTGACAACATTCACTCACTGACAACATTCACTGACAACATTGACTCTCTGACAACATTCACTGACAACATTCACTCACTGACAACATTCATTCACTGACAACATTCACTGACAACATTCACTCACTGACAACATTCACTCACTGACAACATTCACTCTCTGACAACATTCACTGACAACATTCACTGACAACATTCACTGACAACATTCACTCTCTGACAACATTCACTCACTGACAACTTTCACTCACTGACAGCATTCACTGACAACATTCACTCACTGACAACATTCACTGACAACATTCACTCACTGACAACATTCACTCACTGACAACATTCACTGACAACATTCACTGACAACATTCACTCACTGACATTCACTGACAACATTCACTCACTGACAACATTCACTGACAACATTCACTCACTGACAACATTCACTCACTGACAACATTCACTGACAACATTGACTCTCTGACAACATTCACTGACAACATTCACTAACTGACAACATTCACTCACAGACAACATTCACTGACAACATTCACTCACTGACAACATTCACTCACTGACAACATTCACTGACAACATTCACTCACTGACAACATTCACTGACAACATTCACTAACTGACAATATTCACTGACAACATTCACTAACTGACAACATTCACTGACAACATTCACTCACTGACAACATTCACTCACTGACAACATTCACTGACAACATTCACTCACTGACAACATTCACTGATAACATTCACTCACTGACATCATTCACTCACTGACAACATTCACTGACAACACTCACTGACAACATTCACTGACAACATTCACTGACAACATTCACTCTCTGACAACATTCACTGACAACATTCACTCACTGACAACATTCACTCACTGACAGCATTCACTCTCTGACAACATTCACTGACAACATTCACTCACTGACAACATTCACTGACAACATTCACTCACTGACAACATTCACTGACAACATTCACTCACTGACAACATTCACTGACAACATTCACTCACTGACAACATTCACTGACAACATTCACTCACTGACAACATTCACTGACAACACTCACTGACAACATTGACTCACTGACAACATTCACTGACAACATTCACTCACTGACCACATTCACTCACTGACAACATTCACTGACAACATTCACTCACTGACAACATTCACTAACTGACAACATTCACTCACAGACAACATTAACTGACAACATTCACTCACTGACAACATTCACTCACTGACAACATTCACTGACAACATTCACTCACTGACAACATTCACTCACTGACAACATTCACTCACTGACAGCATTCACTCACTGACAACATTCACTGACAACATTCACTCACTGACAACATTCACTGACAACATTCACTCACTGACAACACTCACTGACAACATTCACTGACAACATTCACTGACAACATTCACTCTCTGACAACATTCACTCACTGACAACATTCACTCACTGACAACATTCACTGACAACATTCACTGACAACATTCACTCACTGACAACATTAACTGACAACATTCACTGACAACATTCACTCACTGACAACATTCACTCACTGACAACATTCACTGACAACACTCACTCACTGACAACATTCACTCTCTGACAACATTCACTCACTGACAACACTCACTGACAACATTCACTCACTGACAACATTCACTGACAACATTCACTCACTGACAACATTCACTGACAACATTCACTCACTGACAACATTCACTCACTGACAACATTCACTGACAACATTGACTCTCTGATAACATTCACTGACAACATTCACTCACTGACAACATTCACTCACTGACAACATTCACTGACAACATTCACTAACTGACAACATTCACTCACAGACAACATTCACTGACAACATTCACTCACTGACAACATTCACTCACAGACAACATTCACTCACTGACAACATTCACTGACAACATTCACTCACTGATAAACATTCACTGACAACATTCACTCACTGACAACATTCACTCACTGACATCATTCACTGACAACACTCACTGACAACATTCACTGACAACATTCACTGACAACATTCACTCTCTGACAACATTCACTCATTGACAACATTCACTCACTGACAACATTCACTCACTGACAACATTCACTGACAACATTCACTGACAACATTCACTCACTGACATTCACTGACAACATTCACTCACTGACAACATTTACTGACAACATTCACTCACTGACAACATTCACTGACAACACTCACTGACAACATTCACTCTCTGACAACATTCACTCACTGACAGCATTCACTGACAACATTCACTCACTGACAACATTCACTGACAACATTCACTCACTGACAACATTCACTGACAACATTCACTCACTGACAACATTCACTGACAACATTCACTAACTGATAACATTCACTGACAACATTCACTGACAACATTCACTCACTGACAACATTCACTCACTGACAACATTCACTGACAACATTCACTCACTGACAACATTCACTGACAACATTCACTCACTGACAACATTAACTGACAACATTCACTGACAACATTCACTCACTGACAACATTCACTCACTGACAACATTCACTGACAACACTCACTCACTGACAACATTCACTCTCTGACAACATTCACTCACTGACAACACTCACTGACAACATTCACTCACTGACAACATTCACTGACAACATTCACTCACTGACAACATTCACTGACAACATTCACTCACTGACAACATTCACTCACTGACAACATTCACTGACAACATTGACTCTCTGATAACATTCACTGACAACATTCACTCACTGACAACATTCACTCACTGACAACATTCACTGACAACATTCACTAACTGACAACATTCACTGACAACATTCACTCACTGACAACATTCACTCACAGACAACATTCACTCACTGACAACATTCACTGACAACATTCACTCACTGATAAACATTCACTGACAACATTCACTCACTGACAACATTCACTCACTGACATCATTCACTGACAACACTCACTGACAACATTCACTGACAACATTCACTGACAACATTCACTCTCTGACAACATTCACTCACTGACAACATTCACTCACTGACAACATTCACTCACTGACAACATTCACTGACAACATTCACTGACAACATTCACTCACTGACATTCACTGACAACAATCACTCACTGACAACATTCACTGACAACATTCACTCACTGACAACATTCACTCACTGACAACATTCACTGACAACATTCACTCTCTGACAACATTCACTCACTGACAACACTCACTGACAACATTCACTCACTGACAACATTCACTGACAACATTCACTGACAACATTCACTCACTGACAACATTCACTGACAACATTCACTCACTGACAACATTCACTCACTGACAACATTCACTGACAACATTGACTCTCTGACAGCATTCACTGACAACATTCACTCACTGACAACATTCACTCACTGACAACATTCACTAACTGACAACATTCACTCACAGAGAACATTCACTGACAACATTCACTCACTGACATCATTCACTCACTGACAACATTCACTGACAACACTCACTGACAACATTCACTGACAACATTCACTGACAACATTCACTCTCTGACAACATTCACTGACAACATTCACTCACTGACAACATTCACTCACTGACAGCATTCACTCTCTGACAACATTCACTGACAACATTCACTCACTGACAACATTCACTGACAACATTCACTCACTGACAACATTCACTGACAACATTCACTCACTGACAACATTCACTGACAACATTCACTCACTGACAACATTCACTGACAACACTCACTGACAACATTGACTCACTGACAACATTCACTGACAACATTCACTCACTGACAACATTCACTCACTGACAACATTCACTGACAACACTCACTGACAACATTGACTCACTGACAACATTCACTGACAACATTCACTCACTGACAACATTCACTCACTGACAACATTCACTGACAACATTCACTCACTGACAACATTCACTAACTGACAACATTCACTCACAGACAACATTCACTCACTGACAACATTCACTCACTGACAACATTCACTGACAACATTCACTCACTAACAACATTCACTCACTGACAACATTCACTGACAACATTCACTCTCTGACAACATTCACTCACTGACAACATTCACTGACAACATTCACTAACTGACAACATTCACTGACAACATTCACTCACTGACAACATTCACTCACAGACAACATTCACTCACTGACAACATTCACTGACAACATTCACTCACTGATAAACATTCACTGACAACATTCACTCACTGACAACATTCACTCACTGACATCATTCACTGACAACACTCACTGACAACATTCACTGACAACATTCACTGACAACATTCACTCTCTGACAACATTCACTCACTGACAACATTCACTCACTGACAACATTCACTCACTGACAACATTCACTGACAACATTCACTGACAACATTCACTCACTGACATTCACTGACAACAATCACTCACTGACAACATTCACTGACAACATTCACTCACTGACAACATTCACTCACTGACAACATTCACTGACAACATTCACTCTCTGACAACATTCACTCACTGACAACACTCACTGACAACATTCACTCACTGACAACATTCACTGACAACATTCACTGACAACATTCACTCACTGACAACATTCACTGACAACATTCACTCACTGACAACATTCACTCACTGACAACATTCACTGACAACATTGACTCTCTGACAGCATTCACTGACAACATTCACTCACTGACAACATTCACTCACTGACAACATTCACTAACTGACAACATTCACTCACAGAGAACATTCACTGACAACATTCACTCACTGACATCATTCACTCACTGACAACATTCACTGACAACACTCACTGACAACATTCACTGACAACATTCACTGACAACATTCACTCTCTGACAACATTCACTGACAACATTCACTCACTGACAACATTCACTCACTGACAACATTCACTCACTGACAACATTCACTGACAACATTCACTCACTGACAACATTCACTGACAACATTCACTCACTGACAACATTCACTGACAACACTCACTGACAACATTGACTCACTGACAACATTCACTGACAACATTCACTCACTGACAACATTCACTCACTGACAACATTCACTGACAACACTCACTGACAACATTGACTCACTGACAACATTCACTGACAACATTCACTCACTGACAACATTCACTCACTGACAACATTCACTGACAACATTCACTCACTGACAACATTCACTAACTGACAACATTCACTCACAGACAACATTCACTCACTGACAACATTCACTCACTGACAACATTCACTGACAACATTCACTCACTAACAACATTCACTCACTGACAACATTCACTGACAACATTCACTCTCTGACAACATTCACTCACTGACAACATTCACTCACTGACAACATTCACTCACTGACAGCATTCACTGACAACACTCACTGACAACATTGACTCACTGACAACATTCACTGACAACATTCACTCACTGACAACATTCACTCACTGACAACATTCACTGACAACACTCACTGACAACATTGACTCACTGACAACATTCACTGACAACATTCACTCACTGACAACATTCACTCACTGACAACATTCACTGACAACATTCACTCACTGACAACATTCACTAACTGACAACATTCACTCACAGACAACATTCACTCACTGACAACATTCACTCACTGACAACATTCACTGACAACATTCACTCACTAACAACATTCACTCACTGACAACATTCACTGACAACATTCACTCTCTGACAACATTCACTCACTGACAACATTCACTCACTGACAACATTCACTCACTGACAGCATTCACTCACTGACAACATTCACTGACAACATTCACTCACTGACAACATTCACTGACAACATTCACTCACTGACAACATTCACTGACAACATTCACTCACTGACAACATTCACTGACAACATTCACTCACTGACAACATTCACTCACTGACAACATTCACTGACAACATTCACTCACTGACAACATTCACTGATAACATTCACTCACTGACAACATTCACTGACAACATTCACTGACAACATTCACTCACTGACAACATTCACTCACTGACAACATTCACTGACAACATTCACTCACTGACAACATTCACTCTCTGACAACATTCACTCACTGACAACATTCACTGACAACATTCACTCACTGACAACATTCACTCTCTGACAACATTCACTCACTGACAACATTCACCCACTGACAACATTCACTGACAACATTCACTCACTGACAACATTCACTCTCTGACAACATTCACTCACTGACAACACTCACTGACAACATTCACTCACTGACAACATTCACTCTCTGACAACATTCACTCACTGACAACACTCACTGACAACATTCACTCACTGACAACATTCACTGACAACATTCACTCACTGACAACATTCACTGACAACATTCACTCACTGACAACATTCACTCACTGACAACATTCACTGACAACATTGACTCTCTGATAACATTCACTGACAACATTCACTCACTGACAACATTCACTCACTGACAACATTCACTGACAACATTCACTAACTGACAACATTCACTCACAGACAACATTCACTGACAACATTCACTCACTGACAACATTCACTCACAGACAACATTCACTGACAACATTCACTCACTGATAAACATTCACAGACAACATTCACTCACTGACAACATTCACTCACTGACATCATTCACTGACAACACTCACTGACAACATTCACTGACAACATTCACTGACAACATTCACTCTCTGACAACATTCACTCACTGACAACATTCACTCACTGACAACATTCACTGACAACATTCACTGACAACATTCACTCACTGACATTCACTGACAACATTCACTCACTGACAACATTCACTGACAACATTCACTCACTGACAACATTCACTCACTGACAACATTCACTGACAACATTCACTCTCTGACAACATTCACTCACTGACAACACTCACTGACAACATTCACTCACTGACAACATTCACTGACAACATTCACTGACAACATTCACTCACTGACAACATTCACTGACAACATTCACTCACTAACAACATTCACTCACTGACAACATTCACTGACAACACTCACTGACAACATTCACTGACAACATTCACTGACAACATTCACTCTCTGACAACATTCACTCACTGACAACATTCACTCACTGACAACATTCACTCACTGACAGCATTCACTCACTGACAACATTCACTGACAACATTCACTCACTGACAACATTCACTGACAACATTCACTCACTGACAACATTCACTGACAACATTCACTCACTGACAACATTCACTGACAACATTCACTCACTGACAACATTCACTGACAACATTCACTCACTGTCAACATTCACTCACTGACAACATTCACTGACAACATTCACTCACTGACAACATTCACTGATAACATTCACTCACTGACAACATTCACTGACAACATTCACTGACAACATTCACTCACTGACAACATTCACTCTCTGACAACATTCACTCACTGACAACATTCACCCACTGACAACATTCACTGACAACATTCACTCACTGACAACATTCACTCTCTGACAACATTCACTCACTGACAACACTCACTGACAACATTCACTCACTGACAACATTCACTCTCTGACAACATTCACTCACTGACAACACTCACTGACAACATTCACTCACTGACAACATTCACTGACAACATTCACTCACTGACAACATTCACTGACAACATTCACTCACTGACAACATTCACTCACTGACAACATTCACTGACAACATTGACTCTCTGATAACATTCACTGACAACATTCACTCACTGACAACATTCACTCACTGACAACATTCACTGACAACATTCACTAACTGACAACATTCACTCACAGACAACATTCACTGACAACATTCACTCACTGACAACATTCACTCACAGACAACATTCACTCACTGACAACATTCACTGACAACATTCACTCACTGATAAACATTCACTGACAACATTCACTCACTGACAACATTCACTCACTGACATCATTCACTGACAACACTCACTGACAACATTCACTGACAACATTCACTGACAACATTCACTCTCTGACAACATTCACTCACTGACAACATTCACTCACTGACAACATTCACTGACAACATTCACTGACAACATTCACTCACTGACATTCACTGACAACATTCACTCACTGACAACATTCACTGACAACATTCACTCACTGACAACATTCACTCACTGACAACATTCACTGACAACATTCACTCTCTGACAACATTCACTCACTGACAACACTCACTGACAACATTCACTCACTGACAACATTCACTGACAACATTCACTGACAACATTCACTCACTGACAACATTCACTCACTGACAACATTCACTGACAACATTGACTCTCTGACAGCATTCACTGACAACATTCACTGACAACATTCACTGACAACATTCACTCACTGACAACATTCACTAACTGACAACATTCACTCACAGACAACATTCACTGACAACATTCACTCACTGACATCATTCACTCACTGACAACATTCACTGACAACACTCACTGACAACATTCACTGACAACATTCACTGACAACATTCACTCTCTGACAACATTCACTGACAACATTCACTCACTGACAACATTCACTCACTGACAGCATTCACTCTCTGACAACATTCACTGACAACATTCACTCACTGACAACATTCACTGACAACATTCACTCACTGACAACATTCACTGACAACATTCACTCACTGACAACATTCACTGACAACATTCACTCACTGACAACATTCACTGACAACACTCACTGACAACATTGACTCACTGACAACATTCACTGACAACATTCACTCACTGACAACATTCACTCACTGACAACATTCACTGACAACATTCACTCACTGACAACATTCACTAACTGACAACATTCACTCACAGACAACATTCACTGACAACATTCACTCACTGACAACATTCACTCACTGACAACATTCACTGACAACATTCACTCACTGACAACATTCACTCACTGACAACATTCACTCACTGACAGCATTCACTGACAACACTCACTGACAACATTCACTCTCTGACAACATTCACTCACTGACAACATTCACTCACTGACAACATTCACTGACAACATTCACTCACTGACAACATTCACTGACAACACTCACTGACAACATTCACTCTCTGACAACATTCACTCACTGACAGCATTCACTGACAACATTCACTCACTGACAACATTCACTCACTGACAACATTCACTGACAACATTCACTGACAACATTCACTCACTGACAACATTCACTGACAACATTTACTCTCTGACAACATTCACTCACTGACAATATTCACTGACAACATTCACTCACTGACAGCATTCACTGACAACATTCACTCACTGACAACATTCACTGACAACATTCACTCACTGACAACATTCACTGACAACATTCACTAACTAATAACATTCACTGACAACATTCACTGACAACATTCACTCACTGACAACATTCACTCACTGACAACATTCACTGACAACATTCACTCACTGACAACATTCACTGACAACATTCACTCACTGACAACATTAACTGACAACATTCACTGACAACATTCACTCACTGACAACATTCACTCACTGACAACATTCACTGACAACACTCACTCACTGACAACATTCACTCTCTGACAACATTCACTCACTGACAACACTCACTGACAACATTCACTCACTGACAACATTCACTGACAACATTCACTCACTGACAACATTCACTGACAACATTCACTCACTGACAACATTCACTCACTGACAACATTCACTGACAACATTGACTCTCTGATAACATTCACTGACAACATTCACTCACTGACAACATTCACTCACTGACAACATTCACTGACAACATTCACTAACTGACAACATTCACTCACAGACAACATTCACTGACAACATTCACTCACTGACAACATTCACTCACAGACAACATTCACTCACTGACAACATTCACTGACAACATTCACTCACTGATAAACATTCACTGACAACATTCACTCACTGACAACATTCACTCACTGACATCATTCACTGACAACACTCACTGACAACATTCACTGACAACATTCACTGACAACATTCACTCTCTGACAACATTCACTCACTGACAACATTCACTCACTGACAACATTCACTGACAACATTCACTGACAACATTCACTCACTGACATTCACTGACAACATTCACTCACTGACAACATTCACTGACAACATTCACTCACTGACAACATTCACTGACAACACTCACTGACAACATTGACTCACTGACAACATTCACTGACAACATTCACTCACTGACAACATTCACTCACTGACAACATTCACTGACAACATTCACTCACTGACAACATTCACTAACTGACAACATTCACTCACAGACAACATTCACTGACAACATTCACTCACTGACAACATTCACTCACTGACAACATTCACTGACAACATTCACTCACTGACAACATTCACTCACTGACAACATTCACTCACTGACAGCATTCACTGACAACACTCACTGACAACATTCACTCTCTGACAACATTCACTCACTGACAACATTCACTCACTGACAACATTCACTGACAACATTCACTCACTGACAACATTCACTGACAACACTCACTGACAACATTCACTCTCTGACAACATTCACTCACTGACAGCATTCACTGACAACATTCACTCACTGACAACATTCACTCACTGACAAC
Organism: Staurois parvus; assembly: GCF_062004578.1. NCBI lineage: Eukaryota > Metazoa > Chordata > Amphibia > Anura > Ranidae > Staurois > Staurois parvus. The sequence continues at coordinate 389,176 of NW_028320447.1, forward strand.
ATTCACTGACAACATTCACTGACAACATTCACTCACTGACAACATTCACTGACAACATTTACTCTCTGACAACATTCACTCACTGACAATATTCACTGACAACATTCACTCACTGACAGCATTCACTGACAACATTCACTCACTGACAACATTCACTGACAACATTCACTCACTGACAACATTCACTGACAACATTCACTAACTAATAACATTCACTGACAACATTCACTGACAACATTCACTCACTGACAACATTCACTCACTGACAACATTCACTGACAACATTCACTCACTGACAACATTCACTGACAACATTCACTCACTGACAACATTAACTGACAACATTCACTGACAACATTCACTCACTGACAACATTCACTCACTGACAACATTCACTGACAACACTCACTCACTGACAACATTCACTCTCTGACAACATTCACTCACTGACAACATTCACTCACTGACAACATTCACTGACAACATTCACTCACTGACAACATTCACTGACAACATTCACTCACTGACAACATTCACTCACTGACAACATTCACTGACAACATTGACTCTCTGATAACATTCACTGACAACATTCACTCACTGACAACATTCACTCACTGACAACATTCACTGACAACATTCACTAACTGACAACATTCACTCACAGACAACATTCACTGACAACATTCACTCACTGACAACATTCACTCACAGACAACATTCACTCACTGACAACATTCACTGACAACATTCACTCACTGATAAACATTCACTGACAACATTCACTCACTGACAACATTCACTCACTGACATCATTCACTGACAACACTCACTGACAACATTCACTGACAACATTCACTGACAACATTCACTCTCTGACAACATTCACTCACTGACAACATTCACTCACTGACAACATTCACTGACAACATTCACTGACAACATTCACTCACTGACATTCACTGACAACATTCACTCACTGACAACATTCACTGACAACATTCACTCACTGACAACATTCACTGACAACATTCACTCTCTGACAACATTCACTCACTGACAACACTCACTGACAACATTCACTCACTGACAATATTCACTGACAACATTCACTGACAACATTCACTCACTGACAACATTCACTGACAACATTCACTCACTGACAACATTCACTGACAACATTCACTCTCTGACAACATTCACTCACTGACAGCATTCACTGACAACATTCACTCACTGACAACATTCACTGACAACATTCACTCACTGACAACATTCACTGACAACATTCACTAACTGATAACATTCACTGACAACATTCACTGACAACATTCACTCACTGACAACATTCACTCACTGACAACATTCACTGACAACATTCACTCACTGACAACATTCACTGACAACATTCACTCACTGACAACATTTACTGACAACATTCACTGACAATATTCACTCACTGACAACATTCACTCACTGACAACATTCACTGACAACACTCACTCACTGACAACATTCACTCTCTGACAACATTCACTCACTGACAACACTCACTGACAACATTCACTCACTGACAACATTCACTGACAACATTCACTCACTGACAACATTCACTGACAACATTCACTCACTGACAACATTCACTCACTGACAACATTCACTGACAACATTCACTCACTGACAACATTCACTCTCTGACAACATTCACTCACTGACAACACTCACTGACAACATTCACTCACTGACAACATTCACTCTCTGACAACATTCACTCACTGACAACACTCACTGACAACATTCACTCACTGACAACATTCACTGACAACATTCACTCACTGACAACATTCACTGACAACATTCACTCACTGACAACATTCACTCACTGACAACATTCACTGACAACATTGACTCTCTGATAACATTCACTGACAACATTCACTCACTGACAACATTCACTCACTGACAACATTCACTGACAACATTCACTAACTGACAACATTCACTCACAGACAACATTCACTGACAACATTCACTCACTGACAACATTCACTCACAGACAACATTCACTCACTGACAACATTCACTGACAACATTCACTCACTGATAAACATTCACTGACAACATTCACTCACTGACAACATTCACTCACTGACATCATTCACTGACAACACTCACTGACAACATTCACTGACAACATTCACTGACAACATTCACTCTCTGACAACATTCACTCACTGACAACATTCACTCACTGACAACATTCACTGACAACATTCACTGACAACATTCACTCACTGACATTCACTGACAACATTCACTCACTGACAACATTCACTGACAACATTCACTCACTGACAACATTCACTCACTGACAACATTCACTGACAACATTCACTCTCTGACAACATTCACTCACTGACAACACTCACTGACAACATTCACTCACTGACAACATTCACTGACAACATTCACTCACTGACAACATTCACTCACTGACAACATTCACTGACAACATTGACTCTCTGACAGCATTCACTGACAACATTCACTGACAACATTCACTGACAACATTCACTCACTGACAACATTCACTAACTGACAACATTCACTCACAGACAACATTCACTGACAACATTCACTCACTGACATCATTCACTCACTGACAACATTCACTGACAACACTCACTGACAACATTCACTGACAACATTCACTGACAACATTCACTCTCTGACAACATTCACTGACAACATTCACTCACTGACAACATTCACTCACTGACAGCATTCACTCTCTGACAACATTCACTGACAACATTCACTCACTGACAACATTCACTGACAACATTCACTCACTGACAACATTCACTGACAACATTCACTGACAACATTCACTCACTGACAACATTCACTCACTGACAACATTCACTCACTGACAGCATTCACTCACTGACAACATTCACTGACAACATTCACTCACTGACAACATTCACTGACAACATTCACTCACTGACAACACTCACTGACAACATTCACTGACAACATTCACTGACAACATTCACTCTCTGACAACATTCACTCACTGACAACATTCACTCACTGACAACATTCACTGACAACATTCACTGACAACATTCACTCACTGACATTCACTGACAACATTCACTCACTGACAACATTCACTGACTGACAACATTCACTGACAACATTCACTCTCTGACAACATTCACTCACTGACAACACTCACTGACAACATTCACTCACTGACAACATTCACTGACAACATTCACTGACAACATTCACTCACTGACAACATTCACTGACAACATTCACTCACTGACAACATTCACTCACTGACATCATTCACTGACAACACTCACTGACAACATTCACTGACAACATTCACTGACAACATTCACTCTCTGACAACATTCACTCACTGACAACATTCACTCACTGACAACATTCACTCACTGACAACATTCACTGACAACATTCACTGACAACATTCACTCACTGACATTCACTGACAACAATCACTCACTGACAACATTCACTGACAACATTCACTCACTGACAACATTCACTCACTGACAACATTCACTGACAACATTCACTCTCTGACAACATTCACTCACTGACAACACTCACTGACAACATTCACTCACTGACAACATTCACTGACAACATTCACTGACAACATTCACTCACTGACAACATTCACTGACAACATTCACTCACTGACAACATTCACTCACTGACAACATTCACTGACAACATTGACTCTCTGACAGCATTCACTGACAACATTCACTCACTGACAACATTCACTCACTGACAACATTCACTAACTGACAACATTCACTCACAGAGAACATTCACTGACAACATTCACTCACTGACATCATTCACTCACTGACAACATTCACTGACAACACTCACTGACAACATTCACTGACAACATTCACTGACAACATTCACTCTCTGACAACATTCACTGACAACATTCACTCACTGACAACATTCACTCACTGACAACATTCACTCACTGACAACATTCACTGACAACATTCACTCACTGACAACATTCACTGACAACATTCACTCACTGACAACATTCACTGACAACACTCACTGACAACATTGACTCACTGACAACATTCACTGACAACATTCACTCACTGACAACATTCACTCACTGACAACATTCACTGACAACACTCACTGACAACATTGACTCACTGACAACATTCACTGACAACATTCACTCACTGACAACATTCACTCACTGACAACATTCACTGACAACATTCACTCACTGACAACATTCACTAACTGACAACATTCACTCACAGACAACATTCACTCACTGACAACATTCACTCACTGACAACATTCACTGACAACATTCACTCACTAACAACATTCACTCACTGACAACATTCACTGACAACATTCACTCTCTGACAACATTCACTCACTGACAACATTCACTCACTGACAACATTCACTCACTGACAGCATTCACTGACAACACTCACTGACAACATTGACTCACTGACAACATTCACTGACAACATTCACTCACTGACAACATTCACTCACTGACAACATTCACTGACAACACTCACTGACAACATTGACTCACTGACAACATTCACTGACAACATTCACTCACTGACAACATTCACTCACTGACAACATTCACTGACAACATTCACTCACTGACAACATTCACTAACTGACAACATTCACTCACAGACAACATTCACTCACTGACAACATTCACTCACTGACAACATTCACTGACAACATTCACTCACTAACAACATTCACTCACTGACAACATTCACTGACAACATTCACTCTCTGACAACATTCACTCACTGACAACATTCACTCACTGACAGCATTCACTCACTGACAACATTCACTGACAACATTCACTCACTGACAACATTCACTGACAACATTCACTCACTGACAACATTCACTGACAACATTCACTCACTGACAACATTCACTGACAACATTCACTCACTGACAACATTCACTCACTGACAACATTCACTGACAACATTCACTCACTGACAACATTCACTGATAACATTCACTCACTGACAACATTCACTGACAACATTCACTGACAACATTCACTCACTGACAACATTCACTCACTGACAACATTCACTGACAACATTCACTCACTGACAACATTCACTCTCTGACAACATTCACTCACTGACAACATTCACTGACAACATTCACTCACTGACAACATTCACTCTCTGACAACATTCACTCACTGACAACATTCACCCACTGACAACATTCACTGACAACATTCACTCACTGACAACATTCACTCTCTGACAACATTCACTCACTGACAACACTCACTGACAACATTCACTCACTGACAACATTCACTCTCTGACAACATTCACTCACTGACAACACTCACTGACAACATTCACTCACTGACAACATTCACTGACAACATTCACTCACTGACAACATTCACTCACTGACAACATTCACTGACAACATTGACTCTCTGATAACATTCACTGACAACATTCACTCACTGACAACATTCACTCACTGACAACATTCACTGACAACATTCACTAACTGACAACATTCACTCACAGACAACATTCACTGACAACATTCACTCACTGACAACATTCACTCACAGACAACATTCACTCACTGACAACATTCACTGACAACATTCACTCACTGATAAACATTCACAGACAACATTCACTCACTGACAACATTCACTCACTGACATCATTCACTGACAACACTCACTGACAACATTCACTGACAACATTCACTGACAACATTCACTCTCTGACAACATTCACTCACTGACAACATTCACTCACTGACAACATTCACTGACAACATTCACTGACAACATTCACTCACTGACATTCACTGACAACATTCACTCACTGACAACATTCACTGACAACATTCACTCACTGACAACATTCACTCACTGACAACATTCACTGACAACATTCACTCTCTGACAACATTCACTCACTGACAACACTCACTGACAACATTCACTCACTGACAACATTCACTGACAACATTCACTGACAACATTCACTCACTGACAACATTCACTGACAACATTCACTCACTAACAACATTCACTCACTGACAACATTCACTGACAACACTCACTGACAACATTCACTGACAACATTCACTGACAACATTCACTCTCTGACAACATTCACTCACTGACAACATTCACTCACTGACAACATTCACTCACTGACAGCATTCACTCACTGACAACATTCACTGACAACATTCACTCACTGACAACATTCACTGACAACATTCACTCACTGACAACATTCACTGACAACATTCACTCACTGACAACATTCACTGACAACATTCACTCACTGACAACATTCACTGACAACATTCACTCACTGTCAACATTCACTCACTGACAACATTCACTGACAACATTCACTCACTGACAACATTCACTGATAACATTCACTCACTGACAACATTCACTGACAACATTCACTGACAACATTCACTCACTGACAACATTCACTCTCTGACAACATTCACTCACTGACAACATTCACCCACTGACAACATTCACTGACAACATTCACTCACTGACAACATTCACTCTCTGACAACATTCACTCACTGACAACACTCACTGACAACATTCACTCACTGACAACATTCACTCTCTGACAACATTCACTCACTGACAACACTCACTGACAACATTCACTCACTGACAACATTCACTGACAACATTCACTCACTGACAACATTCACTGACAACATTCACTCACTGACAACATTCACTCACTGACAACATTCACTGACAACATTGACTCTCTGATAACATTCACTGACAACATTCACTCACTGACAACATTCACTCACTGACAACATTCACTGACAACATTCACTAACTGACAACATTCACTCACAGACAACATTCACTGACAACATTCACTCACTGACAACATTCACTCACAGACAACATTCACTCACTGACAACATTCACTGACAACATTCACTCACTGATAAACATTCACTGACAACATTCACTCACTGACAACATTCACTCACTGACATCATTCACTGACAACACTCACTGACAACATTCACTGACAACATTCACTGACAACATTCACTCTCTGACAACATTCACTCACTGACAACATTCACTCACTGACAACATTCACTGACAACATTCACTGACAACATTCACTCACTGACATTCACTGACAACATTCACTCACTGACAACATTCACTGACAACATTCACTCACTGACAACATTCACTCACTGACAACATTCACTGACAACATTCACTCTCTGACAACATTCACTCACTGACAACACTCACTGACAACATTCACTCACTGACAACATTCACTGACAACATTCACTGACAACATTCACTCACTGACAACATTCACTCACTGACAACATTCACTGACAACATTGACTCTCTGACAGCATTCACTGACAACATTCACTGACAACATTCACTGACAACATTCACTCACTGACAACATTCACTAACTGACAACATTCACTCACAGACAACATTCACTGACAACATTCACTCACTGACATCATTCACTCACTGACAACATTCACTGACAACACTCACTGACAACATTCACTGACAACATTCACTGACAACATTCACTCTCTGACAACATTCACTGACAACATTCACTCACTGACAACATTCACTCACTGACAGCATTCACTCTCTGACAACATTCACTGACAACATTCACTCACTGACAACATTCACTGACAACATTCACTCACTGACAACATTCACTGACAACATTCACTCACTGACAACATTCACTGACAACATTCACTCACTGACAACATTCACTGACAACACTCACTGACAACATTGACTCACTGACAACATTCACTGACAACATTCACTCACTGACAACATTCACTCACTGACAACATTCACTGACAACATTCACTCACTGACAACATTCACTAACTGACAACATTCACTCACAGACAACATTCACTGACAACATTCACTCACTGACAACATTCACTCACTGACAACATTCACTGACAACATTCACTCACTGACAACATTCACTCACTGACAACATTCACTCACTGACAGCATTCACTGACAACACTCACTGACAACATTCACTCTCTGACAACATTCACTCACTGACAACATTCACTCACTGACAACATTCACTGACAACATTCACTCACTGACAACATTCACTGACAACACTCACTGACAACATTCACTCTCTGACAACATTCACTCACTGACAGCATTCACTGACAACATTCACTCACTGACAACATTCACTCACTGACAACATTCACTGACAACATTCACTGACAACATTCACTCACTGACAACATTCACTGACAACATTTACTCTCTGACAACATTCACTCACTGACAATATTCACTGACAACATTCACTCACTGACAGCATTCACTGACAACATTCACTCACTGACAACATTCACTGACAACATTCACTCACTGACAACATTCACTGACAACATTCACTAACTAATAACATTCACTGACAACATTCACTGACAACATTCACTCACTGACAACATTCACTCACTGACAACATTCACTGACAACATTCACTCACTGACAACATTCACTGACAACATTCACTCACTGACAACATTAACTGACAACATTCACTGACAACATTCACTCACTGACAACATTCACTCACTGACAACATTCACTGACAACACTCACTCACTGACAACATTCACTCTCTGACAACATTCACTCACTGACAACACTCACTGACAACATTCACTCACTGACAACATTCACTGACAACATTCACTCACTGACAACATTCACTGACAACATTCACTCACTGACAACATTCACTCACTGACAACATTCACTGACAACATTGACTCTCTGATAACATTCACTGACAACATTCACTCACTGACAACATTCACTCACTGACAACATTCACTGACAACATTCACTAACTGACAACATTCACTCACAGACAACATTCACTGACAACATTCACTCACTGACAACATTCACTCACAGACAACATTCACTCACTGACAACATTCACTGACAACATTCACTCACTGATAAACATTCACTGACAACATTCACTCACTGACAACATTCACTCACTGACATCATTCACTGACAACACTCACTGACAACATTCACTGACAACATTCACTCTCTGACAACATTCACTCACTGACAACATTCACTCACTGACAACATTCACTGACAACATTCACTGACAACATTCACTCACTGACATTCACTGACAACATTCACTCACTGACAACATTCACTGACAACATTCACTCACTGACAACATTCACTGACAACACTCACTGACAACATTGACTCACTGACAACATTCACTGACAACATTCACTCACTGACAACATTCACTCACTGACAACATTCACTGACAACATTCACTCACTGACAACATTCACTAACTGACAACATTCACTCACAGACAACATTCACTGACAACATTCACTCACTGACAACATTCACTCACTGACAACATTCACTGACAACATTCACTCACTGACAACATTCACTCACTGACAACATTCACTCACTGACAGCATTCACTGACAACACTCACTGACAACATTCACTCTCTGACAACATTCACTCACTGACAACATTCACTCACTGACAACATTCACTGACAACATTCACTCACTGACAACATTCACTGACAACACTCACTGACAACATTCACTCTCTGACAACATTCACTCACTGACAGCATTCACTGACAACATTCACTCACTGACAACATTCACTCACTGACAACATTCACTGACAACATTCACTGACAACATTCACTCACTGACAACATTCACTGACAACATTTACTCTCTGACAACATTCACTCACTGACAATATTCACTGACAACATTCACTCACTGACAGCATTCACTGACAACATTCACTCACTGACAACATTCACTGACAACATTCACTCACTGACAACATTCACTGACAACATTCACTAACTAATAACATTCACTGACAACATTCACTGACAACATTCACTCACTGACAACATTCACTCACTGACAACATTCACTGACAACATTCACTCACTGACAACATTCACTGACAACATTCACTCACTGACAACATTAACTGACAACATTCACTGACAACATTCACTCACTGACAACATTCACTCACTGACAACATTCACTGACAACACTCACTCACTGACAACATTCACTCTCTGACAACATTCACTCACTGACAACACTCACTGACAACATTCACTCACTGACAACATTCACTGACAACATTCACTCACTGACAACATTCACTGACAACATTCACTCACTGACAACATTCACTCACTGACAACATTCACTGACAACATTGACTCTCTGATAACATTCACTGACAACATTCACTCACTGACAACATTCACTCACTGACAACATTCACTGACAACATTCACTAACTGACAACATTCACTCACAGACAACATTCACTGACAACATTCACTCACTGACAACATTCACTCACAGACAACATTCACTCACTGACAACATTCACTGACAACATTCACTCACTGATAAACATTCACTGACAACATTCACTCACTGACAACATTCACTCACTGACATCATTCACTGACAACACTCACTGACAACATTCACTGACAACATTCACTGACAACATTCACTCTCTGACAACATTCACTCACTGACAACATTCACTCACTGACAACATTCACTGACAACATTCACTGACAACATTCACTCACTGACATTCACTGACAACATTCACTCACTGACAACATTCACTGACAACATTCACTCACTGACAACATTCACTGACAACATTCACTCTCTGACAACATTCACTCACTGACAACACTCACTGACAACATTCACTCACTGACAATATTCACTGACAACATTCACTGACAACATTCACTCACTGACAACATTCACTGACAACATTCACTCACTGACAACATTCACTGACAACATTCACTCTCTGACAACATTCACTCACTGACAATATTCACTGACAACATTCACTCACTGACAGCATTCACTGACAACATTCACTCACTGACAACATTCACTGACAACATTCACTCACTGACAACATTCACTGACAACATTCACTAACTGATAACATTCACTGACAACATTCACTGACAACATTCACTCACTGACAACATTCACTCACTGACAACATTCACTGACAACATTCACTCACTGACAACATTCACTGACAACATTCACTCACTGACAACATTTACTGACAACATTCACTGACAATATTCACTCACTGACAACATTCACTCACTGACAACATTCACTGACAACACTCACTCACTGACAACATTCACTCTCTGACAACATTCACTCACTGACAACACTCACTGACAACATTCACTCACTGACAACATTCACTGACAACATTCACTCACTGACAACATTCACTGACAACATTCACTCACTGACAACATTCACTCACTGACAACATTCACTGACAACATTCACTCACTGACAACATTCACTCTCTGACAACATTCACTCACTGACAACACTCACTGACAACATTCACTCACTGACAACATTCACTCTCTGACAACATTCACTCACTGACAACACTCACTGACAACATTCACTCACTGACAACATTCACTGACAACATTCACTCACTGACAACATTCACTGACAACATTCACTCACTGACAACATTCACTCACTGACAACATTCACTGACAACATTGACTCTCTGATAACATTCACTGACAACATTCACTCACTGACAACATTCACTCACTGACAACATTCACTGACAACATTCACTAACTGACAACATTCACTCACAGACAACATTCACTGACAACATTCACTCACTGACAACATTCACTCACAGACAACATTCACTCACTGACAACATTCACTGACAACATTCACTCACTGATAAACATTCACTGACAACATTCACTCACTGACAACATTCACTCACTGACATCATTCACTGACAACACTCACTGACAACATTCACTGACAACATTCACTGACAACATTCACTCTCTGACAACATTCACTCACTGACAACATTCACTCACTGACAACATTCACTGACAACATTCACTGACAACATTCACTCACTGACATTCACTGACAACATTCACTCACTGACAACATTCACTGACAACATTCACTCACTGACAACATTCACTCACTGACAACATTCACTGACAACATTCACTCTCTGACAACATTCACTCACTGACAACACTCACTGACAACATTCACTCACTGACAACATTCACTGACAACATTCACTCACTGACAACATTCACTCACTGACAACATTCACTGACAACATTGACTCTCTGACAGCATTCACTGACAACATTCACTGACAACATTCACTGACAACATTCACTCACTGACAACATTCACTAACTGACAACATTCACTCACAGACAACATTCACTGACAACATTCACTCACTGACATCATTCACTCACTGACAACATTCACTGACAACACTCACTGACAACATTCACTGACAACATTCACTGACAACATTCACTCTCTGACAACATTCACTGACAACATTCACTCACTGACAACATTCACTCACTGACAGCATTCACTCTCTGACAACATTCACTGACAACATTCACTCACTGACAACATTCACTGACAACATTCACTCACTGACAACATTCACTGACAACATTCACTGACAACATTCACTCACTGACAACATTCACTCACTGACAACATTCACTCACTGACAGCATTCACTCACTGACAACATTCACTGACAACATTCACTCACTGACAACATTCACTGACAACATTCACTCACTGACAACACTCACTGACAACATTCACTGACAACATTCACTGACAACATTCACTCTCTGACAACATTCACTCACTGACAACATTCACTCACTGACAACATTCACTGACAACATTCACTGACAACATTCACTCACTGACATTCACTGACAACATTCACTCACTGACAACATTCACTGACTGACAACATTCACTGACAACATTCACTCTCTGACAACATTCACTCACTGACAACACTCACTGACAACATTCACTCACTGACAACATTCACTGACAACATTCACTGACAACATTCACTCACTGACAACATTCACTGACAACATTCACTCACTGACAACATTCACTCACTGACAACATTCACTGACAACATTGACTCTCTGACAGCATTCACTGACAACATTCACTCACTGACAACATTCACTCACTGACAACATTCACTAACTGACAACATTCACTCACAGACAACATTCACTGACAACATTCACTCACTGACATCATTCACTCACTGACAACATTCACTGACAACACTCACTGACAACATTCACTGACAACATTCACTGACAACATTCACTCTCTGACAACATTCACTGACAACATTCACTCACTGACAACATTCACTCACTGACAGCATTCACTCTCTGACAACATTCACTGACAACGTTCACTCACTGACAACATTCACTGACAACATTCACTCACTGACAACATTCACTGACAACATTCACTCACTGACAACATTCACTGACAACATTCACTCACTGACAACATTCACTGACAACATTCACTCACTGACAACATTCACTCACTGACAACATTCACTGACAACATTCACTCACTGACAACATTCACTGATAACATTCACTCACTGACAACATTCACTGACAACATTCACTGACAACATTCACTCACTGACAACATTCACTCACTGACAACATTCACTGACAACATTCACTCACTGACAACATTCACTCTCTGACAACATTCACTCACTGACAACATTCACTGACAACATTCACTCACTGACAACATTCACTCTCTGACAACATTCACTCACTGACAACATTCACCCACTGACAACATTCACTGACAACATTCACTCACTGACAACATTCACTCTCTGACAACATTCACTCACTGAATACACTCACTGACAACATTCACTCACTGACAACATTCACTGACAACATTCACTGACAACATTCACTCACTGACAACATTGACTCTCTGACAACATTCACTGACAACATTCACTCACTGACAACATTCACTGACAACATTGACTCTCTGACAACATTCACTGACAACATTCACTAACTGACAACATTCACTCACAGACAACATTCACTGACAACATTCACTCACTGACAACATTCACTCACTGACAACATTCACTGACAACATTCACTGACAACATTCACTCACTGACAACATTCACTCACTGACAACATTCACTGACAACATTCACTGACAACATTCACTCACTGACAACATTCACTGACAACATTCACTCACTGACAACATTCACTGACAACACTCACTGACAACATTCACTGACAACATTCACTCTCTGACAACATTCACTCACTGACAACATTCACTCACTGACAGCATTCTCTGACAACATTCACTCACTGACAACATTCACTGACAACATTCACTCACTGACAACATTCACTGACAACATTCACTGACAACATTCACTCACTGACAACATTCACTGACAACATTCACTCTCTGACAACATTCACTCACTGACAATATTCACTGACAACATTCACTCACTGACAACATTCACTGACAACATTCACTCACTGACAACATTCACTGACAACACTCACTGACAACATTCACTGACAACATTCACTAACTGATAACATTCACTGACAACATTCACTGACAACATTCACTCACTGACAACATTCACTGACAACATTCACTCACTGACAACATTCACTCACTGACAACATTCACTGACAACATTAACTGACAACATTCACTGACAACATTCACTCACTGACAACATTCACTGACAACATTCACTCACTGACAACATTCACTCACTGACAACATTCACTGACAACATTGACTCTCTGACAACATTCACTGACAACATTCACTAACTGACAACATTCACTCACAGACAACATTCACTGACAACAT
Source organism: Staurois parvus (assembly GCF_062004578.1). Taxonomy (NCBI): domain Eukaryota; kingdom Metazoa; phylum Chordata; class Amphibia; order Anura; family Ranidae; genus Staurois; species Staurois parvus. Next base: position 404,278 of record NW_028320447.1, read on the forward strand.
TCACTCACTGACAACATTCACTCACTGACAACATTCACTGACAACATTCACTGACAACATTCACTCACTGACAACATTCACTCACTGACAACATTCACTGACAACATTCACTGACAACATTCACTCACTGACAACATTCACTGACAACATTCACTGACAACATTCACTCACTGACAACATTCACTCACTGACAACATTCACTGACAACATTCACTCACTGACAACATTCACTCACTGACAACATTCACTCACTGACAGCATTCACTCACTGACAACATTCACTGACAACATTCACTCACTGACAACATTCACTGACAACATTCACTCACTGACAACATTCACTCACTGACAACATTCACTGACAACATTCACTGACAACATTCACTCACTGACAACATTCACTCACTGACAACATTCACTGACAACATTCACTGACAACATTCACTCACTGACAACATTCACTGACAACATTCACTGACAACATTCACTCACTGACAACATTCACTCACTGACAACATTCACTGACAACATTCACTCACTGACAACATTCACTCACTGACAACATTCACTCACTGACAGCATTCACTCACTGACAACATTCACTGACAACATTCACTCACTGACAACATTCACTGACAACATTCACTCTCTGACAACATTCACTCACTGACAACATTCACTCACTGACAACATTCACTGACAACATTCACTGACAACATTCACTCACTGACATTCACTGACAACATTCACTCACTGACAACATTCACTGACAACATTCACTCACTGACAACATTCACTGACAACATTCACTCTCTGACAACATTCACTCACTGACAACACTCACTGACAACATTCACTCACTGACAACATTCACTGACAACATTCACTCACTGACAACATTCACTGACAACATTCACTCACTGACAACATTCACTCACTGACAACATTCACTGACAACATTGACTCTCTGACAGCATTCACTGACAACATTCACTCACTGACAACATTCACTCACTGACAACATTCACTAACTGACAACATTCACTCACAGACAACATTCACTGACAACATTCACTCACTGACATCATTCACTCACTGACAACATTCACTGACAACACTCACTGACAACATTCACTGACAACATTCACTGACAACATTCACTCTCTGACAACATTCACTGACAACATTCACTCACTGACAACATTCACTCACTGACAGCATTCACTCTCTGACAACATTCACTGACAACGTTCACTCACTGACAACATTCACTGACAACATTCACTCACTGACAACATTCACTGACAACATTCACTCACTGACAACATTCACTGACAACATTCACTCACTGACAACATTCACTGACAACATTCACTCACTGACAACATTCACTCACTGACAACATTCACTGACAACATTCACTCACTGACAACATTCACTGACAACATTCACTAACTGACAATATTCACTGACAACATTCACTCACTGACAACATTCACTCACTGACAACATTCACTGACAACATTCACTCACTGACAACATTCACTGACAACATTCACTAACTGACAACATTCACTGACAACATTCACTCACTGACAACATTCACTCACTGACAACATTCACTGACAACATTCACTCACTGACAACATTCACTGATAACATTCACTCACTGACAACATTCACTGACAACATTCACTGACAACATTCACTCACTGACAACATTCACTCACTGACAACATTCACTGACAACATTCACTCACTGACAACATTCACTCACTGACAACATTCACTGACAACATTCACTAACTGACAATATTCACTGACAACATTCACTCACTGACAACATTCACTCACTGACAACATTCACTGACAACATTGACTCTCTGACAACATTCACTGACAACATTCACTCACTGACAACATTCACTCACTGACAACATTCACTGACAACATTCACTAACTGTCAACATTCACTCACTGACAGCATTCACTCACTGACAACATTCACTGACAACATTCACTCACTGACAACATTCACTGACAACATTCACTCACTGACAACATTCACTGACAACATTCACTCACTGACAACATTCACTGACAACATTCACTCACTGACAACATTCACTGACAACATTCACTCACTGACAACATTCACTGACAACACTCACTGACAACATTGACTCACTTACAACACTCACTGACAACATTCACTCACTGACAACATTCACTGACAACATTCACTCACTGACAACATTCACTCACTGACAACATTCACTGACAACATTCACTCACTGACAACATTCACTAACTGACAACATTCACTCACAGACAACATTCACTGACAACATTCACTCACTGACAACATTCACTCACTGACAACATTCACTGACAACATTCACTCACTGACAACATTCACTCTCTGACAACATTCACTGACAACATTCACTGACAACATTCACTGACAACATTCACTCACTGACAACATTCACTGACAACATTCACTCACTGACAACATTCACTCACTGACAACATTCACTCACTGAAAACATTCACTGACAACACTCACTGACAACATTCACTCTCTGACAACATTCACTCACTGACAACATTCACTCACTGACAGCATTCACTGACAACATTCACTCACTGACAACATTCACTGACAACATTCACTCACTGACAACATTCACTCACTGACAACATTCACTCACTGACATTCACTGACAACATTCACTCACTGACAACATTCACTGACAACATTCACTCACTGACAACATTCACTGACAACATTCACTGACAACATTCACTCACTGACATTCACTGACAACATTCACTGACAACATTCACTCACTGACAACATTCACTCACTGACAACATTCACTGACAACATTGACTCTCTGACAACATTCACTGACAACATTCACTAACTGACAACATTCACTCACAGACAACATTCACTGACAACATTCACTCACTGACAACATTCACTCACTGACAACATTCACTGACAACATTCACTCACTGACAACATTCACTGACAACATTCACTAACTGATAACATTCACTGACAACATTCACTGACAACATTCACTCACTGACAACATTCACTGATAACATTCACTCACTGACAACATTCACTGACAACATTCACTGACAACATTCACTCACTGACAACATTCACTCACTGACAACATTCACTGACAACATTCACTCACTGACAACATTCACTCTCTGACAACATTCACTGACAACATTCACTCACTGACAACATTCACTAACTGACAACATTCACTCACAGACAACATTCACTGACAACATTCACTCACTGACAACATTCACTCACTGACAACATTCACTGACAACATTCACTCACTGACAACATTCACTCTCTGACAACATTCACTGACAACATTCACTGACAACATTCACTGACAACATTCACTCACTGACAACATTCACTGACAACATTCACTCACTGACAACATTCACTCACTGACAACATTCACTCACTGAAAACATTCACTGACAACACTCACTGACAACATTCACTCTCTGACAACATTCACTCACTGACAACATTCACTCACTGACAGCATTCACTGACAACATTCACTCACTGACAACATTCACTGACAACATTCACTCACTGACAACATTCACTCACTGACAACATTCACTCACTGACATTCACTGACAACATTCACTCACTGACAACATTCACTGACAACATTCACTCACTGACAACATTCACTCACTGACAACATTCACTGACAACATTCACTGACAACATTCACTCACTGACATTCACTGACAACATTCACTCACTGACAACATTCACTGACAACATTCACTCACTGACAACATTCACTCACTGACAACATTCACTGACAACATTGACTCTCTGACAACATTCACTGACAACATTCACTAACTGACAACATTCACTCACAGACAACATTCACTGACAACATTCACTCACTGACAACATTCACTGACAACATTCACTCACTAACAACATTCACTGACAACATTCACTAACTGACAACATTCACTGACAACATTCACTCACTGACAACATTCACTGATAACATTCACTCACTGACAACATTCACTGATAACATTCACTCACTGACAACATTCACTGACAACATTCACTGACAACATTCACTCACTGACAACATTCACTCACTGACAACATTCACTGACAACATTCACTCACTGACAACATTCACTCTTTGACAACATTCACTCACTGACAACACTCACTGACAACATTCACTCACTGACAACATTCACTGACAACATTCACTGACAACATTCACTCACTGACAACATTCACTGACAACATTCACTCACTGACAACATTCACTCACTGACAACATTCACTGACAACATTGACTCTCTGACAACATTCACTGACAACATTCACTCACTGACAACATTCACTCACTGACAACATTCACTGACAACATTCACTAACTGACAACATTCACTCACAGACAACATTCACTGACAACATTCACTCACTGACAACATTCACTCACTGACAACACTCACTGACAACATTCACTGACAACATTCACTGACAACATTCACTCTCTGACAACATTCACTGACAACATTCACTCACTGACAACATTCACTGACAACATTCACTCACTGACAACATTCACTCACTGACAACATTCACTGACAACACTCACTGACAACATTCACTGACAACATTCACTGACAACATTCACTCTCTGACAACATTCACTCACTGACAGCATTCACTGACAACATTCACTCACTGACAACATTCACTGACAACATTCACTCACTGACAACATTCACTCACTGACAACATTCACTGACAACATTCACTCACTGACATTCACTGACAACATTCACTCACTGACAACATTCACTGACAACATTGACTCTCTGACAACATTCACTGACAACATTCACTAACTGACAACATTCACTCACAGACAACATTCACTGACAACATTCACTCACTGACAACATTCACTCACTGACAACATTCACTCACTGACAACATTCACTGACAACATTCACTGACAACATTCACTCACTGACAACATTCACTCACTGACAACATTCACTGACAACATTCACTGACAACATTCACTCACTGACAACATTCACTGACAACATTCACTCACTGACAACATTCACTGACAACACTCACTGACAACATTCACTGACAACATTCACTCTCTGACAACATTCACTCACTGACAACATTCACTCACTGACAGCATTCACTGACAACATTCACTCACTGACAACATTCACTGACAACATTCACTCACTGACAACATTCACTGACAACATTCACTGACAACATTCACTCACTGACAACATTCACTGACAACATTCACTCTCTGACAACATTCACTCACTGACAATATTCACTGACAACATTCACTCACTGACAGCATTCACTGACAACATTCACTCACTGATAACATTCACTGACAACATTCACTCACATACAACATTCACTGACAACATTCACTAACTGATAACATTCACTGACAACATTCACTGACAACATTCACTCACTGACAACATTCACTCACTGACAACATTCACTGACAACATTCACTCACTGACAACATTCACTGACAACATTCACTCACTGACAACATTCACTGACAACATTAACTGACAACATTCACTGACAACATTCACTCACTGACAACATTCACTCACTGACAACATTCACTGACAACATTCACTCACTGACAACATTCACTGACAACATTCACTCACTGACAACATTCACTGACAACATTCACTCACTGACAACATTCACTGACAACATTGACTCTCTGACAACATTCACTGACAACATTCACTCACTGACAACATTCACTCACTGACAGCATTCACTCTCTGACAACATTCACTGACAACATTCACTCACTGACAACATTCACTGACAACATTCACTCACTGACAACATTCACTGACAACATTCACTCACTGACAACATTCACTGACAACATTCACTCACTGACAACATTCACTGACAACATTCACTCACTGACAACATTCACTGACAACACTCACTGACAACATTGACTCACTGACAACATTCACTGACAACATTCACTCACTGACCACATTCACTCACTGACAACATTCACTGACAACATTCACTAACTGACAACATTCACTCACAGACAACATTCACTGACAACATTCACTCACTGACAACATTCACTCACTGACAACATTCACTGACAACATTCACTCACTGACAACATTCACTCACTGACAGCATTCACTCACTGACAACATTCACTGACAACATTCACTCACTGACAACATTCACTGACAACATTCACTCACTGACAACACTCACTGACAACATTCACTGACAACATTCACTGACAACATTCACTCTCTGACAACATTCACTCACTGACAACATTCACTCACTGACAACATTCACTGACAACATTCACTGACAACATTCACTCACTGACAACATTAACTGACAACATTCACTGACAACATTCACTCACTGACAACATTCACTCACTGACAACATTCACTGACAACACTCACTCACTGACAACATTCACTCTCTGACAACATTCACTCACTGACAACACTCACTGACAACATTCACTCACTGACAACATTCACTGACAACATTCACTCACTGACAACATTCACTGACAACATTCACTCACTGACAACATTCACTCACTGACAACATTCACTGACAACATTGACTCTCTGATAACATTCACTGACAACATTCACTCACTGACAACATTCACTCACTGACAACATTCACTGACAACATTCACTAACTGACAACATTCACTCACAGACAACATTCACTGACAACATTCACTCACTGACAACATTCACTCACAGACAACATTCACTCACTGACAACATTCACTGACAACATTCACTCACTGATAAACATTCACTGACAACATTCACTCACTGACAACATTCACTCACTGACATCATTCACTGACAACACTCACTGACAACATTCACTGACAACATTGACTCTCTGACAACATTCACTGACAACATTCACTCACTGACAACATTCACTCACTGACAGCATTCACTCTCTGACAACATTCACTGACAACATTCACTCACTGACAACATTCACTGACAACATTCACTCACTGACAACATTCACTGACAACATTCACTCACTGACAACATTCACTGACAACATTCACTCACTGACAACATTCACTGACAACACTCACTGACAACATTGACTCACTGACAACATTCACTGACAACATTCACTCACTGACCACATTCACTCACTGACAACATTCACTGACAACATTCACTCACTGACAACATTCACTAACTGACAACATTCACTCACAGACAACATTCACTGACAACATTCACTCACTGACAACATTCACTCACTGACAACATTCACTGACAACATTCACTCACTGACAACATTCACTCACTGACAGCATTCACTCACTGACAACATTCACTGACAACATTCACTCACTGACAACATTCACTGACAACATTCACTCACTGACAACACTCACTGACAACATTCACTGACAACATTCACTGACAACATTCACTCTCTGACAACATTCACTCACTGACAACATTCACTCACTGACAACATTCACTGACAACATTCACTGACAACATTCACTCACTGACAACATTCACTCACTGACAACATTCACTGACAACACTCACTCACTGACAACATTCACTCTCTGACAACATTCACTCACTGACAACACTCACTGACAACATTCACTCACTGACAACATTCACTGACAACATTCACTCACTGACAACATTCACTGACAACATTCACTCACTGACAACATTCACTCACTGACAACATTCACTGACAACATTGACTCTCTGATAACATTCACTGACAACATTCACTCACTGACAACATTCACTCACTGACAACATTCACTGACAACATTCACTAACTGACAACATTCACTCACAGACAACATTCACTGACAACATTCACTCACTGACAACATTCACTCACAGACAACATTCACTCACTGACAACATTCACTGACAACATTCACTCACTGATAAACATTCACTGACAACATTCACTCACTGACAACATTCACTCACTGACATCATTCACTGACAACACTCACTGACAACATTCACTGACAACATTCACTGACAACATTCACTCTCTGACAACATTCACTCATTGACAACATTCACTCACTGACAACATTCACTCACTGACAACATTCACTGACAACATTCACTGACAACATTCACTCACTGACATTCACTGACAACATTCACTCACTGACAACATTTACTGACAACATTCACTCACTGACAACATTCACTGACAAAACTCACTGACAACATTCACTCTCTGACAACATTCACTCACTGACAGCATTCACTGACAACATTCACTCACTGACAACATTCACTGACAACATTCACTCACTGACAACATTCACTGACAACATTCACTCACTGACAACATTCACTGACAACATTCACTAACTGATAACATTCACTGACAACATTCACTGACAACATTCACTCACTGACAACATTCACTCACTGACAACATTCACTGACAACATTCACTCACTGACAACATTCACTGACAACATTCACTCACTGACAACATTAACTGACAACATTCACTGACAACATTCACTCACTGACAACATTCACTCACTGACAACATTCACTGACAACACTCACTCACTGACAACATTCACTCTCTGACAACATTCACTCACTGACAACACTCACTGACAACATTCACTCACTGACAACATTCACTGACAACATTCACTCACTGACAACATTCACTGACAACATTCACTCACTGACAACATTCACTCACTGACAACATTCACTGACAACATTGACTCTCTGATAACATTCACTGACAACATTCACTCACTGACAACATTCACTCACTGACAACATTCACTGACAACATTCACTAACTGACAACATTCACTGACAACATTCACTCACTGACAACATTCACTCACAGACAACATTCACTCACTGACAACATTCACTGACAACATTCACTCACTGATAAACATTCACTGACAACATTCACTCACTGACAACATTCACTCACTGACATCATTCACTGACAACACTCACTGACAACATTCACTGACAACATTCACTGACAACATTCACTCTCTGACAACATTCACTCACTGACAACATTCACTCACTGACAACATTCACTCACTGACAACATTCACTGACAACATTCACTGACAACATTCACTCACTGACATTCACTGACAACAATCACTCACTGACAACATTCACTGACAACATTCACTCACTGACAACATTCACTCACTGACAACATTCACTGACAACATTCACTCTCTGACAACATTCACTCACTGACAACACTCACTGACAACATTCACTCACTGACAACATTCACTGACAACATTCACTGACAACATTCACTCACTGACAAAATTCACTGACAACATTCACTCACTGACAACATTCACTCACTGACAACATTCACTGACAACATTGACTCTCTGACAGCATTCACTGACAACATTCACTCACTGACAACATTCACTCACTGACAACATTCACTAACTGACAACATTCACTCACAGAGAACATTCACTGACAACATTCACTCACTGACATCATTCACTCACTGACAACATTCACTGACAACACTCACTGACAACATTCACTGACAACATTCACTGACAACATTCACTCTCTGACAACATTCACTGACAACATTCACTCACTGACAACATTCACTCACTGACAGCATTCACTCTCTGACAACATTCACTGACAACATTCACTCACTGACAACATTCACTGACAACATTCACTCACTGACAACATTCACTGACAACATTCACTCACTGACAACATTCACTGACAACATTCACTCACTGACAACATTCACTGACAACACTCACTGACAACATTGACTCACTGACAACATTCACTGACAACATTCACTCACTGACAACATTCACTCACTGACAACATTCACTGACAACATTTACTCACTGACAACATTCACTAACTGACAACATTCACTCACAGACAACATTCACTCACTGACAACATTCACTCACTGACAACATTCACTGACAACATTCACTCACTAACAACATTCACTCACTGACAACATTCACTGACAACACTCACTGACAACATTCACTGACAACATTCACTCTCTGACAACATTCACTCACTGACAACATTCACTCACTGACAACATTCACTCACTGACAGCATTCACTCACTGACAACATTCACTGACAACATTCACTCACTGACAACATTCACTGACAACATTCACTCACTGACAACATTCACTGACAACATTCACTCACTGACAACATTCACTCACTGACAACATTCACTGACAACATTCACTCACTGACAACATTCACTGATAACATTCACTCACTGACAACATTCACTGACAACATTCACTGACAACATTCACTCACTGACAACATTCACTCACTGACAACATTCACTGACAACATTCACTCACTGACAACATTCACTCTCTGACAACATTCACTCACTGACAACATTCACTGACAACATTCACTCACTGACAACATTCACTCTCTGACAACATTCACTCACTGACAACATTCACCCACTGACAACATTCACTGACAACATTCACTCACTGACAACATTCACTCTCTGACAACATTCACTCACTGACAACACTCACTGACAACATTCACTCACTGACAACATTCACTCTCTGACAACATTCACTCACTGACAACACTCACTGACAACATTCACTCACTGACAACATTCACTGACAACATTCACTCACTGACAACATTCACTGACAACATTCACTCACTGACAACATTCACTCACTGACAACATTCACTGACAACATTGACTCTCTGATAACATTCACTGACAACATTCACTCACTGACAACATTCACTCACTGACAACATTCACTGACAACATTCACTAACTGACAACATTCACTCACAGACAACATTCACTGACAACATTCACTCACTGACAACATTCACTCACAGACAACATTCACTCACTGACAACATTCACTGACAACATTCACTCACTGATAAACATTCACAGACAACATTCACTCACTGACAACATTCACTCACTGACATCATTCACTGACAACACTCACTGACAACATTCACTGACAACATTCACTGACAACATTCACTCTCTGACAACATTCACTCACTGACAACATTCACTCACTGACAACATTCACTGACAACATTCACTGACAACATTCACTCACTGACATTCACTGACAACATTCACTCACTGACAACATTCACTGACAACATTCACTCACTGACAACATTCACTCACTGACAACATTCACTGACAACATTCACTCTCTGACAACATTCACTCACTGACAACACTCACTGACAACATTCACTCACTGACAACATTCACTGACAACATTCACTGACAACATTCACTCACTGACAACATTCACTCACTAACAACATTCACTCACTGACAACATTCACTGACAACACTCACTGACAACATTCACTGACAACATTCACTGACAACATTCACTCTCTGACAACATTCACTCACTGACAACATTCACTCACTGACAACATTCACTCACTGACAGCATTCACTCACTGACAACATTCACTGACAACATTCACTCACTGACAACATTCACTGACAACATTCACTCACTGACAACATTCACTGACAACATTCACTCACTGACAACATTCACTCACTGACAACATTCACTGACAACATTCACTCACTGACAACATTCACTGATAACATTCACTCACTGACAACATTCACTGACAACATTCACTGACAACATTCACTCACTGACAACATTCACTCTCTGACAACATTCACTCACTGACAACATTCACCCACTGACAACATTCACTGACAACATTCACTCACTGACAACATTCACTCTCTGACAACATTCACTCACTGACAACACTCACTGACAACATTCACTCACTGACAACATTCACTGACAACATTCACTCACTGACAACATTCACTGACAACATTCACTCACTGACAACATTCACTCACTGACAACATTCACTGACAACATTCACTAACTGACAACATTCACTCACAGACAACATTCACTGACAACATTCACTCACTGACAACATTCACTCACAGACAACATTCACTCACTGACAACATTCACTGACAACATTCACTCACTGATAAACATTCACTGACAACATTCACTCACTGACAACATTCACTCACTGACATCATTCACTAACAACACTCACTGACAACATTCACTGACAACATTCACTGACAACATTCACTCTCTGACAACATTCACTCACTGACAACATTCACTCACTGACAACATTCACTGACAACATTCACTCACTGACATTCACTGACAACATTCACTCACTGACAACATTCACTGACAACATTCACTCACTGACAACATTCACTCACTGACAACATTCACTGACAACATTCACTCTCTGACAACATTCACTCACTGACAACACTCACTGACAACATTCACTCACTGACAACATTCACTGACAACATTCACTGACAACATTCACTCACTGACAACATTCACTCACTGACAACATTCACTGACAACATTGACTCTCTGACAGCATTCACTGACAACATTCACTGACAACATTCACTGACAACATTCACTCACTGACAACATTCACTAACTGACAACATTCACTCACAGACAACATTCACTGACAACATTCACTCACTGACATCATTCACTCACTGACAACATTCACTGACAACATTCACTGACAACATTCACTCTCTGACAACATTCACTCACTGACAACTTTCACTCACTGACAGCATTCACTGACAACATTCACTCACTGACAACATTCACTGACAACATTCACTCACTGACAACATTCACTCACTGACAACATTCACTGACAACATTCACTGACAACATTCACTCACTGACATTCACTGACAACATTCACTCACTGACAACATTCACTGACAACATTCACTCACTGACAACATTCACTCACTGACAACATTCACTGACAACATTGACTCTCTGACAACATTCACTGACAACATTCACTAACTGACAACATTCACTCACAGACAACATTCACTGACAACATTCACTCACTGACAACATTCACTCACTGACAACATTCACTGACAACATTCACTCACTGACAACATTCACTGACAACATTCACTAACTGACAATATTCACTGACAACATTCACTCACTGACAACATTCACTCACTGACAACATTCACTGACAACATTCACTCACTGACAACATTCACTGACAACATTCACTAACTGACAACATTCACTGACAACATTCACTCACTGACAACATTCACTCACTGACAACATTCACTGACAACATTCACTCACTGACAACATTCACTGATAACATTCACTCACTGACAACATTCACTGACAACATTCACTGACAACATTCACTCACTGACAACATTCACTCACTGACAACATTCACTGACAACATTCACTCACTGACAACATTCACTCACTGACAACATTCACTCACTGACAACATTCACTGACAACATTCACTAACTGACAATATTCACTGACAACATTCACTCACTGACAACATTCACTCACTGACAACATTCACTGACAACATTCACTCACTGACAACATTCACTGACAACATTCACTCACTGACAACATTCACTGACAACATTCACTCACTGACAACATTCACTCACTGACAACATTCACTGACAACATTGACTCTCTGACAACATTCACTGACAACATTCACTCACTGACAACATTCACTCACTGACAACATTCACTGACAACATTCACTAACTGTCAACATTCACTCACTGACAGCATTCACTCACTGACAACATTCACTGACAACATTCACTCACTGACAACATTCACTGACAACATTCACTCACTGACAACATTCACTGACAACATTCACTCACTGACAACATTCACTGACAACATTCACTCACTGACAACATTCACTGACAACATTCACTCACTGACAACATTCACTGACAACACTCACTGACAACATTGACTCACTTACAACACTCACTGACAACATTCACTCACTGACAACATTCACTGACAACATTCACTCACTGACAACATTCACTCACTGACAACATTCACTGACAACATTCACTCACTGACAACATTCACTAACTGACAACATTCACTCACAGACAACATTCACTGACAACATTCACTCACTGACAACATTCACTCACTGACAACATTCACTGACAACATTCACTCACTGACAACATTCACTCTCTGACAACATTCACTGACAACATTCACTGACAACATTCACTGACAACATTCACTCACTGACAACATTCACTGACAACATTCACTCACTGACAACATTCACTCACTGACAACATTCACTCACTGAAAACATTCACTGACAACACTCACTGACAACATTCACTCTCTGACAACATTCACTCACTGACAACATTCACTCACTGACAGCATTCACTGACAACATTCACTCACTGACAACATTCACTGACAACATTCACTCACTGACAACATTCACTCACTGACAACATTCACTCACTGACAACATTCACTCACTGACAACATTCACTGACAACATTCACTGACAACATTCACTCACTGACATTCACTGACAACATTCACTCACTGACAACATTCACTGACAACATTCACTCACTGACAACATTCACTCACTGACAACATTCACTGACAACATTGACTCTCTGACAACATTCACTGACAACATTCACTAACTGACAACATTCACTCACAGACAACATTCACTGACAACATTCACTCACTGACAACATTCACTCACTGACAACATTCACTGACAACATTCACTCACTGACAACATTCACTGACAACATTCACTAACTGATAACATTCACTGACAACATTCACTGACAACATTCACTCACTGACAACATTCACTGATAACATTCACTCACTGACAACATTCACTGACAACATTCACTGACAACATTCACTCACTGACAACATTCACTCACTGACAACATTCACTGACAACATTCACTCACTGACAACATTCACTCTCTGACAACATTCACTGACAACATTCACTCACTGACAACATTCACTAACTGACAACATTCACTCACAGACAACATTCACTGACAACATTCACTCACTGACAACATTCACTCACTGACAACATTCACTGACAACATTCACTCACTGACAACATTCACTCTCTGACAACATTCACTGACAACATTCACTGACAACATTCACTGACAACATTCACTCACTGACAACATTCACTGACAACATTCACTCACTGACAACATTCACTCACTGACAACATTCACTCACTGAAAACATTCACTGACAACACTCACTGACAACATTCACTCTCTGACAACATTCACTCACTGACAACATTCACTCACTGACAGCATTCACTGACAACATTCACTCACTGACAACATTCACTGACAACATTCACTCACTGACAACATTCACTCACTGACAACATTCACTCACTGACATTCACTGACAACATTCACTCACTGACAACATTCACTGACAACATTCACTCACTGACAACATTCACTCACTGACAACATTCACTGACAACATTCACTGACAACATTCACTCACTGACATTCACTGACAACATTCACTCACTGACAACATTCACTGACAACATTCACTCACTGACAACATTCACTCACTGACAACATTCACTGACAACATTGACTCTCTGACAACATTCACTGACAACATTCACTAACTGACAACATTCACTCACAGACAACATTCACTGACAACATTCACTCACTGACAACATTCACTCACTGACAACATTCACTGACAACATTCACTCACTGACAACATTCACTGACAACATTCACTAACTGATAACATTCACTGACAACATTCACTGACAACATTCACTCACTGACAACATTCACTGATAACATTCACTCACTGACAACATTCACTGACAACATTCACTGACAACATTCACTCACTGACAACATTCACTCACTGACAACATTCACTGACAACATTCACTCACTGACAACATTCACTCTCTGACAACATTCACTGACAACATTCACTCACTGACAACATTCACTCACTGACAACACTCACTGACAACATTCACTCACTGACAACATTCACTGACAACATTCACTGACAACATTCACTCACTGACAACATTCACTGACAACATTCACTCACTGACAACATTCACTGACAACATTCACTCACTGACAACATTCACTGACAACATTCACTCACTGACAACATTCACTGACAACACTCACTGACAACATTGACTCACTGACAACATTCACTGACAACATTCACTCACTGACAACATTCACTCACTGACAACATTCACTGACAACATTCACTCACTGACAACATTCACTAACTGACAACATTCACTCACAGACAACATTCACTGACAACATTCACTCACTGACAACATTCACTCACTGACAACATTCACTGACAACACTCACTGACAACATTCACTGACAACATTCACTGACAACATTCACTCACTGACAACATTCACTCACTGACAACATTCACTGACAACACTCACTGACAACATTCACTGACAACATTCACTGACAACATTCACTCTCTGACAACATTCACTCACTGACAACATTCACTCACTGACAGCATTCACTGACAACATTCACTCACTGACAACATTCACTGACAACATTCACTCACTGACAACATTCACTCACTGACAACATTCACTGACAACATTCACTGACAACATTCACTCACTGACATTCACTGACAACATTCACTCACTGACAACATTCACTGACAACATTCACTCACTGACAACATTCACTCACTGACAACATTCACTGACAACATTGACTCTCTGACAACATTCACTGACAACATTCACTAACTGACAACATTCACTCACAGACAACATTCACTGACAACATTCACTCACTGACAACATTCACTGACAACATTCACTCACTGACAACATTCACTGACAACATTCACTCACTGACAACATTCACTGATAACATTCACTCACTGACAACATTCACTGACAACATTCACTGACAACATTCACTCACTGACAACATTCACTGACAACATTCACTCACTGACAACATTCACTCTCTGACAACATTCACTCACTGACAACACTCACTGACAACATTCACTCACTGACAACATTCACTGACAACATTCACTCACTGACAACATTCACTCACTGACAACATTCACTGACAACACTCACTGACAACATTCACTGACAACATTCACTGACAACATTCACTCTCTGACAACATTCACTCACTGACAACATTCACTCACTGACAGCATTCACTGACAACATTCACTCACTGACAACATTCACTGACAACATTCACTCACTGACAACATTCACTCACTGACAACATTCACTGACAACATTCACTCACTGACATTCACTGACAACATTCACTCACTGACAACATTCACTGACAACATTCACTCACTGACAACATTCACTGACAACATTGACTCTCTGACAACATTCACTGACAACATTCACTAACTGACAACATTCACTCACAGACAACATTCACTGACAACATTCACTCACTGACAACATTCACTCACTGACAACATTCACTGACAACATTCACTCACTAACAACATTCACTGACAACATTCACTAACTGACAACATTCACTGACAACATTCACTCACTGACAACATTCACTGATAACATTCACTCACTGACAACATTCACTGATAACATTCACTCACTGACAACATTCACTGACAACATTCACTGACAACATTCACTCACTGACAACATTCACTCACTGACAACATTCACTGACAACATTCACTCACTGACAACATTCACTCTTTGACAACATTCACTCACTGACAACACTCACTGACAACATTCACTCACTGACAACATTCACTGACAACATTCACTGACAACATTCACTCACTGACAACATTCACTGACAACATTCACTCACTGACAACATTCACTCACTGACAACATTCACTGACAACATTGACTCTCTGACAACATTCACTGACAACATTCACTCACTGACAACATTCACTCACTGACAACATTCACTGACAACATTCACTAACTGACAACATTCACTCACAGACAACATTCACTCACTGACAACACTCACTGACAACATTCACTGACAACATTCACTGACAACATTCACTCTCTGACAACATTCACTGACAACATTCACTCACTGACAACATTCACTGACAACATTCACTCACTGACAACATTCACTCACTGACAACATTCACTGACAACACTCACTGACAACATTCACTGACAACATTCACTGACAACATTCACTCTCTGACAACATTCACTCACTGACAGCATTCACTGACAACATTCACTCACTGACAACATTCACTGACAACATTCACTCACTGACAACATTCACTCACTGACAACATTCACTGACAACATTCACTCACTGACATTCACTGACAACATTCACTCACTGACAACATTCACTGACAACATTGACTCTCTGACAACATTCACTGACAACATTCACTCACTGACAACATTCACTCACTGACAACATTCACTCACTGACAACATTCACTGACAACATTCACTGACAACATTCACTCACTGACAACATTCACTCACTGACAACATTCACTGACAACATTCACTGACAACATTCACTCACTGACAACATTCACTGACAACATTCACTCTCTGACAACATTCACTCACTGACAATATTCACTGACAACATTCACTCACTGACAGCATTCACTGACAACATTCACTCACTGATAACATTCACTGACAACATTCACTCACATACAACATTCACTGACAACATTCACTAACTGATAACATTCACTGACAACATTCACTGACAACATTCACTCACTGACAACATTCACTCACTGACAACATTCACTGACAACATTCACTCACTGACAACATTCACTGACAACATTCACTCACTGACAACATTCACTGACAACATTAACTGACAACATTCACTGACAACATTCACTCACTGACAACATTCACTCACTGACAACATTCACTGACAACATTCACTCACTGACAACATTCACTGACAACATTCACTCACTGACAACATTCACTGACAACATTCACTCACTGACAACATTCACTCACTGACAACATTCACTGACAACATTGACTCTCTGACAACATTCACTGACAACATTCACTCACTGACAACATTCACTCACTGACAGCATTCACTCTCTGACAACATTCACTGACAACATTCACTCACTGACAACATTCACTGACAACATTCACTCACTGACAACATTCACTGACAACATTCACTCACTGACAACATTCACTGACAACATTCACTCACTGACAACATTCACTGACAACATTCACTCACTGACAACATTCACTGACAACACTCACTGACAACATTGACTCACTGACAACATTCACTGACAACACTCACTGACAACATTGACTCACTGACAACATTCACTGACAACATTCACTCACTGACCACATTCACTCACTGACAACATTCACTGACAACATTCACTAACTGACAACATTCACTCACAGACAACATTCACTGACAACATTCACTCACTGACAACATTCACTCACTGACAACATTCACTGACAACATTCACTCACTGACAACATTCACTCACTGACAACATTCACTCACTGACAGCATTCACTCACTGACAACATTCACTGACAACATTCACTCACTGACAACATTCACTGACAACATTCACTCACTGACAACACTCACTGACAACATTCACTGACAACATTCACTGACAACATTCACTCTCTGACAACATTCACTCACTGACAACATTCACTCACTGACAACATTCACTGACAACATTCACTGACAACATTCACTCACTGACAACATTAACTGACAACATTCACTGACAACATTCACTCACTGACAACATTCACTCACTGACAACATTCACTGACAACACTCACTCACTGACAACATTCACTCTCTGACAACATTCACTCACTGACAACACTCACTGACAACATTCACTCACTGACAACATTCACTGACAACATTCACTCACTGACAACATTAACTGACAACATTCACTGACAACATTCACTCACTGACAACATTCACTCACTGACAACATTCACTGACAACACTCACTCACTGACAACATTCACTCTCTGACAACATTCACTCACTGACAACACTCACTGACAACATTCACTCACTGACAAAATTCACTGACAACATTCACTCACTGACAACATTCACTGACAACATTCACTCACTGACAACATTCACTCACTGACAACATTCACTGACAACATTGACTCTCTGATAACATTCACTGACAACATTCACTCACTGACAACATTCACTCACTGACAACATTCACTGACAACATTCACTAACTGACAACATTCACTCACAGACAACATTCACTGACAACATTCACTCACTGACAACATTCACTCACAGACAACATTCACTCACTGACAACATTCACTGACAACATTCACTCACTGATAAACATTCACTGACAACATTCACTCACTGACAACATTCACTCACTGACATCATTCACTGACAACACTCACTGACAACATTCACTGACAACATTGACTCTCTGACAACATTCACTGACAACATTCACTCACTGACAGCATTCACTCTCTGACAACATTCACTGACAACATTCACTCACTGACAACATTCACTGACAACATTCACTCACTGACAACATTCACTGACAACATTCACTCACTGACAACATTCACTGACAACATTCACTCACTGACAACATTCACTGACAACATTCACTCACTGACAACATTCACTGACAACACTCACTGACAACATTGACTCACTGACAACATTCACTGACAACATTCACTCACTGACCACATTCACTCACTGACAACATTCACTGACAACATTCACTCACTGACAACATTCACTAACTGACAACATTCACTCACAGACAACATTCACTGACAACATTCACTCACTGACAACATTCACTGACAACATTCACTCACTGACAACATTCACTCACTGACAACATTCACTCACTGACAGCATTCACTCACTGACAACATTCACTGACAACATTCACTCACTGACAACATTCACTGACAACATTCACTCACTGACAACACTCACTGACAACATTCACTGACAACATTCACTGACAACATTCACTCTCTGACAACATTCACTCACTGACAACATTCACTCACTGACAACATTCACTGACAACATTCACTGACAACATTCACTCACTGACAACATTAACTGACAACATTCACTGACAACATTCACTCACTGACAACATTCACTCACTGACAACATTCACTGACAACACTCACTCACTGACAACATTCACTCTCTGACAACATTCACTCACTGACAACACTCACTGACAACATTCACTCACTGACAACATTCACTGACAACATTCACTCACTGACAACATTCACTGACAACATTCACTCACTGACAACATTCACTCACTGACAACATTCACTGACAACATTGACTCTCTGATAACATTCACTGACAACATTCACTCACTGACAACATTCACTCACTGACAACATTCACTGACAACATTCACTAACTGACAACATTCACTCACAGACAACATTCACTGACAACATTCACTCACTGACAACATTCACTCACAGACAACATTCACTCACTGACAACATTCACTGACAACATTCACTCACTGATAAACATTCACTGACAACATTCACTCACTGACAACATTCACTCACTGACATCATTCACTGACAACACTCACTGACAACATTCACTGACAACATTGACTCTCTGACAACATTCACTGACAACATTCACTCACTGACAACATTCACTCACTGACAGCATTCACTCTCTGACAACATTCACTGACAACATTCACTCACTGACAACATTCACTGACAACATTCACTCACTGACAACATTCACTGACAACATTCACTCACTGACAACATTCACTGACAACATTCACTCACTGACAACATTCACTGACAACACTCACTGACAACATTGACTCACTGACAACATTCACTGACAACATTCACTCACTGACCACATTCACTCACTGACAACATTCACTGACAACATTCACTCACTGACAACATTCACTAACTGACAACATTCACTCACAGACAACATTCACTGACAACATTCACTCACTGACAACATTCACTCACTGACAACATTCACTGACAACATTCACTCACTGACAACATTCACTCACTGACAACATTCACTCACTGACAGCATTCACTCACTGACAACATTCACTGACAACATTCACTCACTGACAACATTCACTGACAACATTCACTCACTGACAACACTCACTGACAACATTCACTGACAACATTCACTGACAACATTCACTCTCTGACAACATTCACTCACTGACAACATTCACTCACTGACAACATTCACTGACAACATTCACTGACAACATTCACTCACTGACAACATTAACTGACAACATTCACTGACAACATTCACTCACTGACAACATTCACTCACTGACAACATTCACTGACAACACTCACTCACTGACAACATTCACTCTCTGACAACATTCACTCACTGACAACACTCACTGACAACATTCACTCACTGACAACATTCACTGACAACATTCACTCACTGACAACATTCACTGACAACATTCACTCACTGACAACATTCACTCACTGACAACATTCACTGACAACATTGACTCTCTGATAACATTCACTGACAACATTCACTCACTGACAACATTCACTCACTGACAACATTCACTGACAACATTCACTAACTGACAACATTCACTCACAGACAACATTCACTGACAACATTCACTCACTGACAACATTCACTCACTGACAACATTCACTGACAACATTCACTGACAACATTCACTCACTGACATTCACTGACAACATTCACTCACTGACAACATTCACTGACAACATTCACTCACTGACAACATTCACTCACTGACAACATTCACTGACAACATTGACTCTCTGACAACATTCACTGACAACATTCACTAACTGACAACATTCACTCACAGACAACATTCACTGACAACATTCACTCACTGACAACATTCACTCACTGACAACATTCACTGACAACATTCACTCACTGACAACATTCACTGACAACATTCACTAACTGATAACATTCACTGACAACATTCACTGACAACATTCACTCACTGACAACATTCACTGATAACATTCACTCACTGACAACATTCACTGACAACATTCACTCACTGACAACATTCACTCACTGACAACATTCACTGACAACATTCACTCACTGACAACATTCACTCTCTGACAACATTCACTGACAACATTCACTCACTGACAACATTCACTAACTGACAACATTCACTCACAGACAACATTCACTGACAACATTCACTCACTGACAACATTCACTCACTGACAACATTCACTGACAACATTCACTCACTGACAACATTCACTCTCTGACAACATTCACTGACAACATTCACTGACAACATTCACTGACAACATTCACTCACTGACAACATTCACTGACAACATTCACTCACTGACAACATTCACTCACTGACAACATTCACTCACTGAAAACATTCACTGACAACACTCACTGACAACATTCACTCTCTGACAACATTCACTCACTGACAACATTCACTCACTGACAGCATTCACTGACAACATTCACTCACTGACAACATTCACTGACAACATTCACTCACTGACAACATTCACTCACTGACAACATTCACTCACTGACATTCACTGACAACATTCACTCACTGACAACATTCACTGACAACATTCACTCACTGACAACATTCACTCACTGACAACATTCACTGACAACATTCACTGACAACATTCACTCACTGACATTCACTGACAACATTCACTCACTGACAACATTCACTGACAACATTCACTCACTGACAACATTCACTCACTGACAACATTCACTGACAACATTGACTCTCTGACAACATTCACTGACAACATTCACTAACTGACAACATTCACTCACAGACAACATTCACTGACAACATTCACTCACTGACAACATTCACTCACTGACAACATTCACTGACAACATTCACTCACTGACAACATTCACTGACAACATTCACTAACTGATAACATTCACTGACAACATTCACTGACAACATTCACTCACTGACAACATTCACTGATAACATTCACTCACTGACAACATTCACTGACAACATTCACTGACAACATTCACTCACTGACAACATTCACTCACTGACAACATTCACTGACAACATTCACTCACTGACAACATTCACTCTCTGACAACATTCACTGACAACATTCACTCACTGACAACATTCACTCACTGACAACACTCACTGACAACATTCACTCACTGACAACATTCACTGACAACATTCACTGACAACATTCACTCACTGACAACATTCACTGACAACATTCACTCACTGACAACATTCACTGACAACATTCACTCACTGACAACATTCACTGACAACATTCACTCACTGACAACATTCACTGACAACACTCACTGACAACATTGACTCACTGACAACATTCACTGACAACATTCACTCACTGACAACATTCACTCACTGACAACATTCACTGACAACATTCACTCACTGACAACATTCACTAACTGACAACATTCACTCACAGACAACATTCACTGACAACATTCACTCACTGACAACATTCACTCACTGACAACATTCACTGACAACACTCACTGACAACATTCACTGACAACATTCACTGACAACATTCACTCACTGACAACATTCACTCACTGACAACATTCACTGACAACACTCACTGACAACATTCACTGACAACATTCACTGACAACATTCACTCTCTGACAACATTCACTCACTGACAACATTCACTCACTGACAGCATTCACTGACAACATTCACTCACTGACAACATTCACTGACAACATTCACTCACTGACAACATTCACTCACTGACAACATTCACTGACAACATTCACTGACAACATTCACTCACTGACATTCACTGACAACATTCACTCACTGACAACATTCACTGACAACATTCACTCACTGACAACATTCACTCACTGACAACATTCACTGACAACATTGACTCTCTGACAACATTCACTGACAACATTCACTAACTGACAACATTCACTCACAGACAACATTCACTGACAACATTCACTCACTGACAACATTCACTGACAACATTCACTCACTGACAACATTCACTGACAACATTCACTCACTGACAACATTCACTGATAACATTCACTCACTGACAACATTCACTGACAACATTCACTCACTGACAACATTCACTGACAACATTCACTCACTGACAACATTCACTCTCTGACAACATTCACTCACTGACAACACTCACTGACAACATTCACTCACTGACAACATTCACTGACAACATTCACTCACTGACAACATTCACTCACTGACAACATTCACTGACAACACTCACTGACAACATTCACTGACAACATTCACTGACAACATTCACTCTCTGACAACATTCACTCACTGACAACATTCACTCACTGACAGCATTCACTGACAACATTCACTCACTGACAACATTCACTGACAACATTCACTCACTGACAACATTCACTCACTGACAACATTCACTGACAACATTCACTCACTGACATTCACTGACAACATTCACTCACTGACAACATTCACTGACAACATTCACTCACTGACAACATTCACTCACTGACAACATTCACTGACAACATTGACTCTCTGACAACATTCACTGACAACATTCACTAACTGACAACATTCACTCACAGACAACATTCACTGACAACATTCACTCACTGACAACATTCACTCACTGACAACATTCACTGACAACATTCACTCACTAACAACATTCACTGACAACATTCACTAACTGACAACATTCACTGACAACATTCACTCACTGACAACATTCACTGATAACATTCACTCACTGACAACATTCACTGATAACATTCACTCACTGACAACATTCACTGACAACATTCACTGACAACATTCACTCACTGACAACATTCACTCACTGACAACATTCACTGACAACATTCACTCACTGACAACATTCACTCTTTGACAACATTCACTCACTGACAACACTCACTGACAACATTCACTCACTGACAACATTCACTGACAACATTCACTGACAACATTCACTCACTGACAACATTCACTGACAACATTCACTCACTGACAACATTCACTCACTGACAACATTCACTGACAACATTGACTCTCTGACAACATTCACTGACAACATTCACTCACTGACAACATTCACTCACTGACAACATTCACTGACAACATTCACTAACTGACAACATTCACTCACAGACAACATTCACTCACTGACAACACTCACTGACAACATTCACTGACAACATTCACTGACAACATTCACTCTCTGACAACATTCACTGACAACATTCACTCACTGACAACATTCACTGACAACATTCACTCACTGACAACATTCACTCACTGACAACATTCACTGACAACACTCACTGACAACATTCACTGACAACATTCACTGACAACATTCACTCTCTGACAACATTCACTCACTGACAGCATTCACTGACAACATTCACTCACTGACAACATTCACTGACAACATTCACTCACTGACAACATTCACTCACTGACAACATTCACTGACAACATTCACTCACTGACATTCACTGACAACATTCACTCACTGACAACATTCACTGACAACATTGACTCTCTGACAACATTCACTGACAACATTCACTCACTGACAACATTCACTCACTGACAACATTCACTCACTGACAACATTCACTGACAACATTCACTGACAACATTCACTCACTGACAACATTCACTCACTGACAACATTCACTGACAACATTCACTGACAACATTCACTCACTGACAACATTCACTGACAACACTCACTGACAACATTCACTGACAACATTCACTCTCTGACAACATTCACTCACTGACAACATTCACTCACTGACAGCATTCACTGACAACATTCACTCACTGACAACATTCACTGACAACATTCACTCACTGACAACATTCACTGACAACATTCACTGACAACATTCACTCACTGACAACATTCACTGACAACATTCACTCTCTGACAACATTCACTCACTGACAATATTCACTGACAACATTCACTCACTGACAGCATTCACTGACAACATTCACTCACTGATAACATTCACTGACAACATTCACTCACATACAACATTCACTGACAACATTCACTAACTGATAACATTCACTGACAACATTCACTGACAACATTCACTCACTGACAACATTCACTCACTGACAACATTCACTGACAACATTCACTCACTGACAACATTCACTGACAACATTCACTCACTGACAACATTCACTGACAACATTAACTGACAACATTCACTGACAACATTCACTCACTGACAACATTCACTCACTGACAACATTCACTGACAACATTCACTCACTGACAACATTCACTGACAACATTCACTCACTGACAACATTCACTGACAACATTCACTCACTGACAACATTCACTCACTGACAACATTCACTGACAACATTGACTCTCTGACAACATTCACTGACAACATTCACTCACTGACAACATTCACTCACTGACAGCATTCACTCTCTGACAACATTCACTGACAACATTCACTCACTGACAACATTCACTGACAACATTCACTCACTGACAACATTCACTGACAACATTCACTCACTGACAACATTCACTGACAACATTCACTCACTGACAACATTCACTGACAACATTCACTCACTGACAACATTCACTGACAACACTCACTGACAACATTGACTCACTGACAACATTCACTGACAACATTCACTCACTGACCACATTCACTCACTGACAACATTCACTGACAACATTCACTCACTGACAACATTCACTAACTGACAACATTCACTCACAGACAACATTCACTGACAACATTCACTCACTGACAACATTCACTCACTGACAACATTCACTGACAACATTCACTCACTGACAACATTCACTCACTGACAACATTCACTCACTGACAGCATTCACTCACTGACAACATTCACTGACAACATTCACTCACTGACAACATTCACTGACAACATTCACTCACTGACAACATTCACTGACAACATTCACTGACAACATTCACTCTCTGACAACATTCACTCACTGACAACATTCACTCACTGACAACATTCACTGACAACATTCACTGACAACATTCACTCACTGACAACATTAACTGACAACATTCACTGACAACATTCACTCACTGACAACATTCACTCACTGACAACATTCACTGACAACACTCACTCACTGACAACATTCACTCTCTGACAACATTCACTCACTGACAACACTCACTGACAACATTCACTCACTGACAACATTCACTGACAACATTCACTCACTGACAACATTCACTGACAACATTCACTCACTGACAACATTCACTCACTGACAACATTCACTGACAACATTGACTCTCTGATAACATTCACTGACAACATTCACTCACTGACAACATTCACTCACTGACAACATTCACTGACAACATTCACTAACTGACAACATTCACTCACAGACAACATTCACTGACAACATTCACTCACTGACAACATTCACTCACAGACAACATTCACTCACTGACAACATTCACTGACAACATTCACTCACTGATAAACATTCACTGACAACATTCACTCACTGACAACATTCACTCACTGACATCATTCACTGACAACACTCACTGACAACATTCACTGACAACATTGACTCTCTGACAACATTCACTGACAACATTCACTCACTGACAACATTCACTCACTGACAGCATTCACTCTCTGACAACATTCACTGACAACATTCACTCACTGACAACATTCACTGACAACATTCACTCACTGACAACATTCACTGACAACATTCACTCACTGACAACATTCACTGACAACATTCACTCACTGACAACATTCACTGACAACATTCACTCACTGACAACATTCACTGACAACACTCACTGACAACATTGACTCACTGACAACATTCACTGACAACATTCACTCACTGACCACATTCACTCACTGACAACATTCACTGACAACATTCACTCACTGACAACATTCACTAACTGACAACATTCACTCACAGACAACATTCACTGACAACATTCACTCACTGACAACATTCACTCACTGACAACATTCACTGACAACATTCACTCACTGACAACATTCACTCACTGACAACATTCACTCACTGACAGCATTCACTCACTGACAACATTCACTGACAACATTCACTCACTGACAACATTCACTGACAACATTCACTCACTGACAACACTCACTGACAACATTCACTGACAACATTCACTGACAACATTCACTCTCTGACAACATTCACTCACTGACAACATTCACTCACTGACAACATTCACTCACTGACAGCATTCACTCACTGACAACATTCACTGACAACATTCACTCACTGACAACATTCACTGACAACATTCACTCACTGACAACACTCACTGACAACATTCACTGACAACATTCACTGACAACATTCACTCACTGACAACATTCACTCACTGACAACATTCACTGACAACACTCACTCACTGACAACATTCACTCTCTGACAACATTCACTCACTGACAACACTCACTGACAACATTCACTCACTGACAACATTCACTGACAACATTCACTCACTGACAACATTCACTGACAACATTCACTCACTGACAACATTCACTCACTGACAACATTCACTGACAACATTGACTCTCTGATAACATTCACTGACAACATTCACTCACTGACAACATTCACTCACTGACAACATTCACTGACAACATTCACTAACTGACAACATTCACTCACAGACAACATTCACTGACAACATTCACTCACTGACAACATTCACTCACAGACAACATTCACTCACTGACAACATTCACTGACAACATTCACTCACTGATAAACATTCACTGACAACATTCACTCACTGACAACATTCACTCACTGACATCATTCACTGACAACACTCACTGACAACATTCACTGACAACATTCACTGACAACATTCACTCTCTGACAACATTCACTCATTGACAACATTCACTCACTGACAACATTCACTCACTGACAACATTCACTGACAACATTCACTGACAACATTCACTCACTGACATTCACTGACAACATTCACTCACTGACAACATTTACTGACAACATTCACTCACTGACAACATTCACTGACAACACTCACTGACAACATTCACTCTCTGACAACATTCACTCACTGACAGCATTCACTGACAACATTCACTCACTGACAACATTCACTGACAACATTCACTCACTGACAACATTCACTGACAACATTCACTCACTGACAACATTCACTGACAACATTCACTAACTGATAACATTCACTGACAACATTCACTGACAACATTCACTCACTGACAACATTCACTCACTGACAACATTCACTGACAACATTCACTCACTGACAACATTCACTGACAACATTCACTCACTGACAACATTCACTGACAACATTCACTAACTGATAACATTCACTGACAACATTCACTGACAACATTCACTCACTGACAACATTCACTCACTGACAACATTCACTGACAACATTCACTCACTGACAACATTCACTGACAACATTCACTCACTGACAACATTAACTGACAACATTCACTGACAACATTCACTCACTGACAACATTCACTCACTGACAACATTCACTGACAACACTCACTCACTGACAACATTCACTCTCTGACAACATTCACTCACTGACAACACTCACTGACAACATTCACTCACTGACAACATTCACTGACAACATTCACTCACTGACAACATTCACTGACAACATTCACTCACTGACAACATTCACTCACTGACAACATTCACTGACAACATTGACTCTCTGATAACATTCACTGACAACATTCACTCACTGACAACATTCACTCACTGACAACATTCACTGACAACATTCACTAACTGACAACATTCACTGACAACATTCACTCACTGACAACATTCACTCACAGACAACATTCACTCACTGACAACATTCACTGACAACATTCACTCACTGATAAACATTCACTGACAACATTCACTGACAACATTCACTCACTGACATCATTCACTGACAACACTCACTGACAACATTCACTGACAACATTCACTGACAACATTCACTCTCTGACAACATTCACTCACTGACAACATTCACTCACTGACAACATTCACTCACTGACAACATTCACTGACAACATTCACTGACAACATTCACTCACTGACATTCACTGACAACAATCACTCACTGACAACATTCACTGACAACATTCACTCACTGACAACATTCACTCACTGACAACATTCACTGACAACATTCACTCTCTGACAACATTCACTCACTGACAACACTCACTGACAACATTCACTCACTGACAACATTCACTGACAACATTCACTGACAACATTCACTCACTGACAACATTCACTGACAACATTCACTCACTGACAACATTCACTCACTGACAACATTCACTGACAACATTGACTCTCTGACAGCATTCACTGACAACATTCACTCACTGACAACATTCACTCACTGACAACATTCACTAACTGACAACATTCACTCACAGAGAACATTCACTGACAACATTCACTCACTGACATCATTCACTCACTGACAACATTCACTGACAACACTCACTGACAACATTCACTGACAACATTCACTGACAACATTCACTCTCTGACAACATTCACTGACAACATTCACTCACTGACAACATTCACTCACTGACAGCATTCACTCTCTGACAACATTCACTGACAACATTCACTCACTGACAACATTCACTGACAACATTCACTCACTGACAACATTCACTGACAACATTCACTCACTGACAACATTCACTGACAACATTCACTCACTGACAACATTCACTGACAACACTCACTGACAACATTGACTCACTGACAACATTCACTGACAACATTCACTCACTGACAACATTCACTCACTGACAACATTCACTGACAACATTTACTCACTGACAACATTCACTAACTGACAACATTCACTCACAGACAACATTCACTCACTGACAACATTCACTCACTGACAACATTCACTGACAACATTCACTCACTAACAACATTCACTCACTGACAACATTCACTGACAACACTCACTGACAACATTCACTGACAACATTCACTCTCTGACAACATTCACTCACTGACAACATTCACTCACTGACAACATTCACTCACTGACAGCATTCACTCACTGACAACATTCACTGACAACATTCACTCACTGACAACATTCACTGACAACATTCACTCACTGACAACATTCACTGACAACATTCACTCACTGACAACATTCACTGACAACATTCACTCACTGACAACATTCACTCACTGACAACATTCACTGACAACATTCACTCACTGACAACATTCACTGATAACATTCACTCACTGACAACATTCACTGACAACATTCACTGACAACATTCACTCACTGACAACATTCACTCACTGACAACATTCACTGACAACATTCACTCACTGACAACATTCACTCTCTGACAACATTCACTCACTGACAACATTCACTGACAACATTCACTCACTGACAACATTCACTCTCTGACAACATTCACTCACTGACAACATTCACCCACTGACAACATTCACTGACAACATTCACTCACTGACAACATTCACTCTCTGACAACATTCACTCACTGACAACACTCACTGACAACATTCACTCACTGACAACATTCACTCTCTGACAACATTCACTCACTGACAACACTCACTGACAACATTCACTCACTGACAACATTCACTGACAACATTCACTCACTGACAACATTCACTGACAACATTCACTCACTGACAACATTCACTCACTGACAACATTCACTGACAACATTGACTCTCTGATAACATTCACTGACAACATTCACTCACTGACAACATTCACTCACTGACAACATTCACTGACAACATTCACTAACTGACAACATTCACTCACAGACAACATTCACTGACAACATTCACTCACTGACAACATTCACTCACAGACAACATTCACTCACTGACAACATTCACTGACAACATTCACTCACTGATAAACATTCACAGACAACATTCACTCACTGACAACATTCACTCACTGACATCATTCACTGACAACACTCACTGACAACATTCACTGACAACATTCACTGACAACATTCACTCTCTGACAACATTCACTCACTGACAACATTCACTCACTGACAACATTCACTGACAACATTCACTGACAACATTCACTCACTGACATTCACTGACAACATTCACTCACTGACAACATTCACTGACAACATTCACTCACTGACAACATTCACTCACTGACAACATTCACTGACAACATTCACTCTCTGACAACATTCACTCACTGACAACACTCACTGACAACATTCACTCACTGACAACATTCACTGACAACATTCACTGACAACATTCACTCACTGACAACATTCACTCACTAACAACATTCACTCACTGACAACATTCACTGACAACACTCACTGACAACATTCACTGACAACATTCACTGACAACATTCACTCTCTGACAACATTCACTCACTGACAACATTCACTCACTGACAACATTCACTCACTGACAGCATTCACTCACTGACAACATTCACTGACAACATTCACTCACTGACAACATTCACTGACAACATTCACTCACTGACAACATTCACTGACAACATTCACTCACTGACAACATTCACTGACAACATTCACTCACTGACAACATTCACTGACAACATTCACTCACTGACAACATTCACTCACTGACAACATTCACTGACAACATTCACTCACTGACAACATTCACTGATAACATTCACTCACTGACAACATTCACTGACAACATTCACTGACAACATTCACTCACTGACAACATTCACTCTCTGACAACATTCACTCACTGACAACATTCACCCACTGACAACATTCACTGACAACATTCACTCACTGACAACATTCACTCTCTGACAACATTCACTCACTGACAACACTCACTGACAACATTCACTCACTGACAACATTCACTGACAACATTCACTCACTGACAACATTCACTGACAACATTCACTCACTGACAACATTCACTCACTGACAACATTCACTGACAACATTGACTCTCTGATAACATTCACTGACAACATTCACTCACTGACAACATTCACTCACTGACAACATTCACTGACAACATTCACTAACTGACAACATTCACTCACAGACAACATTCACTGACAACATTCACTCACTGACAACATTCACTCACAGACAACATTCACTCACTGACAACATTCACTGACAACATTCACTCACTGATAAACATTCACTGACAACATTCACTCACTGACAACATTCACTCACTGACATCATTCACTAACAACACTCACTGACAACATTCACTGACAACATTCACTGACAACATTCACTCTCTGACAACATTCACTCACTGACAACATTCACTCACTGACAACATTCACTGACAACATTCACTGACAACATTCACTCACTGACATTCACTGACAACATTCACTCACTGACAACATTCACTGACAACATTCACTCACTGACAACATTCACTCACTGACAACATTCACTGACAACATTCACTCTCTGACAACATTCACTCACTGACAACACTCACTGACAACATTCACTCACTGACAACATTCACTGACAACATTCACTGACAACATTCACTCACTGACAACATTCACTCACTGACAACATTCACTGACAACATTGACTCTCTGACAGCATTCACTGACAACATTCACTGACAACATTCACTGACAACATTCACTCACTGACAACATTCACTAACTGACAACATTCACTCACAGACAACATTCACTGACAACATTCACTCACTGACATCATTCACTCACTGACAACATTCACTGACAACACTCACTGACAACATTCACTGACAACATTCACTGACAACATTCACTCTCTGACAACATTCACTGACAACATTCACTCACTGACAACATTCACTCACTGACAGCATTCACTCTCTGACAACATTCACTGACAACATTCACTCACTGACAACATTCACTGACAACATTCACTCACTGACAACATTCACTGACAACATTCACTCACTGACAACATTCACTGACAACATTCACTCACTGACAACATTCACTGACAACACTCACTGACAACATTGACTCACTGACAACATTCACTGACAACATTCACTCACTGACAACATTCACTCACTGACAACATTCACTGACAACATTCACTCACTGACAACATTCACTAACTGACAACATTCACTCACAGACAACATTCACTGACAACATTCACTCACTGACAACATTCACTCACTGACAACATTCACTGACAACATTCACTCACTGACAACATTCACTCACTGACAACATTCACTCACTGACAGCATTCACTCACTGACAACATTCACTGACAACATTCACTCACTGACAACATTCACTGACAACATTCACTCACTGACAACACTCACTGACAACATTCACTGACAACATTCACTGACAACATTCACTCTCTGACAACATTCACTCACTGACAACATTCACTCACTGACAACATTCACTGACAACATTCACTGACAACATTCACTCACTGACATTCACTGACAACATTCACTCACTGACAACATTCACTGACAACATTCACTCACTGACAACATTCACTGACAACATTCACTCTCTGACAACATTCACTCACTGACAACACTCACTGACAACATTCACTCACTGACAACATTCACTGACAACATTCACTGACAACATTCACTCACTGACAACATTCACTGACAACATTCACTCACTGACAACATTCACTCACTGACAACATTCACTGACAACATTGACTCTCTGACAGCATTCACTGACAACATTCACTCACTGACAACATTCACTCACTGACAACATTCACTAACTGACAACATTCACTCACAGACAACATTCACTGACAACATTCACTCACTGACATCATTCACTCACTGACAACATTCACTGACAACACTCACTGACAACATTCACTGACAACATTCACTGACAACATTCACTCTCTGACAACATTCACTGACAACATTCACTCACTGACAACATTCACTCACTGACAGCATTCACTCTCTGACAACATTCACTGACAACATTCACTCACTGACAACATTCACTGACAACATTCACTCACTGACAACATTCACTGACAACATTCACTCACTGACAACATTCACTGACAACATTCACTCACTGACAACATTCACTCACTGACAACATTCACTGACAACACTCACTGACAACATTGACTCACTGACAACATTCACTGACAACATTCACTCACTGACAACATTCACTCACTGACAACATTCACTGACAACATTCACTCACTGACAACATTCACTAACTGACAACATTCACTCACAGACAACATTCACTGACAACATTCACTCACTGACAACATTCACTCACTGACAACATTCACTCACTGACAACATTCACTGACAACATTCACTCACTGACAACATTCACTCACTGACAACATTCACTGACAACACTCACTGACAACATTCACTGACAACATTCACTGACAACATTCACTCTCTGACAACATTCACTCACTGACAACATTCACTCACTGACAACATTCACTCACTGACAGCATTCACTCACTGACAACATTCACTGACAACATTCACTCACTGACAACATTCACTGATAACATTCACTCACTGACAACATTCACTGACAACATTCACTCACTGACAACATTCACTCACTGACAACATTCACTGACAACATTCACTCACTGACAACATTCACTCTCTGACAACATTCACTCACTGACAACATTCACTGACAACATTCACTCACTGACAACATTCACTCTCTGACAACATTCACTCACTGACAACATTCACCCACTGACAACATTCACTGACAACATTCACTCACTGACAACATTCACTCTCTGACAACATTCACTCACTGACAACACTCACTGACAACATTCACTCACTGACAACATTCACTCTCTGACAACATTCACTCACTGACAACACTCACTGACAACATTCACTCACTGACAACATTCACTGACAACATTCACTCACTGACAACATTCACTGACAACATTCACTCACTGACAACATTCACTCACTGACAACATTCACTGACAACATTGACTCTCTGATAACATTCACTGACAACATTCACTCACTGACAACATTCACTCACTGACAACATTCACTGACAACATTCACTAACTGACAACATTCACTCACAGACAACATTCACTGACAACATTCACTCACTGACAACATTCACTCACAGACAACATTCACTCACTGACAACATTCACTGACAACATTCACTCACTGATAAACATTCACTGACAACATTCACTCACTGACAACATTCACTCACTGACATCATTCACTGACAACACTCACTGACAACATTCACTGACAACATTCACTGACAACATTCACTCTCTGACAACATTCACTCACTGACAACATTCACTCACTGACAACATTCACTGACAACATTCACTGACAACATTCACTCACTGACATTCACTGACAACATTCACTCACTGACAACATTCACTGACAACATTCACTCACTGACAACACTCACTGACAACATTCACTCACTGACAACATTCACTGACAACATTCACTGACAACATTCACTCACTGACAACATTCACTGACAACATTCACTCACTGACAACATTCACTGACAACATTCACTCTCTGACAACATTCACTCACTGACAATATTCACTGACAACATTCACTCACTGACAGCATTCACTGACAACATTCACTCACTGACAACATTCACTGACAACATTCACTCACTGACAACATTCACTGACAACATTCACTAACTGATAACATTCACTGACAACATTCACTGACAACATTCACTCACTGACAACATTCACTCACTGACAACATTCACTGACAA
Source organism: Staurois parvus (assembly GCF_062004578.1). Lineage (NCBI taxonomy): Eukaryota > Metazoa > Chordata > Amphibia > Anura > Ranidae > Staurois > Staurois parvus. The sequence goes on from NW_028320447.1 coordinate 442,726, forward strand.
CATTCACTCACTGACAACATTCACTGACAACATTCACTCACTGACAACATTTACTGACAACATTCACTGACAATATTCACTCACTGACAACATTCACTCACTGACAACATTCACTGACAACACTCACTCACTGACAACATTCACTCTCTGACAACATTCACTCACTGACAACACTCACTGACAACATTCACTCACTGACAACATTCACTGACAACATTCACTCACTGACAACATTCACTGACAACATTCACTCACTGACAACATTCACTCACTGACAACATTCACTGACAACATTCACTCACTGACAACATTCACTCTCTGACAACATTCACTCACTGACAACACTCACTGACAACATTCACTCACTGACAACATTCACTCTCTGACAACATTCACTCACTGACAACACTCACTGACAACATTCACTCACTGACAACATTCACTGACAACATTCACTCACTGACAACATTCTCTGACAACATTCACTCACTGACAACATTCACTCACTGACAACATTCACTGACAACATTGACTCTCTGATAACATTCACTGACAACATTCACTCACTGACAACATTCACTGACAACATTCACTCACTGACAACATTCACTCACTGACAACATTCACTGACAACACTCACTGACAACATTCACTGACAACATTCACTGACAACATTCACTCTCTGACAACATTCACTCACTGACAACATTCACTCACTGACAGCATTCACTGACAACATTCACTCACTGACAACATTCACTGACAACATTCACTCACTGTCAACATTCACTCACTGACAACATTCACTGACAACATTCACTCACTGACATTCACTGACAACATTCACTCACTGACAACATTCACTGACAACATTCACTCACTGACAACATTCACTCACTGACAACATTCACTGACAACATTGACTCTCTGACAACATTCACTGACAACATTCACTAACTGACAACATTCACTCACAGACAACATTCACTGACAACATTCACTCACTGACAACATTCACTCACTGACAACATTCACTGACAACATTCACTCACTAACAACATTCACTGACAACATTCACTAACTGACAACATTCACTGACAACATTCACTCACTGACAACATTCACTGATAACATTCACTCACTGACAACATTCACTGATAACATTCACTCACTGACAACATTCACTGACAACATTCACTGACAACATTCACTCACTGACAACATTCACTCACTGACAACATTCACTGACAACATTCACTCACTGACAACATTCACTCTTTGACAACATTCACTCACTGACAACACTCACTGACAACATTCACTCACTGACAACATTCACTGACAACATTCACTGACAACATTCACTCACTGACAACATTCACTGACAACATTCACTCACTGACAACATTCACTCACTGACAACATTCACTGACAACATTGACTCTCTGACAACATTCACTGACAACATTCACTCACTGACAACATTCACTCACTGACAACATTCACTGACAACATTCACTAACTGACAACATTCACTCACAGACAACATTCACTGACAACATTCACTCACTGACAACATTCACTCACTGACAACACTCACTGACAACATTCACTGACAACATTCACTGACAACATTCACTCTCTGACAACATTCACTGACAACATTCACTCACTGACAACATTCACTGACAACATTCACTCACTGACAACATTCACTCACTGACAACATTCACTGACAACACTCACTGACAACATTCACTGACAACATTCACTGACAACATTCACTCTCTGACAACATTCACTCACTGACAGCATTCACTGACAACATTCACTCACTGACAACATTCACTGACAACATTCACTCACTGACAACATTCACTCACTGACAACATTCACTGACAACATTCACTCACTGACATTCACTGACAACATTCACTCACTGACAACATTCACTGACAACATTGACTCTCTGACAACATTCACTGACAACATTCACTAACTGACAACATTCACTCACAGACAACATTCACTGACAACATTCACTCACTGACAACATTCACTCACTGACAACATTCACTCACTGACAACATTCACTGACAACATTCACTGACAACATTCACTCACTGACAACATTCACTGACAACATTCACTCACTGACAACATTCACTGACAACACTCACTGACAACATTCACTGACAACATTCACTCTCTGACAACATTCACTCACTGACAACATTCACTCACTGACAGCATTCACTGACAACATTCACTCACTGACAACATTCACTGACAACATTCACTCACTGACAACATTCACTGACAACATTCACTGACAACATTCACTCACTGACAACATTCACTGACAACATTCACTCTCTGACAACATTCACTCACTGACAATATTCACTGACAACATTCACTCACTGACAGCATTCACTGACAACATTCACTCACTGATAACATTCACTGACAACATTCACTCACATACAACATTCACTGACAACATTCACTAACTGATAACATTCACTGACAACATTCACTGACAACATTCACTCACTGACAACATTCACTCACTGACAACATTCACTGACAACATTCACTCACTGACAACATTCACTGACAACATTCACTCACTGACAACATTCACTGACAACATTAACTGACAACATTCACTGACAACATTCACTCACTGACAACATTCACTCACTGACAACATTCACTGACAACATTCACTCACTGACAACATTCACTGACAACATTCACTCACTGACAACATTCACTGACAACATTCACTCACTGACAACATTCACTCACTGACAACATTCACTGACAACATTGACTCTCTGACAACATTCACTGACAACATTCACTCACTGACAACATTCACTCACTGACAGCATTCACTCTCTGACAACATTCACTGACAACATTCACTCACTGACAACATTCACTGACAACATTCACTCACTGACAACATTCACTGACAACATTCACTCACTGACAACATTCACTGACAACATTCACTCACTGACAACATTCACTGACAACATTCACTCACTGACAACATTCACTGACAACACTCACTGACAACATTGACTCACTGACAACATTCACTGACAACATTCACTCACTGACCACATTCACTCACTGACAACATTCACTGACAACATTCACTCACTGACAACATTCACTAACTGACAACATTCACTCACAGACAACATTCACTGACAACATTCACTCACTGACAACATTCACTCACTGACAACATTCACTGACAACATTCATTCACTGACAACATTCACTCACTGACAACATTCACTCACTGACAGCATTCACTCACTGACAACATTCACTGACAACATTCACTCACTGACAACATTCACTGACAACATTCACTCACTGACAACACTCACTGACAACATTCACTGACAACATTCACTCTCTGACAACATTCACTCACTGACAACATTCACTCACTGACAACATTCACTGACAACATTCACTGACAACATTCACTCACTGACAACATTAACTGACAACATTCACTGACAACATTCACTCACTGACAACATTCACTCACTGACAACATTCACTGACAACACTCACTCACTGACAACATTCACTCTCTGACAACATTCACTCACTGACAACACTCACTGACAACATTCACTCACTGACAACATTCACTGACAACATTCACTCACTGACAACATTCACTGACAACATTCACTCACTGACAACATTCACTCACTGACAACATTCACTGACAACATTGACTCTCTGATAACATTCACTGACAACATTCACTCACTGACAACATTCACTCACTGACAACATTCACTGACAACATTCACTAACTGACAACATTCACTCACAGACAACATTCACTGACAACATTCACTCACTGACAACATTCACTCACAGACAACATTCACTCACTGACAACATTCACTGACAACATTCACTCACTGATAAACATTCACTGACAACATTCACTCACTGACAACATTCACTCACTGACATCATTCACTGACAACACTCACTGACAACATTCACTGACAACATTGACTCTCTGACAACATTCACTGACAACATTCACTCACTGACAACATTCACTCACTGACAGCATTCACTCACTGACAACATTCACTGACAACATTCACTCACTGACAACATTCACTGACAACATTCACTCACTGACAACATTCACTGACAACATTCACTCACTGACAACATTCACTGACAACATTCACTCACTGACAACATTCACTGACAACACTCACTGACAACATTGACTCACTGACAACATTCACTGACAACATTCACTCACTGACCACATTCACTCACTGACAACATTCACTGACAACATTCACTCACTGACAACATTCACTAACTGACAACATTCACTCACAGACAACATTCACTGACAACATTCACTCACTGACAACATTCACTCACTGACAACATTCACTGACAACATTCACTCACTGACAACATTCACTCACTGACAACATTCACTCACTGACAGCATTCACTCACTGACAACATTCACTGACAACATTCACTCACTGACAACATTCACTGACAACATTCACTCACTGACAACACTCACTGACAACATTCACTGACAACATTCACTGACAACATTCACTCTCTGACAACATTCACTCACTGACAACATTCACTCACTGACAACATTCACTGACAACATTCACTGACAACATTCACTCACTGACAACATTAACTGACAACATTCACTGACAACATTCACTCACTGACAACATTCACTCACTGACAACATTCACTGACAACACTCACTCACTGACAACATTCACTCTCTGACAACATTCACTCACTGACAACACTCACTGACAACATTCACTCACTGACAACATTCACTGACAACATTCACTCACTGACAACATTCACTGACAACATTCACTCACTGACAACATTCACTCACTGACAACATTCACTGACAACATTGACTCTCTGATAACATTCACTGACAACATTCACTCACTGACAACATTCACTCACTGACAACATTCACTGACAACATTCACTAACTGACAACATTCACTCACAGACAACATTCACTGACAACATTCACTCACTGACAACATTCACTCACAGACAACATTCACTCAATGACAACATTCACTGACAACATTCACTCACTGATAAACATTCACTGACAACATTCACTCACTGACAACATTCACTCACTGACATCATTCACTGACAACACTCACTGACAACATTCACTGACAACATTCACTCTCTGACAACATTCACTCATTGACAACATTCACTCACTGACAACATTCACTCACTGACAACATTCACTGACAACATTCACTGACAACATTCACTCACTGACATTCACTGACAACATTCACTCACTGACAACATTTACTGACAACATTCACTCACTGACAACATTCACTGACAACACTCACTGACAACATTCACTCTCTGACAACATTCACTCACTGACAGCATTCACTGACAACATTCACTCACTGACAACATTCACTGACAACATTCACTCACTGACAACATTCACTGACAACATTCACTCACTGACAACATTCACTGACAACATTCACTAACTGATAACATTCACTGACAACATTCACTGACAACATTCACTCACTGACAACATTCACTCACTGACAACATTCACTGACAACATTCACTCACTGACAACATTCACTGACAACATTCACTCACTGACAACATTAACTGACAACATTCACTGACAACATTCACTCACTGACAACATTCACTCACTGACAACATTCACTGACAACACTCACTCACTGACAACATTCACTCTCTGACAACATTCACTCACTGACAACACTCACTGACAACATTCACTCACTGACAACATTCACTGACAACATTCACTCACTGACAACATTCACTGACAACATTCACTCACTGACAACATTCACTCACTGACAACATTCACTGACAACATTGACTCTCTGATAACATTCACTGACAACATTCACTCACTGACAACATTCACTCACTGACAACATTCACTGACAACATTCACTAACTGACAACATTCACTGACAACATTCACTCACTGACAACATTCACTCACAGACAACATTCACTCACTGACAACATTCACTGACAACATTCACTCACTGACAACATTCACTGACAACATTCACTCACTGACAACATTCACTCACTGACATCATTCACTGACAACACTCACTGACAACATTCACTGACAACATTCACTGACAACATTCACTCTCTGACAACATTCACTCACTGACAACATTCACTCACTGACAACATTCACTCACTGACAACATTCACTGACAACATTCACTGACAACATTCACTCACTGACATTCACTGACAACAATCACTCACTGACAACATTCACTGACAACATTCACTCACTGACAACATTCACTCACTGACAACATTCACTGACAACATTCACTCTCTGACAACATTCACTCACTGACAACACTCACTGACAACATTCACTCACTGACAACATTCACTGACAACATTCACTGACAACATTCACTCACTGACAACATTCACTGACAACATTCACTCACTGACAACATTCACTCACTGACAACATTCACTGACAACATTGACTCTCTGACAGCATTCACTGACAACATTCACTCACTGACAACATTCACTCACTGACAACATTCACTAACTGACAACATTCACTCACAGAGAACATTCACTGACAACATTCACTCACTGACAACATTCACTGACAACACTCACTGACAACATTGACTCACTGACAACATTCACTGACAACATTCACTCACTGACAACATTCACTCACTGACAACATTCACTGACAACATTCACTCACAGACAACATTCACTCACTGACAACATTCACTCACTGACAACATTCACTGACAACATTCACTCACTAACAACATTCACTCACTGACAACATTCACTGACAACACTCACTGACAACATTCACTGACAACATTCACTCTCTGACAACATTCACTCACTGACAACATTCACTCACTGACAACATTCACTCACTGACAGCATTCACTCACTGACAACATTCACTGACAACATTCACTCACTGACAACATTCACTGACAACATTCACTCACTGACAACATTCACTGACAACATTCACTCACTGACAACATTCACTGACAACATTCACTCACTGACAACATTCACTCACTGACAACATTCACTGACAACATTCACTCACTGACAACATTCACTGATAACATTCACTCACTGACAACATTCACTGACAACATTCACTGACAACATTCACTCACTGACAACATTCACTCACTGACAACATTCACTGACAACATTCACTCACTGACAACATTCACTCTCTGACAACATTCACTCACTGACAACATTCACTGACAACATTCACTCACTGACAACATTCACTCTCTGACAACATTCACTCACTGACAACATTCACCCACTGACAACATTCACTGACAACATTCACTCACTGACAACATTCACTCTCTGACAACATTCACTCACTGACAACACTCACTGACAACATTCACTCACTGACAACATTCACTCTCTGACAACATTCACTCACTGACAACACTCACTGACAACATTCACTCACTGACAACATTCACTGACAACATTCACTCACTGACAACATTCACTGACAACATTCACTCACTGACAACATTCACTCACTGACAACATTCACTGACAACATTGACTCTCTGATAACATTCACTGACAACATTCACTCACTGACAACATTCACTCACTGACAACATTCACTGACAACATTCACTAACTGACAACATTCACTCACAGACAACATTCACTGACAACATTCACTCACTGACAACATTCACTCACAGACAACATTCACTCACTGACAACATTCACTGACAACATTCACTCACTGATAAACATTCACAGACAACATTCACTCACTGACAACATTCACTCACTGACATCATTCACTGACAACACTCACTGACAACATTCACTGACAACATTCACTGACAACATTCACTCTCTGACAACATTCACTCACTGACAACATTCACTCACTGACAACATTCACTGACAACATTCACTGACAACATTCACTCACTGACATTCACTGACAACATTCACTCACTGACAACATTCACTGACAACATTCACTCACTGACAACATTCACTCACTGACAACATTCACTGACAACATTCACTCTCTGACAACATTCACTCACTGACAACACTCACTGACAACATTCACTCACTGACAACATTCACTGACAACATTCACTGACAACATTCACTCACTGACAACATTCACTCACTAACAACATTCACTCACTGACAACATTCACTGACAACACTCACTGACAACATTCACTGACAACATTCACTGACAACATTCACTCTCTGACAACATTCACTCACTGACAACATTCACTCACTGACAACATTCACTCACTGACAGCATTCACTCACTGACAACATTCACTGACAACATTCACTCACTGACAACATTCACTGACAACATTCACTCACTGACAACATTCACTGACAACATTCACTCACTGACAACATTCACTGACAACATTCACTCACTGACAACATTCACTGACAACATTCACTCACTGACAACATTCACTCACTGACAACATTCACTGACAACATTCACTCACTGACAACATTCACTGATAACATTCACTCACTGACAACATTCACTGACAACATTCACTGACAACATTCACTCACTGACAACATTCACTCTCTGACAACATTCACTCACTGACAACATTCACCCACTGACAACATTCACTGACAACATTCACTCACTGACAACATTCACTCTCTGACAACATTCACTCACTGACAACACTCACTGACAACATTCACTCACTGACAACATTCACTCTCTGACAACATTCACTCACTGACAACACTCACTGACAACATTCACTCACTGACAACATTCACTGACAACATTCACTCACTGACAACATTCACTGACAACATTCACTCACTGACAACATTCACTCACTGACAACATTCACTGACAACATTGACTCTCTGATAACATTCACTGACAACATTCACTCACTGACAACATTCACTCACTGACAACATTCACTGACAACATTCACTAACTGACAACATTCACTCACAGACAACATTCACTGACAACATTCACTCACTGACAACATTCACTCACAGACAACATTCACTCACTGACAACATTCACTGACAACATTCACTCACTGATAAACATTCACTGAGAACATTCACTCACTGACAACATTCACTCACTGACATCATTCACTAACAACACTCACTGACAACATTCACTGACAACATTCACTGACAACATTCACTCTCTGACAACATTCACTCACTGACAACATTCACTCACTGACAACATTCACTGACAACATTCACAGACAACATTCACTCACTGACATTCACTGACAACATTCACTCACTGACAACATTCACTGACAACATTCACTCACTGACAACATTCACTCACTGACAACATTCACTGACAACATTCACTCTCTGACAACATTCACTCACTGACAACACTCACTGACAACATTCACTCACTGACAACATTCACTGACAACATTCACTGACAACATTCACTCACTGACAACATTCACTCACTGACAACATTCACTGACAACATTGACTCTCTGACAGCATTCACTGACAACATTCACTGACAACATTCACTGACAACATTCACTCACTGACAACATTCACTAACTGACAACATTCACTCACAGACAACATTCACTGACAACATTCACTCACTGACATCATTCACTCACTGACAACATTCACTGACAACACTCACTGACAACATTCACTGACAACATTCACTGACAACATTCACTCTCTGACAACATTCACTGACAACATTCACTCACTGACAACATTCACTCACTGACAGCATTCACTCTCTGACAACATTCACTGACAACATTCACTCACTGACAACATTCACTGACAACATTCACTCACTGACAACATTCACTGACAACATTCACTCACTGACAACATTCACTGACAACATTCACTCACTGACAACATTCACTGACAACATTCACTCACTGACAACATTCACTGACAACACTCACTGACAACATTGACTCACTGACAACATTCACTGACAACATTCACTCACTGACAACATTCACTCACTGACAACATTCACTGACAACATTCACTCACTGACAACATTCACTAACTGACAACATTCACTCACAGACAACATTCACTGACAACATTCACTCACTGACAACATTCACTCACTGACAACATTCACTGACAACATTCACTCACTGACAACATTCACTCACTGACAACATTCACTCACTGACAGCATTCACTCACTGACAACATTCACTGACAACATTCACTCACTGACAACATTCACTGACAACATTCACTCACTGACAACACTCACTGACAACATTCACTGACAACATTCACTGACAACATTCACTCTCTGACAACATTCACTCACTGACAACATTCACTCACTGACAACATTCACTGACAACATTCACTGACAACATTCACTCACTGACATTCACTGACAACATTCACTCACTGACAACATTCACTGACAACATTCACTCACTGACAACATTCACTGACAACATTCACTCTCTGACAACATTCACTCACTGACAACACTCACTGACAACATTCACTCACTGACAACATTCACTGACAACATTCACTGACAACATTCACTCACTGACAACATTCACTGACAACATTCACTCACTGACAACATTCACTCACTGACAACATTCACTGACAACATTGACTCTCTGACAGCATTCACTGACAACATTCACTCACTGACAACATTCACTCACTGACAACATTCACTAACTGACAACATTCACTCACAGACAACATTCACTGACAACATTCACTCACTGACATCATTCACTCACTGACAACATTCACTGACAACACTCACTGACAACATTCACTGACAACATTCACTGACAACATTCACTCTCTGACAACATTCACTGACAACATTCACTCACTGACAACATTCACTCACTGACAGCATTCACTCTCTGACAACATTCACTGACAACATTCACTCACTGACAACATTCACTGACAACATTCACTCACTGACAACATTCACTGACAACATTCACTCACTGACAACATTCACTGACAACATTCACTCACTGACAACATTCACTCACTGACAACATTCACTGACAACACTCACTGACAACATTGACTCACTGACAACATTCACTGACAACATTCACTCACTGACAACATTCACTCACTGACAACATTCACTGACAACATTCACTCACTGACAACATTCACTAACTGACAACATTCACTCACAGACAACATTCACTGACAACATTCACTCACTGACAACATTCACTGACAACATTCACTCACTGACAACATTCACTCACTGACAACATTCACTGACAACACTCACTGACAACATTCACTGACAACATTCACTGACAACATTCACTCTCTGACAACATTCACTCACTGACAACATTCACTCACTGACAACATTCACTCACTGACAGCATTCACTCACTGACAACATTCACTGACAACATTCACTCACTGACAACATTCACTGATAACATTCACTCACTGACAACATTCACTGACAACATTCACTCACTGACAACATTCACTCACTGACAACATTCACTGACAACATTCACTCACTGACAACATTCACTCTCTGACAACATTCACTCACTGACAACATTCACTGACAACATTCACTCACTGACAACATTCACTCTCTGACAACATTCACTCACTGACAACATTCACCCACTGACAACATTCACTGACAACATTCACTCACTGACAACATTCACTCTCTGACAACATTCACTCACTGACAACACTCACTGACAACATTCACTCACTGACAACATTCACTCTCTGACAACATTCACTCACTGACAACACTCACTGACAACATTCACTCACTGACAACATTCACTGACAACATTCACTCACTGACAACATTCACTGACAACATTCACTCACTGACAACATTCACTCACTGACAACATTCACTGACAACATTGACTCTCTGATAACATTCACTGACAACATTCACTCACTGACAACATTCACTCACTGACAACATTCACTGACAACATTCACTAACTGACAACATTCACTCACAGACAACATTCACTGACAACATTCACTCACTGACAACATTCACTCACAGACAACATTCACTCACTGACAACATTCACTGACAACATTCACTCACTGATAAACATTCACTGACAACATTCACTCACTGACAACATTCACTCACTGACATCATTCACTGACAACACTCACTGACAACTTTCACTGACAACATTCACTGACAACATTCACTCTCTGACAACATTCACTCACTGACAACATTCACTCACTGACAACATTCACTGACAACATTCACTGACAACATTCACTCACTGACATTCACTGACAACATTCACTCACTGACAACATTCACTGACAACATTCACTCACTGACAACATTCACTCACTGACAACATTCACTGACAACATTCACTCTCTGACAACATTCACTCACTGACAACACTCACTGACAACATTCACTCACTGACAACATTCACTGACAACATTCACTGACAACATTCACTCACTGACAACATTCACTGACAACGTTCACTCACTGACAACATTCACTCACTGACAACATTCACTGACAACATTGACTCTCTGACAGCATTCACAGACAACATTCACTCACTGACAACATTCACTCACTGACAACATTCACTAACTGACAACATTCACTCACAGACAACATTCACTGACAACATTCACTCACTGACATCATTCACTCACTGACAACATTCACTGACAACACTCACTGACAACATTCACTGACAACATTCACTGACAACATTCACTCTCTGACAACATTCACTGACAACATTCACTCACTGACAACATTCACTCACTGACAGCATTCACTCTCTGACAACATTCACTGACAACATTCACTCACTGACAACATTCACTCACTGTCAACATTCACTGACAACATTCACTGACAACATTCACTCACTGACAACATTCACTCACTGACAACATTCACTGACAACATTCACTGACAACATTCACTCACTGACAACATTCACTGACAACATTCACTCACTGACAACATTCACTGACAACACTCACTGACAACATTCACTCTCTGACAACATTCACTCACTGACAACATTCACTCACTGACAACATTCACTGACAACATTCACTCACTGACAACATTCACTGACAACACTCACTGACAACATTCACTCTCTGACAACATTCACTCACTGACAGCATTCACTGACAACATTCACTCACTGACAACATTCACTCACTGACAACATTCACTGACAACATTCACTGACAACATTCACTCACTGACAACATTCACTCACTGACAACATTCACTGACAACACTCACTCACTGACAACATTCACTCTCTGACAACATTCACTCACTGACAACACTCACTGACAACATTCACTCACTGACAACATTCACTGACAACATTCACTCACTGACAACATTCACTGACAACATTCACTCACTGACAACATTCACTCACTGACAACATTCACTGACAACATTGACTCTCTGATAACATTCACTGACAACATTCACTCACTGACAACATTCACTCACTGACAACATTCACTGACAACATTCACTAACTGACAACATTCACTCACAGACAACATTCACTGACAACATTCACTCACTGACAACATTCACTCACAGACAACATTCACTCACTGACAACATTCACTGACAACATTCACTCACTGATAAACATTCACTGACAACATTCACTCACTGACAACATTCACTCACTGACATCATTCACTGACAACACTCACTGACAACATTCACTGACAACATTCACTGACAACATTCACTCTCTGACAACATTCACTCACTGACAACATTCACTCACTGACAACATTCACTGACAACATTCACTCACTGACATTCACTGACAACATTCACTCACTGACAACATTCACTGACAACATTCACTCACTGACAACATTCACTGACAACATTCACTCTCTGACAACATTCACTCACTGACAACACTCACTGACAACATTCACTCACTGACAACATTCACTGACAACATTCACTCTCTGACAACATTCACTCACTGACAACATTCACTCACTGACAACATTCACTGACAACATTCACTCACTGACATTCACTGACAACATTCACTCACTGACAACATTCACTGACAACATTCACTCACTGACAACATTCACTGACAACATTCACTCTCTGACAACATTCACTCACTGACAACACTCACTGACAACATTCACTCACTGACAACATTCACTGACAACATTCACTGACAACATTCACTCACTGACAACATTCACTGACAACATTCACTCACTGACAACATTCACTGACAACATTCACTCTCTGACAACATTCACTCACTGACAATATTCACTGACAACATTCACTCACTGACAGCATTCACTGACAACATTCACTCACTGACAACATTCACTGACAACATTCACTCACTGACAACATTCACTGACAACATTCACTAACTGATAACATTCACTGACAACATTCACTGACAACATTCACTCACTGACAACATTCACTCACTGACAACATTCACTGACAACATTCACTCACTGACAACATTCACTGACAACATTCACTCACTGACAACATTTACTGACAACATTCACTGACAATATTCACTCACTGACAACATTCACTCACTGACAACATTCACTGACAACACTCACTCACTGACAACATTCACTCTCTGACAACATTCACTCACTGACAACACTCACTGACAACATTCACTCACTGACAACATTCACTGACAACATTCACTCACTGACAACATTCACTGACAACATTCACTCACTGACAACATTGACTCACTGACAACATTCACTGACAACATTCACTCACTGACCACATTCACTCACTGACAACATTCACTGACAACATTCACTCACTGACAACATTCACTAACTGACAACATTCACTCACAGACAACATTCACTGACAACATTCACTCACTGACAACATTCACTCACTGACAACATTCACTGACAACATTCACTCACTGACAACATTCACTCACTGACAACATTCACTCACTGACAGCATTCACTCACTGACAACATTCACTGACAACATTCACTCACTGACAACATTCACTGACAACATTCACTCACTGACAACACTCACTGACAACATTCACTGACAACATTCACTGACAACATTCACTCTCTGACAACATTCACTCACTGACAACATTCACTCACTGACAACATTCACTGACAACATTCACTGACAACATTCACTCACTGACAACATTAACTGACAACATTCACTGACAACATTCACTCACTGACAACATTCACTCACTGACAACATTCACTGACAACACTCACTCACTGACAACATTCACTCTCTGACAACATTCACTCACTGACAACACTCACTGACAACATTCACTCACTGACAACATTCACTGACAACATTCACTCACTGACAACATTCACTGACAACATTCACTCACTGACAACATTCACTCACTGACAACATTCACTGACAACATTGACTCTCTGATAACATTCACTGACAACATTCACTCACTGACAACATTCACTCACTGACAACATTCACTGACAACATTCACTAACTGACAACATTCACTCACAGACAACATTCACTGACAACATTCACTCACTGACAACATTCACTCACAGACAACATTCACTCACTGACAACATTCACTGACAACATTCACTCACTGATAAACATTCACTGACAACATTCACTCACTGACAACATTCACTCACTGACATCATTCACTGACAACACTCACTGACAACATTGACTCTCTGACAACATTCACTGACAACATTCACTCACTGACAACATTCACTCACTGACAGCATTCACTCTCTGACAACATTCACTGACAACATTCACTCACTGACAACATTCACTGACAACATTCACTCACTGACAACATTCACTGACAACATTCACTCACTGACAACATTCACTGACAACATTCACTCACTGACAACATTCACTGACAACATTAACTCACTGACAACATTCACTGACAACACTCACTGACAACATTGACTCACTGACAACATTCACTGACAACATTCACTCACTGACCACATTCACTCACTGACAACATTCACTGACAACATTCACTCACTGACAACATTCACTAACTGACAACATTCACTCACAGACAACATTCACTGACAACATTCACTCACTGACAACATTCACTCACTGACAACATTCACTGACAACATTCACTCACTGACAACATTCACTCACTGACAACATTCACTCACTGACAGCATTCACTCACTGACAACATTCACTGACAACATTCACTCACTGACAACATTCACTGACAACATTCACTCACTGACAACACTCACTGACAACATTCACTGACAACATTCACTCTCTGACAACATTCACTCACTGACAACATTCACTCACTGACAACATTCACTGACAACATTCACTGACAACATTCACTCACTGACAACATTAACTGACAACATTCACTGACAACATTCACTCACTGACAACATTCACTCACTGACAACATTCACTGACAACACTCACTCACTGACAACATTCACTCTCTGACAACATTCACTCACTGACAACACTCACTGACAACATTCACTCACTGACAACATTCACTGACAACATTCACTCACTGACAACATTCACTGACAACATTCACTCACTGACAACATTCACTCACTGACAACATTCACTGACAACATTGACTCTCTGATAACATTCACTGACAACATTCACTCACTGACAACATTCACTCACTGACAACATTCACTGACAACATTCACTAACTGACAACATTCACTCACAGACAACATTCACTGACAACATTCACTCACTGACAACATTCACTCACAGACAACATTCACTCACTGACAACATTCACTGACAACATTCACTCACTGATAAACATTCACTGACAACATTCACTCACTGACAACATTCACTCACTGACATCATTCACTGACAACACTCACTGACAACATTCACTGACAACATTCACTGACAACATTCACTCTCTGACAACATTCACTCATTGACAACATTCACTCACTGACAACATTCACTCACTGACAACATTCACTGACAACATTCACTGACAACATTCACTCACTGACATTCACTGACAACATTCACTCACTGACAACATTTACTGACAACATTCACTCACTGACAACATTCACTGACAACACTCACTGACAACATTCACTCTCTGACAACATTCACTCACTGACAGCATTCACTGACAACATTCACTCACTGACAACATTCACTGACAACATTCACTCACTGACAACATTCACTGACAACATTCACTCACTGACAACATTCACTGACAACATTCACTAACTGATAACATTCACTGACAACATTCACTGACAACATTCACTCACTGACAACATTCACTGACAACATTCACTCACTGACAACATTCACTGACAACATTCACTCACTGACAACATTAACTGACAACATTCACTGACAACATTCACTCACTGACAACATTCACTCACTGACAACATTCACTGACAACACTCACTCACTGACAACATTCACTCTCTGACAACATTCACTCACTGACAACACTCACTGACAACATTCACTCACTGACAACATTCACTGACAACATTCACTCACTGACAACATTCACTGACAACATTCACTCACTGACAACATTCACTCACTGACAACATTCACTGACAACATTGACTCTCTGATAACATTCACTGACAACATTCACTCACTGACAACATTCACTCACTGACAACATTCACTGACAACATTGACTCTCTGATAACATTCACTGACAACATTCACTCACTGACAACATTCACTCACTGACAACATTCACTGACAACATTCACTCACTGACAACATTCACTCACTGACAACATTCACTGACAACACTCACTGACAACATTCACTGACAACATTCACTGACAACATTCACTCTCTGACAACATTCACTCACTGACAACATTCACTCACTGACAGCATTCACTGACAACATTCACTCACTGACAACATTCACTGACAACATTCACTCACTGACAACATTCACTCACTGACAACATTCACTGACAACATTCACTCACTGACATTCACTGACAACATTCACTCACTGACAACATTCACTGACAACATTCACTCACTGACAACATTCACTCACTGACAACATTCACTGACAACATTGACTCTCTGACAACATTCACTGACAACATTCACTAACTGACAACATTCACTCACAGACAACATTCACTGACAACATTCACTCACTGACAACATTCACTGACAACACTCACTGACAACATTCACTCTCTGACAACATTCACTCACTGACAACATTCACTCACTGACAGCATTCACTGACAACATTCACTCACTGACAACATTCACTGACAACATTCACTCACTGACAACATTCACTGACAACATTCACTGACAACATTCACTCACTGACAACATTCACTGACAACATTCACTCTCTGACAACATTCACTCACTGACAATATTCACTGACAACATTCACTCACTGACAACATTCACTGACAACATTCACTCACTGACAACATTCACTGACAACATTCACTAACTGATAACATTCACTGACAACATTCACTGACAACATTCACTCACTGACAACATTCACTGACAACATTCACTCACTGACAACATTCACTCACTGACAACATTCACTGACAACATTAACTGACAACATTCACTGACAACATTCACTCACTGACAACATTCACTGACAACATTCACTCACTGACAACATTCACTCACTGACAACATTCACTGACAATATTGACTCTCTGACAACATTCACTGACAACATTCACTCACTGACAACATTCACTGACAACATTCACTAACTGACAACATTCACTCACAGACAACATTCACTGACAACATTCACTCACTGACAACATTCACTGACAACATTCACTCACTGACAACATTCACTCACTGACAACATTCACTCTCTGACAACATTCACTGACAACATTCACTGACAACATTCACTCTCTGACAACATTCACTCACTGACAACTTTCACTCACTGACAGCATTCACTGACAACATTCACTCACTGACAACATTCACTGACAACATTCACTCACTGACAACATTCACTCACTGACAACATTCACTGACAACATTCACTGACAACATTCACTCACTGACATTCACTGACAACATTCACTCACTGACAACATTCACTGACAACATTCACTCACTGACAACATTCACTCACTGACAACATTCACTGACAACATTGACTCTCTGACAACATTCACTGACAACATTCACTAACTGACAACATTCACTCACAGACAACATTCACTGACAACATTCACTCATTGACAACATTCACTCACTGACAACATTCACTGACAACATTCACTCACTGACAACATTCACTGACAACATTCACTAACTGACAACATTCACTGACAACATTCACTCACTGACAACATTCACTCACTGACAACATTCACTGACAACATTCACTCACTGACAACATTCACTGACAACATTCACTAACTGACAACATTCACTGACAACATTCACTCACTGACAACATTCACTCACTGACAACATTCACTGACAACATTCACTCACTGACAACATTCACTGATAACATTCACTCACTGACAACATTCACTGAGAACATTCACTGACAACATTCACTCACTGACAACATTCACTCACTGACAACATTCACTGACAACATTCACTCACTGACAACATTCACTCTCTGACAACATTCACTCACTGACAACACTCACTGACAACATTCACTCACTGACAACATTCACTGACAACATTCACTGACAACATTCACTCACTGACAACATTCACTGACAACATTCACTCACTGACAACATTCACTCACTGACAACATTCACTGACAACATTGACTCTCTGACAACATTCACTGACAACATTCACTCACTGACAACATTCACTCACTGACAACATTCACTGACAACATTCACTAACTGTCAACATTCACTCACTGACAGCATTCACTCACTGACAACATTCACTGACAACATTCACTCACTGACAACATTCACTGACAACATTCACTCACTGACAACATTCACTGACAACATTCACTCACTGACAACATTCACTGACAACATTCACTCACTGACAACATTCACTGACAACATTCACTCACTGACAACACTCACTGACAACACTCACTGACAATATTGACTCACTTACAACACTCACTGACAACATTCACTCACTGACAACATTCACTGACAACATTCACTCACTGACAACATTCACTCACTGACAACATTCACTGAAAACATTCACTCACTGACAACATTCACTCTCTGACAACATTCACTGACAACATTCACTGACAACATTCACTCACTGACAACATTCACTGACAACATTCACTCACTGACAACATTCACTCACTGACAACATTCACTCACTGAAAACATTCACTGACAACACTCACTGACAACATTCACTCACTGACAACATTCACTCACTGACAGCATTCACTGACAACATTCACTCACTGACAACATTCACTGACAACATTCACTCACTGACAACATTCACTCACTGACATTCACTGACAACATTCACTCACTGACAGCATTCACTGACAACATTCACTCACTGACAACATTCACTGACAACATTCACTCACTGACAACATTCACTCACTGACAACATTCACTGACAACATTGACTCTCTGACAACATTCACTGACAACATTCACTAACTGACAACATTCACTGACAACATTCACTCACTGACAACATTCACTGATAACATTCACTCACTGACAACATTCACTGACAACATTCACTGACAACATTCACTCACTGACAACATTCACTCACTGACAACATTCACTGACAACATTCACTCACTGACAACATTCACTCTCTGACAACATTCACTCACTGACAACACTCACTGACAACATTCACTCACTGACAACATTCACTGACAACATTCACTGACAACATTCACTCACTGACAACATTCACTGACAACATTCACTCACTGACAACATTCACTGACAACACTCACTGACAACATTGACTCACTGACAACATTCACTGACAACATTCACTCACTGACAACATTCACTCACTGACAACATTCACTGACAACATTCACTCACTGACAACATTCACTAACTGACAACATTCACTCACAGACAACATTCACTGACAACATTCACTCACTGACAACATTCACTCACTGACAACATTCACTCACTGACAACATTCACTGACAACACTCACTGACAACATTCACTGACAACATTCACTGACAACATTCACTCACTGACAACATTCACTCACTGACAACATTCACTGACAACACTCACTGACAACATTCACTGACAACATTCACTGACAACATTCACTCTCTGACAACATTCACTCACTGACAACATTCACTCACTGACAGCATTCACTGACAACATTCACTGACAACATTCACTCACTGACAACATTCACTCACTGACAACATTCACTCACTGACAACATTCACTGACAACATTGACTCTCTGACAACATTCACTGACAACATTCACTAACTGACAACATTCACTCACAGACAACATTCACTGACAACATTCACTCACTGACAACATTCACTCACTGACAACATTCACTGACAACATTCACTCACTGACAACATTCACTGACAACATTCACTAACTGATAACATTCACTGACAACATTCACTGACAACATTCACTCACTGACAACATTCACTGATAACATTCACTCACTGACAACATTCACTGACAACATTCACTGACAACATTCACTCACTGACAACATTCACTCACTGACAACATTCACTGACAACATTCACTCACTGACAACATTCACTCTCTGACAACATTCACTGACAACATTCACTCACTGACAACATTCACTAACTGACAACATTCACTCACAGACAACATTCACTGACAACATTCACTCACTGACAACATTCACTCACTGACAACATTCACTGACAACATTCACTCACTGACAACATTCACTCTCTGACAACATTCACTGACAACATTCACTGACAACATTCACTGACAACATTCACTCACTGACAACATTCACTGACAACATTCACTCACTGACAACATTCACTCACTGACAACATTCACTCACTGAAAACATTCACTGACAACACTCACTGACAACATTCACTCTCTGACAACATTCACTCACTGACAACATTCACTCACTGACAGCATTCACTGACAACATTCACTCACTGACAACATTCACTGACAACATTCACTCACTGACAACATTCACTCACTGACAACATTCACTCACTGACATTCACTGACAACATTCACTCACTGACAACATTCACTGACAACATTCACTCACTGACAACATTCACTCACTGACAACATTCACTGACAACATTCACTGACAACATTCACTCACTGACATTCACTGACAACATTCACTCACTGACAACATTCACTGACAACATTCACTCACTGACAACATTCACTCACTGACAACATTCACTGACAACATTGACTCTCTGACAACATTCACTGACAACATTCACTAACTGACAACATTCACTCACAGACAACATTCACTGACAACATTCACTCACTGACAACATTCACTCACTGACAACATTCACTGACAACATTCACTCACTGACAACATTCACTGACAACATTCACTAACTGATAACATTCACTGACAACATTCACTGACAACATTCACTCACTGACAACATTCACTGATAACATTCACTCACTGACAACATTCACTGACAACATTCACTGACAACATTCACTCACTGACAACATTCACTCACTGACAACATTCACTGACAACATTCACTCACTGACAACATTCACTCTCTGACAACATTCACTGACAACATTCACTCACTGACAACATTCACTCACTGACAACACTCACTGACAACATTCACTCACTGACAACATTCACTGACAACATTCACTGACAACATTCACTCACTGACAACATTCACTGACAACATTCACTCACTGACAACATTCACTGACAACATTCACTCACTGACAACATTCACTGACAACATTCACTCACTGACAACATTCACTGACAACACTCACTGACAACATTGACTCACTGACAACATTCACTGACAACATTCACTCACTGACAACATTCACTCACTGACAACATTCACTGACAACATTCACTCACTGACAACATTCACTAACTGACAACATTCACTCACAGACAACATTCACTGACAACATTCACTCACTGACAACATTCACTCACTGACAACATTCACTGACAACACTCACTGACAACATTCACTGACAACATTCACTGACAACATTCACTCACTGACAACATTCACTCACTGACAACATTCACTGACAACACTCACTGACAACATTCACTGACAACATTCACTGACAACATTCACTCTCTGACAACATTCACTCACTGACAACATTCACTCACTGACAGCATTCACTGACAACATTCACTCACTGACAACATTCACTGACAACATTCACTCACTGACAACATTCACTCACTGACAACATTCACTGACAACATTCACTGACAACATTCACTCACTGACATTCACTGACAACATTCACTCACTGACAACATTCACTGACAACATTCACTCACTGACAACATTCACTCACTGACAACATTCACTGACAACATTGACTCTCTGACAACATTCACTGACAACATTCACTAACTGACAACATTCACTCACAGACAACATTCACTGACAACATTCACTCACTGACAACATTCACTGACAACATTCACTCACTGACAACATTCACTGACAACATTCACTAACTAACAACATTCACTGACAACATTCACTCACTGACAACATTCACTCACTGACAACATTCACTGACAACATTCACTCACTGACAACATTCACTGATAACATTCACTCACTGACAACATTCACTGACAACATTCACTGACAACATTCACTCACTGACAACATTCACTGACAACATTCACTCACTGACAACATTCACTCTCTGACAACATTCACTCACTGACAACACTCACTGACAACATTCACTCACTGACAACATTCACTGACAACATTCACTCACTGACAACATTCACTCACTGACAACATTCACTGACAACACTCACTGACAACATTCACTGACAACATTCACTCTCTGACAACATTCACTCACTGACAACATTCACTCACTGACAGCATTCACTGACAACATTCACTCACTGACAACATTCACTGACAACATTCACTCACTGACAACATTCACTCACTGACAACATTCACTGACAACATTCACTCACTGACATTCACTGACAACATTCACTCACTGACAACATTCACTGACAACATTCACTCACTGACAACATTCACTGACAACATTGACTCTCTGACAACATTCACTGACAACATTCACTAACTGACAACATTCACTCACAGACAACATTCACTGACAACATTCACTCACTGACAACATTCACTCACTGACAACATTCACTGACAACATTCACTCACTAACAACATTCACTGACAACATTCACTAACTGACAACATTCACTGACAACATTCACTCACTGACAACATTCACTGATAACATTCACTCACTGACAACATTCACTGATAACATTCACTCACTGACAACATTCACTGACAACATTCACTGACAACATTCACTCACTGACAACATTCACTCACTGACAACATTCACTGACAACATTCACTCACTGACAACATTCACTCTTTGACAACATTCACTCACTGACAACACTCACTGACAACATTCACTCACTGACAACATTCACTGACAACATTCACTGACAACATTCACTCACTGACAACATTCACTGACAACATTCACTCACTGACAACATTCACTCACTGACAACATTCACTGACAACATTGACTCTCTGACAACATTCACTGACAACATTCACTCACTGACAACATTCACTCACTGACAACATTCACTGACAACATTCACTAACTGACAACATTCACTCACAGACAACATTCACTGACAACATTCACTCACTGACAACATTCACTCACTGACAACACTCACTGACAACATTCACTGACAACATTCACTGACAACATTCACTCTCTGACAACATTCACTGACAACATTCACTCACTGACAACATTCACTGACAACATTCACTCACTGACAACATTCACTCACTGACAACATTCACTGACAACACTCACTGACAACATTCACTGACAACATTCACTGACAACATTCACTCTCTGACAACATTCACTCACTGACAGCATTCACTGACAACATTCACTCACTGACAACATTCACTGACAACATTCACTCACTGACAACATTCACTCACTGACAACATTCACTGACAACATTCACTCACTGACATTCACTGACAACATTCACTCACTGACAACATTCACTGACAACATTGACTCTCTGACAACATTCACTGACAACATTCACTAACTGACAACATTCACTCACAGACAACATTCACTGACAACATTCACTCACTGACAACATTCACTCACTGACAACATTCACTCACTGACAACATTCACTGACAACATTCACTGACAACATTCACTCACTGACAACATTCACTCACTGACAACATTCACTGACAACATTCACTGACAACATTCACTCACTGACAACATTCACTGACAACATTCACTCACTGACAACATTCACTGACAACACTCACTGACAACATTCACTGACAACATTCACTCTCTGACAACATTCACTCACTGACAACATTCACTCACTGACAGCATTCACTGACAACATTCACTCACTGACAACATTCACTGACAACTTTCACTCACTGACAACATTCACTGACAACATTCACTGACAACATTCACTCACTGACAACATTCACTGACAACATTCACTCTCTGACAACATTCACTCACTGACAATATTCACTGACAACATTCACTCACTGACAGCATTCACTGACAACATTCACTCACTGATAACATTCACTGACAACATTCACTCACATACAACATTCACTGACAACATTCACTAACTGATAACATTCACTGACAACATTCACTGACAACATTCACTCACTGACAACATTCACTCACTGACAACATTCACTGACAACATTCACTCACTGACAACATTCACTGACAACATTCACTCACTGACAACATTCACTGACAACATTAACTGACAACATTCACTGACAACATTCACTCACTGACAACATTCACTCACTGACAACATTCACTGACAACATTCACTCACTGACAACATTCACTGACAACATTCACTCACTGACAACATTCACTGACAACATTCACTCACTGACAACATTCACTCACTGACAACATTCACTGACAACATTGACTCTCTGACAACATTCACTGACAACATTCACTCACTGACAACATTCACTCACTGACAACATTCACTGACAACATTCACTAACTGACAACATTCACTCACAGACAACATTCACTGACAACATTCACTCACTGACAACATTCACTCACTGACAACATTCACTCACTGACAACATTCACTGACAACATTCACTCACTGACAACATTCACTGACAACATTCACTCACTGACAACATTCACTCACTGACAGCATTCACTCTCTGACAACATTCACTGACAACATTCACTCACTGACAACATTCACTGACAACATTCACTCACTGACAACATTCACTGACAACATTCACTCACTGACAACATTCACTGACAACATTCACTCACTGACAACATTCACTCACTGACAACATTCACTGACAACACTCACTGACAACATTCACTGACAACATTCACTCTCTGACAACATTCACTCACTGACAACATTCACTCACTGACAGCATTCACTGACAACATTCACTCACTGACAACATTCACTGACAACATTCACTCACTGACAACATTCACTCACTGACAACATTCACTGACAACATTCACTGACAACATTCACTCACTGACATTCACTGACAACATTCACTCACTGACAACATTCACTCACTGACAACATTCACTGACAGCATTCACTGACAACATTCACTCACTGACAACATTCACTCACTGACAACATTCACTGACAACATTCACTCACTGACAACATTCACTGACAACATTCACTCTCTGACAACATTCACTCACTGACAACACTCACTGACAACATTCACTCACTGACAACATTCACTGACAACATTCACTGACAACATTCACTCACTGACAACATTCACTGACAACATTCACTCACTGACAACATTCACTCACTGACAACATTCACTGACAACATTGACTCTCTGACAACATTCACTGACAACATTCACTCACTGACAACATTCACTCACTGACAACATTCACTGACAACATTCACTCACTGACAACATTCACTGACAACATTCACTCACTGACAACATTCACTCACTGACAACATTCACTGACAACATTGACTCTCTGACAACATTCACTGACAACATTCACTCACTGACAACATTCACTCACTGACAACATTCACTGACAACATTCACTAACTGACAACATTCACTCACAGACAACATTCACTGACAACATTCACTCACTGACAACATTCACTCACTGACAACATTCACTGACAACATTCACTCACTGACATTCACTGACAACATTGACTCTCTGACAACATTCACTGACAACATTCACTCACTGACAACATTCACTCACTGACAACATTCACTAACTGACAACATTCACTCACAGACAACATTCACTGACAACATTCACTGACAACACTCACTGACAACATTCACTGACAACATTCAGTCTCTGACAACATTCACTGACAACATTCACTCACTGACAACATTCACTCACTGACAGCATTCACTCTCTGACAACATTCACTGACAACATTCACTCACTGACAACATTCACTGACAACATTCACTCACTGACAACATTCACTGACAACATTCACTCACTGACAACATTCACTGACAACATTCACTCACTGACAACATTCACTGACAACATTCACTCACTGACAACATTCACTGACAACATTCACTCACTGACAACATTCACTGACAACATTAACTGACAACATTCACTGACAACATTCACTCACTGACAACATTCACTCACTGACAACATTCACTGACAACATTCACTCACTGACAACATTCACTGACAACATTCACTCACTGACAACATTCACTGACAACATTCACTCACTGACAACATTCACTCACTGACAACATTCACTGACAACATTGACTCTCTGACAACATTCACTGACAACATTCACTCACTGACAACATTCACTCACTGACAACATTCACTGACAACATTCACTAACTGACAACATTCACTCACAGACAACATTCACTGACAACATTCACTCACTGACAACATTCACTCACTGACAACATTCACTCACTGACAACATTCACTGACAACATTCACTCACTGACAACATTCACTGACAACATTCACTCACTGACAACATTCACTCACTGACAACATTCACTGACAACACTCACTGACAACATTCACTGACAACATTCACTCACTGACAACATTCACTCACTGACAACATTCACTCACTGACAGCATTCACTGACAACATTCACTCACTGACAACATTCACTGACAACATTCACTCACTGACAACATTCACTCACTGACAACATTCACTGACAACATTCACTGACAACATTCACTCACTGACATTCACTGACAACATTCACTCACTGACAACATTCACTCACTGACAACATTCACTGACAGCATTCACTGACAACATTCACTCACTGACAACATTCACTCACTGACAACATTCACTGACAACATTCACTCACTGACAACATTCACTGACAACATTCACTCTCTGACAACATTCACTCACTGACAACACTCACTGACAACATTCACTCACTGACAACATTCACTGACAACATTCACTGACAACATTCACTCACTGACAACATTCACTGACAACATTCACTCACTGACAACATTCACTCACTGACAACATTCACTGACAACATTGACTCTCTGACAACATTCACTGACAACATTCACTCACTGACAACATTCACTCACTGACAACATTCACTGACAACATTCACTCACTGACAACATTCACTGACAACATTCACTCACTGACAACATTCACTGACAACATTGACTCTCTGACAACATTCACTGACAACATTCACTCACTGACAACATTCACTCACTGACAACATTCACTGACAACATTCACTAACTGACAACATTCACTCACAGACAACATTCACTGACAACATTCACTCACTGACAACATTCACTCACTGACAACATTCACTGACAACATTCACTCACTGACATTCACTGACAACATTGACTCTCTGACAACATTCACTGACAACATTCACTCACTGACAACATTCACTCACTGACAACATTCACTAACTGACAACATTCACTCACAGACAACATTCACTGACAACATTCACTGACAACACTCACTGACAACATTCACTGACAACATTCACTGACAACATTCAGTCTCTGACAACATTCACTGACAACATTCACTCACTGACAACATTCACTCACTGACAGCATTCACTCTCTGACAACATTCACTGACAACATTCACTCACTGACAACATTCACTGACAACATTCACTCACTGACAACATTCACTGACAACATTCACTCACTGACAACATTCACTGACAACATTCACTCACTGACAACATTCACTGACAACATTCACTCACTGACAACATTCACTGACAACACTCACTGACAACATTGACTCACTTACAACACTCACTGACAACATTCACTCACTGACAACATTCACTGACAACATTCACTCACTGACAACATTCACTGACAACATTCACTCACTGACAACATTCACTGATAACATTCACTCACTGACAACATTCACTGACAACATTCACTGACAACATTCACTGACAACATTCACTCACTGACAACATTCACTGACAACATTCACTCACTGACAACATTCACTCTCTGACAACATTCACTCACTGACAACATTCACTGACAACATTCACTCACTGACAACATTCACTCTCTGACAACATTCACTCACTGACAACATTCACCCACTGACAACATTCACTGACAACATTCACTCACTGACAACATTCACTCTCTGACAACATTCACTCACTGACAACACTCACTGACAACATTCACTCACTGACAACATTCACTCTCTGACAACATTCACTCACTGACAACACTCACTGACAACATTGACTCTCTGACAACATTCACTGACAACACTCACTGACAACATTCACTGACAACATTCACTGACAACATTCACTCTCTGACAACATTCACTGACAACATTCACTCACTGACAACATTCACTCACTGACAACATTCACTCACTGACAACATTCACTGACAACATTCACTCACTGACATTCACTGACAACATTCACTCACTGACAACATTCACTGACAACATTCACTCACTGACAACATTCACTCACTGACAACATTCACTGACAACATTGACTCTCTGACAACATTCACTGACAACATTCACTAACTGACAACATTCACTCACAGACAACATTCACTGACAACATTCACTCACTGACAACATTCACTCACTGACAACATTCACTGACAACATTCACTGACAACATTCACTCACTGACAACATTCACTCACTGACAACATTCACTGACAACATTCACTCACTGACAACATTCACTGACAACATTCACTCACTGACAACATTCACTGACAACACTCACTGACAACATTCACTCTCTGACAACATTCACTCACTGACAACATTCACTCACTGACAGCATTCACTGACAACATTCACTCACTGACAACATTCACTGACAACATTCACTCACTGACAACATTCACTGACAACATTCACTGACAACATTCACTCACTGACAACATTCACTGACAACATTCACTCTCTGACAACATTCACTCACTGACAATATTCACTGACAACATTCACTCACTGACAACATTCACTGACAACATTCACTCACTGACAACATTCACTGACAACATTCACTAACTGATAACATTCACTGACAACATTCACTGACAACATTCACTCACTGACAACATTCACTCACTGACAACATTCACTGACAACATTCACTCACTGACAACATTCACTCACTGACAACATTCACTGACAACATTAACTGACAACATTCACTGACAACATTCACTCACTGACAACATTCACTGACAACATTCACTCACTGACAACATTCACTCACTGACAACATTCACTGACAATATTGACTCTCTGACAACATTCACTGACAACATTCACTCACTGACAACATTCACTGACAACATTCACTAACTGACAACATTCACTCACAGACAACATTCACTGACAACATTCACTCACTGACAACATTCACTGACAACATTCACTCACTGACAACATTCACTCACTGACAACATTCACTCTCTGACAACATTCACTGACAACATTCACTGACAACATTCACTCTCTGACAACATTCACTCACTGACAACTTTCACTCACTGACAGCATTCACTGACAACATTCACTCACTGACAACATTCACTGACAACATTCACTCACTGACAACATTCACTCACTGACAACATTCACTGACAACATTCACTCACTGACATTCACTGACAACATTCACTCACTGACAACATTCACTGACAACATTCACTCACTGACAACATTCACTCACTGACAACATTCACTGACAACATTGACTCTCTGACAACATTCACTGACAACATTCACTAACTGACAACATTCACTCACAGACAACATTCACTGACAACATTCACTCACTGACAACATTCACTCACTGACAACATTCACTGACAACATTCACTCACTGACAACATTCACTGACAACATTCACTAACTGACAACATTCACTGACAACATTCACTCACTGACAACATTCACTCACTGACAACATTCACTGACAACATTCACTCACTGACAACATTCACTGACAACATTCATTAACTGACAACATTCACTGACAACATTCACTCACTGACAACATTCACTCACTGACAACATTCACTGACAACATTCACTCACTGACAACATTCACTGATAACATTCACTCACTGACAACATTCACTGAGAACATTCACTGACAACATTCACTCACTGACAACATTCACTGAGAACATTCACTGACAACATTCACTCACTGACAACATTCACTGAGAACATTCACTGACAACATTCACTGACAACATTCACTCACTGACAACATTCACTGACAACATTCACTCACTGACAACATTCACTCACTGACAACATTCACTGACAACATTCACTAACTGTCAACATTCACTCACTGACAGCATTCACTCACTGACAACATTCACTGACAACATTCACTCACTGACAACATTCACTGACAACATTCACTCACTGACAACATTCACTGACAACATTCACTCACTGACAACATTCACTGACAACATTCACTCACTGACAACATTCACTGACAACATTCACTCACTGACAACACTCACTGACAACACTCACTGACAATATTGACTCACTTACAACACTCACTGACAACATTCACTCACTGACAACATTCACTGACAACATTCACTCACTGACAACATTCACTCACTGACAACATTCACTGACAACATTCACTCACTGACAACATTCACTAACTGACAACATTCACTCACAGACAACATTCACTGACAACATTCACTCACTGACAACATTCACTCACTGACAACATTCACTGAAAACATTCACTCACTGACAACATTCACTCTCTGACAACATTCACTGACAACATTCACTGACAACATTCACTCACTGACAACATTCACTGACAACATTCACTCACTGACAACATTCACTCACTGACAACATTCACTCACTGAAAACATTCACTGACAACACTCACTGACAACATTCACTCACTGACAACATTCACTCACTGACAGCATTCACTGACAACATTCACTCACTGACAACATTCACTGACAACATTCACTCACTGACAACATTCACTCACTGACATTCACTGACAACATTCACTCACTGACAGCATTCACTGACAACATTCACTCACTGACAACATTCACTGACAACATTCACTCACTGACAACATTCACTCACTGACAACATTCACTGACAACATTGACTCTCTGACAACATTCACTGACAACATTCACTAACTGACAACATTCACTGACAACATTCACTCACTGACAACATTCACTGATAACATTCACTCACTGACAACATTCACTGACAACATTCACTGACAACATTCACTCACTGACAACATTCACTCACTGACAACATTCACTGACAACATTCACTCACTGACAACATTCACTCTCTGACAACATTCACTCACTGACAACACTCACTGACAACATTCACTCACTGACAACATTCACTGACAACATTCACTGACAACATTCACTCACTGACAACATTCACTGACAACATTCACTCACTGACAACATTCACTGACAACACTCACTGACAACATTGACTCACTGACAACATTCACTGACAACATTCACTCACTGACAACATTCACTCACTGACAACATTCACTGACAACATTCACTCACTGACAACATTCACTAACTGACAACATTCACTCACAGACAACATTCACTGACAACATTCACTCACTGACAACATTCACTCACTGACAACATTCACTCACTGACAACATTCACTGACAACACTCACTGACAACATTCACTGACAACATTCACTGACAACATTCACTCACTGACAACATTCACTCACTGACAACATTCACTGACAACACTCACTGACAACATTCACTGACAACATTCACTGACAACATTCACTCTCTGACAACATTCACTCACTGACAACATTCACTCACTGACAGCATTCACTGACAACATTCACTCACTGACAACATTCACTGACAACATTCACTCACTGACAACATTCACTCACTGACAACATTCACTGACAACATTCACTGACAATATTCACTCACTGACATTCACTGACAACATTCACTCACTGACAACATTCACTGACAACATTCACTCACTGACAACATTCACTCACTGACAACATTCACTGACAACATTGACTCTCTGACAACATTCACTGACAACATTCACTAACTGACAACATTCACTCACAGAAAACATTCACTGACAACATTCACTCACTGACAACATTCACTCACTGACAACATTCACTGACAACATTCACTCACTGACAACATTCACTGACAACATTCACTAACTAACAACATTCACTGACAACATTCACTCACTGACAACATTCACTGACAACATTCACTCACTGACAACATTCACTGATAACATTCACTCACTGACAACATTCACTGACAACATTCACTGACAACATTCACTCACTGACAACATTCACTGACAACATTCACTCACTGACAACATTCACTCTCTGACAACATTCACTCACTGACAACACTCACTGACAACATTCACTCACTGACAACATTCACTGACAACATTCACTCACTGACAACATTCACTCACTGACAACATTCACTGACAACACTCACTGACAACATTCACTGACAACATTCACTCTCTGACAACATTCACTCACTGACAACATTCACTCACTGACAGCATTCACTGACAACATTCACTCACTGACAACATTCACTGACAACATTCACTCACTGACAACATTCACTCACTGACAACATTCACTGACAACATTCACTCACTGACATTCACTGACAACATTCACTCACTGACAACATTCACTGACAACATTCACTCACTGACAACATTCACTCACTGACAACATTCACTGACAACATTGACTCTCTGACAACATTCACTGACAACATTCACTAACTGACAACATTCACTCACAGACAACATTCACTGACAACATTCACTCACTGACAACATTCACTCACTGACAGCATTCACTGACAACATTCACTCACTGACAACATTCACTGACAACATTCACTCACTGACAACATTCACTCACTGACAACATTCACTGACAACATTCACTGACAATATTCACTCACTGACATTCACTGACAACATTCACTCACTGACAACATTCACTGACAACATTCACTCACTGACAACATTCACTCACTGACAACATTCACTGACAACATTGACTCTCTGACAACATTCACTGACAACATTCACTCACTGACAACATTCACTCACTGACAACATTCACTGACAACACTCACTGACAACATTCACTGACAACATTCACTGACAACATTCACTCTCTGACAACATTCACTCACTGACAACATTCACTCACTGACAGCATTCACTGACAACATTCACTCACTGACAACATTCACTGACAACATTCACTCACTGACAACATTCACTCACTGACAACATTCACTGACAACATTCACTGACAATATTCACTCACTGACATTCACTG
Source organism: Staurois parvus (assembly GCF_062004578.1). Lineage (NCBI taxonomy): Eukaryota > Metazoa > Chordata > Amphibia > Anura > Ranidae > Staurois > Staurois parvus. The sequence continues at coordinate 478,466 of NW_028320447.1, forward strand.
ACAACATTCACTCACTGACAACATTCACTGACAACATTCACTCACTGACAACATTCACTCACTGACAACATTCACTGACAACATTGACTCTCTGACAACATTCACTGACAACATTCACTAACTGACAACATTCACTCACAGAAAACATTCACTGACAACATTCACTCACTGACAACATTCACTCACTGACAACATTCACTGACAACATTCACTCACTGACAACATTCACTGACAACATTCACTAACTAACAACATTCACTGACAACATTCACTCACTGACAACATTCACTGACAACATTCACTCACTGACAACATTCACTGATAACATTCACTCACTGACAACATTCACTGACAACATTCACTGACAACATTCACTCACTGACAACATTCACTGACAACATTCACTCACTGACAACATTCACTCTCTGACAACATTCACTCACTGACAACACTCACTGACAACATTCACTCACTGACAACATTCACTGACAACATTCACTCACTGACAACATTCACTCACTGACAACATTCACTGACAACACTCACTGACAACATTCACTGACAACATTCACTCTCTGACAACATTCACTCACTGACAACATTCACTCACTGACAGCATTCACTGACAACATTCACTCACTGACAACATTCACTGACAACATTCACTCACTGACAACATTCACTCACTGACAACATTCACTGACAACATTCACTCACTGACATTCACTGACAACATTCACTCACTGACAACATTCACTGACAACATTCACTCACTGACAACATTCACTCACTGACAACATTCACTGACAACATTGACTCTCTGACAACATTCACTGACAACATTCACTAACTGACAACATTCACTCACAGACAACATTCACTGACAACATTCACTCACTGACAACATTCACTCACTGACAACATTCACTGACAACATTCACTCACTAACAACATTCACTGACAACATTCACTAACTGACAACATTCACTGACAACATTCACTCACTGACAACATTCACTGATAACATTCACTCACTGACAACATTCACTGATAACATTCACTCACTGACAACATTCACTGACAACATTCACTGACAACATTCACTCACTGACAACATTCACTCACTGACAACATTCACTGACAACATTCACTCACTGACAACATTCACTCTCTGACAACATTCACTCACTGACAACACTCACTGACAACATTCACTCACTGACAACATTCACTGACAACATTCACTGACAACATTCACTCACTGACAACATTCACTGACAACATTCACTCACTGACAACATTCACTCACTGACAACATTCACTGACAACATTGACTCTCTGACAACATTCACTGACAACATTCACTCACTGACAACATTCACTCACTGACAACATTCACTGACAACATTCACTAACTGACAACATTCACTCACAGACAACATTCACTGACAACATTCACTCACTGACAACATTCACTGACAACACTCACTGACAACATTCACTGACAACATTCACTCTCTGACAACATTCACTGACAACATTCACTCACTGACAACATTCACTGACAACATTCACTCACTGACAACATTCACTGACAACATTCACTCACTGACAACATTCACTGACAACATTCACTCACTGACATTCACTGACAACATTCACTCACTGACAACATTCACTGACAACATTCACTCACTGACAACATTCACTCACTGACAACATTCACTGACAACATTGACTCTCTGACAACATTCACTGACAACATTCACTAACTGACAACATTCACTCACAGACAACATTCACTGACAACATTCACTGACAACATTCACTCACTGACAACATTCACTGACAACACTCACTGACAATATTCACTGACAACATTCACTGACAACATTCACTCTCTGACAACATTCACTCACTGACAACATTCACTCACTGACAGCATTCACTGACAACATTCACTCACTGACAACATTCACTGACAACATTCACTCACTGACAACATTCACTCACTGACAACATTCACTGACAACATTCACTGACAACATTCACTCACTGACATTCACTGACAACATTCACTCACTGACAACATTCACTGACAACATTCACTCACTGACAACATTCACTCACTGACAACATTCACTGACAACATTGACTCTCTGACAACATTCACTGACAACATTCACTAACTGACAACATTCACTCACAGACAACATTCACTGACAACATTCACTCTCTGACAACATTCACTCACTGACAACACTCACTGACAACATTCACTCACTGACAACATTCACTGACAACATTCACTCACTGACAACATTCACTCACTGACAACATTCACTGACAACACTCACTGACAACATTCACTGACAACATTCACTGACAACATTCACTCTCTGACAACATTCACTCACTGACAACATTCACTCACTGACAGCATTCACTGACAACATTCACTCACTGACAACATTCACTGACAACATTCACTCACTGACAACATTCACTCACTGACAACATTCACTGACAACATTCACTCACTGACATTCACTGACAACATTCACTCACTGACAACATTCACTGACAACATTCACTCACTGACAACATTCACTCACTGACAACATTCACTGACAACATTGACTCTCTGACAACATTCACTGACAACATTCACTAACTGACAACATTCACTCACAGACAACATTCACTGACAACATTCACTCACTGACAACATTCACTCACTGACAACATTCACTGACAACATTCACTCAATAACAACATTCACTGACAACATTCACTAACTGACAACATTCACTGACAACATTCACTCACTGACAACATTCACTGATAACATTCACTCACTGACAACATTCACTGATAACATTCACTCACTGACAACATTCACTGACAACATTCACTGACAACATTCACTCACTGACAACATTCACTCACTGACAACATTCACTGACAACATTCACTCACTGACAACATTCACTCTCTGACAACATTCACTCACTGACAACACTCACTGACAACATTCACTCACTGACAACATTCACTGACAACATTCACTGACAACATTCACTCACTGACAACATTCACTGACAACATTCACTCACTGACAACATTCACTCACTGACAACATTCACTGACAACATTGACTCTCTGACAACATTCACTGACAACATTCACTCACTGACAACATTCACTCACTGACAACATTCACTGACAACATTCACTCACTGACAACATTCACTCACTGACAACATTCACTGACAACACTCACTGACAACATTCACTGACAACATTCACTGACAACATTCACTCTCTGACAACATTCACTGACAACATTCACTCACTGACAACATTCACTGACAACATTCACTCACTGACAACATTCACTCACTGACAACATTCACTGACAACACTCACTGACAACATTCACTGTCAACATTCACTGACAACATTCACTCTCTGACAACATTCACTCACTGACAACATTCACTCACTGACAGCATTCACTCACTGACAACATTCACTGACAACATTCACTCACTGACATTCACTGACAACATTCACTCACTGACAACATTCACTGACAACATTCACTCACTGACAACATTCACTCACTGACAACATTCACTGACAACATTGACTCTCTGACAACATTCACTGACAACATTCACTAACTGACAACATTCACTCACAGACAACATTCACTGACAACATTCACTCACTGACAACATTCACTCACTGACAACATTCACTCACTGACAACATTCACTGACAACATTCACTGACAACATTCACTCACTGACAACATTCACTCACTGACAACATTCACTGACAACATTCACTGACAACATTCACTCACTGACAACATTCACTGACAACATTCACTCACTGACAACATTCACTGACAACACTCACTGACAACATTCACTGACAACATTCACTCTCTGACAACATTCACTCACTGACAACATTCACTCACTGACAACATTCACTGACAACATTCACTCACTGACAACATTCACTGACAACATTCACTCACTGACAACATTCACTGACAACATTAACTGACAACATTCACTGACAACATTCACTCACTGACAACATTCACTCACTGACAACATTCACTGACAACATTCACTCACTGACAACATTCACTGACAACATTCACTCACTGACAACATTCACTGACAACATTCACTCACTGACAACATTCACTCACTGACAACATTCACTGACAACATTGACTCTCTGACAACATTCACTGACAACATTCACTCACTGACAACATTCACTCACTGACAACATTCACTGACAACATTCACTAACTGACAACATTCACTCACAGACAACATTCACTGACAACATTCACTCACTGACAACATTCACTCACTGACAACATTCACTCACTGACAACATTCACTGACAACATTCACTCACTGACAACATTCACTGACAACATTCACTCACTGACAACATTCACTCACTGACAACATTCACTGACAACACTCACTGACAACATTCACTGACAACATTCACTCACTGACAACATTCACTCACTGACAACATTCACTCACTGACAGCATTCACTGACAACATTCACTCACTGACAACATTCACTGACAACATTCACTCACTGACAACATTCACTCACTGACAACATTCACTGACAACATTCACTGACAACATTCACTCACTGACATTCACTGACAACATTCACTCACTGACAACATTCACTCACTGACAACATTCACTGACAGCATTCACTGACAACATTCACTCACTGACAACATTCACTCACTGACAACATTCACTGACAACATTCACTCACTGACAACATTCACTGACAACATTCACTCTCTGACAACATTCACTCACTGACAACACTCACTGACAACATTCACTCACTGACAACATTCACTGACAACATTCACTGACAACATTCACTCACTGACAACATTCACTGACAACATTCACTCACTGACAACATTCACTCACTGACAACATTCACTGACAACATTGACTCTCTGACAACATTCACTGACAACATTCACTCACTGACAACATTCACTCACTGACAACATTCACTGACAACATTCACTCACTGACAACATTCACTGACAACATTCACTCACTGACAACATTCACTGACAACATTGACTCTCTGACAACATTCACTGACAACATTCACTCACTGACAACATTCACTCACTGACAACATTCACTGACAACATTCACTAACTGACAACATTCACTCACAGACAACATTCACTGACAACATTCACTCACTGACAACATTCACTCACTGACAACATTCACTGACAACATTCACTCACTGACATTCACTGACAACATTGACTCTCTGACAACATTCACTGACAACATTCACTCACTGACAACATTCACTCACTGACAACATTCACTAACTGACAACATTCACTCACAGACAACATTCACTGACAACATTCACTGACAACACTCACTGACAACATTCACTGACAACATTCACTGACAACATTCAGTCTCTGACAACATTCACTGACAACATTCACTCACTGACAACATTCACTCACTGACAGCATTCACTCTCTGACAACATTCACTGACAACATTCACTCACTGACAACATTCACTGACAACATTCACTCACTGACAACATTCACTGACAACATTCACTCACTGACAACATTCACTGACAACATTCACTCACTGACAACATTCACTGACAACATTCACTCACTGACAACATTCACTGACAACACTCACTGACAACATTGACTCACTTACAACACTCACTGACAACATTCACTCACTGACAACATTCACTGACAACATTCACTCACTGACAACATTCACTGACAACATTCACTCACTGACAACATTCACTGATAACATTCACTCACTGACAACATTCACTGACAACATTCACTGACAACATTCACTGACAACATTCACTCACTGACAACATTCACTGACAACATTCACTCACTGACAACATTCACTCTCTGACAACATTCACTCACTGACAACATTCACTGACAACATTCACTCACTGACAACATTCACTCTCTGACAACATTCACTCACTGACAACATTCACCCACTGACAACATTCACTGACAACATTCACTCACTGACAACATTCACTCTCTGACAACATTCACTCACTGACAACACTCACTGACAACATTCACTCACTGACAACATTCACTCTCTGACAACATTCACTCACTGACAACACTCACTGACAACATTGACTCTCTGACAACATTCACTGACAACACTCACTGACAACATTCACTGACAACATTCACTGACAACATTCACTCTCTGACAACATTCACTGACAACATTCACTCACTGACAACATTCACTCACTGACAACATTCACTCACTGACAACATTCACTGACAACATTCACTCACTGACATTCACTGACAACATTCACTCACTGACAACATTCACTGACAACATTCACTCACTGACAACATTCACTCACTGACAACATTCACTGACAACATTGACTCTCTGACAACATTCACTGACAACATTCACTAACTGACAACATTCACTCACAGACAACATTCACTGACAACATTCACTCACTGACAACATTCACTCACTGACAACATTCACTGACAACATTCACTGACAACATTCACTCACTGACAACATTCACTCACTGACAACATTCACTGACAACATTCACTGACAACATTCACTCACTGACAACATTCACTGACAACATTCACTCACTGACAACATTCACTGACAACACTCACTGACAACATTCACTCTCTGACAACATTCACTCACTGACAACATTCACTCACTGACAGCATTCACTGACAACATTCACTCACTGACAACATTCACTGACAACATTCACTCACTGACAACATTCACTGACAACATTCACTGACAACATTCACTCACTGACAACATTCACTGACAACATTCACTCTCTGACAACATTCACTCACTGACAATATTCACTGACAACATTCACTCACTGACAACATTCACTGACAACATTCACTCACTGACAACATTCACTGACAACATTCACTAACTGATAACATTCACTGACAACATTCACTGACAACATTCACTCACTGACAACATTCACTCACTGACAACATTCACTGACAACATTCACTCACTGACAACATTCACTCACTGACAACATTCACTGACAACATTAACTGACAACATTCACTGACAACATTCACTCACTGACAACATTCACTGACAACATTCACTCACTGACAACATTCACTCACTGACAACATTCACTGACAATATTGACTCTCTGACAACATTCACTGACAACATTCACTCACTGACAACATTCACTGACAACATTCACTAACTGACAACATTCACTCACAGACAACATTCACTGACAACATTCACTCACTGACAACATTCACTGACAACATTCACTCACTGACAACATTCACTCACTGACAACATTCACTCTCTGACAACATTCACTGACAACATTCACTGACAACATTCACTCTCTGACAACATTCACTCACTGACAACTTTCACTCACTGACAGCATTCACTGACAACATTCACTCACTGACAACATTCACTGACAACATTCACTCACTGACAACATTCACTCACTGACAACATTCACTGACAACATTCACTCACTGACATTCACTGACAACATTCACTCACTGACAACATTCACTGACAACATTCACTCACTGACAACATTCACTCACTGACAACATTCACTGACAACATTGACTCTCTGACAACATTCACTGACAACATTCACTAACTGACAACATTCACTCACAGACAACATTCACTGACAACATTCACTCACTGACAACATTCACTCACTGACAACATTCACTGACAACATTCACTCACTGACAACATTCACTGACAACATTCACTAACTGACAACATTCACTGACAACATTCACTCACTGACAACATTCACTCACTGACAACATTCACTGACAACATTCACTCACTGACAACATTCACTGACAACATTCACTCACTGACAACATTCACTGACAACATTCACTCACTGACAACATTCACTGACAACATTCACTGACAACATTCACTCACTGACAACATTCACTGACAACATTCACTCTCTGACAACATTCACTCACTGACAATATTCACTGACAACATTCACTCACTGACAACATTCACTGACAACATTCACTCACTGACAACATTCACTCACTGACAACATTCACTGACAACATTGACTCTCTGACAACATTCACTGACAACATTCACTAACTGACAACATTCACTCACAGACAACATTCACTGACAACATTCACTCACTGACAACATTCACTCACTGACAACATTCACTGACAACATTCACTGACAACATTCACTCACTGACAACATTCACTCACTGACAACATTCACTGACAACATTCACTGACAACATTCACTCACTGACAACATTCACTGACAACATTCACTCACTGACAACATTCACTGACAACACTCACTGACAACATTCACTCTCTGACAACATTCACTCACTGACAACATTCACTCACTGACAGCATTCACTGACAACATTCACTCACTGACAACATTCACTGACAACATTCACTCACTGACAACATTCACTGACAACATTCACTGACAACATTCACTCACTGACAACATTCACTGACAACATTCACTCTCTGACAACATTCACTCACTGACAATATTCACTGACAACATTCACTCACTGACAACATTCACTGACAACATTCACTCACTGACAACATTCACTGACAACATTCACTAACTGATAACATTCACTGACAACATTCACTGACAACATTCACTCACTGACAACATTCACTCACTGACAACATTCACTGACAACATTCACTCACTGACAACATTCACTCACTGACAACATTCACTGACAACATTAACTGACAACATTCACTGACAACATTCACTCACTGACAACATTCACTGACAACATTCACTCACTGACAACATTCACTCACTGACAACATTCACTGACAATATTGACTCTCTGACAACATTCACTGACAACATTCACTCACTGACAACATTCACTGACAACATTCACTAACTGACAACATTCACTCACAGACAACATTCACTGACAACATTCACTCACTGACAACATTCACTGACAACATTCACTCACTGACAACATTCACTCACTGACAACATTCACTCTCTGACAACATTCACTGACAACATTCACTGACAACATTCACTCTCTGACAACATTCACTCACTGACAACTTTCACTCACTGACAGCATTCACTGACAACATTCACTCACTGACAACATTCACTGACAACATTCACTCACTGACAACATTCACTCACTGACAACATTCACTGACAACATTCACTCACTGACATTCACTGACAACATTCACTCACTGACAACATTCACTGACAACATTCACTCACTGACAACATTCACTCACTGACAACATTCACTGACAACATTGACTCTCTGACAACATTCACTGACAACATTCACTAACTGACAACATTCACTCACAGACAACATTCACTGACAACATTCACTCACTGACAACATTCACTCACTGACAACATTCACTGACAACATTCACTCACTGACAACATTCACTGACAACATTCACTAACTGACAACATTCACTGACAACATTCACTCACTGACAACATTCACTCACTGACAACATTCACTGACAACATTCACTCACTGACAACATTCACTGACAACATTCACTAACTGACAACATTCACTGACAACATTCACTCACTGACAACATTCACTCACTGACAACATTCACTGACAACATTCACTCACTGACAACATTCACTGATAACATTCACTCACTGACAACATTCACTGAGAACATTCACTGACAACATTCACTCACTGACAACATTCACTGAGAACATTCACTGACAACATTCACTCACTGACAACATTCACTGAGAACATTCACTGACAACATTCACTGACAACATTCACTCACTGACAACATTCACTGACAACATTCACTCACTGACAACATTCACTCACTGACAACATTCACTGACAACATTCACTAACTGTCAACATTCACTCACTGACAGCATTCACTCACTGACAACATTCACTGACAACATTCACTCACTGACAACATTCACTGACAACATTCACTCACTGACAACATTCACTGACAACATTCACTCACTGACAACATTCACTGACAACATTCACTCACTGACAACATTCACTGACAACATTCACTCACTGACAACACTCACTGACAACACTCACTGACAATATTGACTCACTTACAACACTCACTGACAACATTCACTCACTGACAACATTCACTGACAACATTCACTCACTGACAACATTCACTCACTGACAACATTCACTGACAACATTCACTCACTGACAACATTCACTAACTGACAACATTCACTCACAGACAACATTCACTGACAACATTCACTCACTGACAACATTCACTCACTGACAACATTCACTGAAAACATTCACTCACTGACAACATTCACTCTCTGACAACATTCACTGACAACATTCACTGACAACATTCACTCACTGACAACATTCACTGACAACATTCACTCACTGACAACATTCACTCACTGACAACATTCACTCACTGAAAACATTCACTGACAACACTCACTGACAACATTCACTCACTGACAACATTCACTCACTGACAGCATTCACTGACAACATTCACTCACTGACAACATTCACTGACAACATTCACTCACTGACAACATTCACTCACTGACATTCACTGACAACATTCACTCACTGACAGCATTCACTGACAACATTCACTCACTGACAACATTCACTGACAACATTCACTCACTGACAACATTCACTCACTGACAACATTCACTGACAACATTGACTCTCTGACAACATTCACTGACAACATTCACTAACTGACAACATTCACTGACAACATTCACTCACTGACAACATTCACTGATAACATTCACTCACTGACAACATTCACTGACAACATTCACTGACAACATTCACTCACTGACAACATTCACTCACTGACAACATTCACTGACAACATTCACTCACTGACAACATTCACTCTCTGACAACATTCACTCACTGACAACACTCACTGACAACATTCACTCACTGACAACATTCACTGACAACATTCACTGACAACATTCACTCACTGACAACATTCACTGACAACATTCACTCACTGACAACATTCACTGACAACACTCACTGACAACATTGACTCACTGACAACATTCACTGACAACATTCACTCACTGACAACATTCACTCACTGACAACATTCACTGACAACATTCACTCACTGACAACATTCACTAACTGACAACATTCACTCACAGACAACATTCACTGACAACATTCACTCACTGACAACATTCACTCACTGACAACATTCACTCACTGACAACATTCACTGACAACACTCACTGACAACATTCACTGACAACATTCACTGACAACATTCACTCACTGACAACATTCACTCACTGACAACATTCACTGACAACACTCACTGACAACATTCACTGACAACATTCACTGACAACATTCACTCTCTGACAACATTCACTCACTGACAACATTCACTCACTGACAGCATTCACTGACAACATTCACTCACTGACAACATTCACTGACAACATTCACTCACTGACAACATTCACTCACTGACAACATTCACTGACAACATTCACTGACAATATTCACTCACTGACATTCACTGACAACATTCACTCACTGACAACATTCACTGACAACATTCACTCACTGACAACATTCACTCACTGACAACATTCACTGACAACATTGACTCTCTGACAACATTCACTGACAACATTCACTAACTGACAACATTCACTCACAGAAAACATTCACTGACAACATTCACTCACTGACAACATTCACTCACTGACAACATTCACTGACAACATTCACTCACTGACAACATTCACTGACAACATTCACTAACTAACAACATTCACTGACAACATTCACTCACTGACAACATTCACTGACAACATTCACTCACTGACAACATTCACTGATAACATTCACTCACTGACAACATTCACTGACAACATTCACTGACAACATTCACTCACTGACAACATTCACTGACAACATTCACTCACTGACAACATTCACTCTCTGACAACATTCACTCACTGACAACACTCACTGACAACATTCACTCACTGACAACATTCACTGACAACATTCACTCACTGACAACATTCACTCACTGACAACATTCACTGACAACACTCACTGACAACATTCACTGACAACATTCACTCTCTGACAACATTCACTCACTGACAACATTCACTCACTGACAGCATTCACTGACAACATTCACTCACTGACAACATTCACTGACAACATTCACTCACTGACAACATTCACTCACTGACAACATTCACTGACAACATTCACTCACTGACATTCACTGACAACATTCACTCACTGACAACATTCACTGACAACATTCACTCACTGACAACATTCACTCACTGACAACATTCACTGACAACATTGACTCTCTGACAACATTCACTGACAACATTCACTAACTGACAACATTCACTCACAGACAACATTCACTGACAACATTCACTCACTGACAACATTCACTCACTGACAACATTCACTGACAACATTCACTCACTAACAACATTCACTGACAACATTCACTAACTGACAACATTCACTGACAACATTCACTCACTGACAACATTCACTGATAACATTCACTCACTGACAACATTCACTGATAACATTCACTCACTGACAACATTCACTGACAACATTCACTGACAACATTCACTCACTGACAACATTCACTCACTGACAACATTCACTGACAACATTCACTCACTGACAACATTCACTCTCTGACAACATTCACTCACTGACAACACTCACTGACAACATTCACTCACTGACAACATTCACTGACAACATTCACTGACAACATTCACTCACTGACAACATTCACTGACAACATTCACTCACTGACAACATTCACTCACTGACAACATTCACTGACAACATTGACTCTCTGACAACATTCACTGACAACATTCACTCACTGACAACATTCACTCACTGACAACATTCACTGACAACATTCACTAACTGACAACATTCACTCACAGACAACATTCACTGACAACATTCACTCACTGACAACATTCACTGACAACACTCACTGACAACATTCACTGACAACATTCACTCTCTGACAACATTCACTGACAACATTCACTCACTGACAACATTCACTGACAACATTCACTCACTGACAACATTCACTGACAACATTCACTCACTGACAACATTCACTGACAACATTCACTCACTGACATTCACTGACAACATTCACTCACTGACAACATTCACTGACAACATTCACTCACTGACAACATTCACTCACTGACAACATTCACTGACAACATTGACTCTCTGACAACATTCACTGACAACATTCACTAACTGACAACATTCACTCACAGACAACATTCACTGACAACATTCACTGACAACATTCACTCACTGACAACATTCACTGACAACACTCACTGACAATATTCACTGACAACATTCACTCTCTGACAACATTCACTCACTGACAACATTCACTCACTGACAGCATTCACTGACAACATTCACTCACTGACAACATTCACTGACAACATTCACTCACTGACAACATTCACTCACTGACAACATTCACTGACAACATTCACTGACAACATTCACTCACTGACATTCACTGACAACATTCACTCACTGACAACATTCACTGACAACATTCACTCACTGACAACATTCACTCACTGACAACATTCACTGACAACATTGACTCTCTGACAACATTCACTGACAACATTCACTAACTGACAACATTCACTCACAGACAACATTCACTGACAACATTCACTCTCTGACAACATTCACTCACTGACAACACTCACTGACAACATTCACTCACTGACAACATTCACTGACAACATTCACTCACTGACAACATTCACTCACTGACAACATTCACTGACAACACTCACTGACAACATTCACTGACAACATTCACTGACAACATTCACTCTCTGACAACATTCACTCACTGACAACATTCACTCACTGACAGCATTCACTGACAACATTCACTCACTGACAACATTCACTGACAACATTCACTCACTGACAACATTCACTCACTGACAACATTCACTGACAACATTCACTCACTGACATTCACTGACAACATTCACTCACTGACAACATTCACTGACAACATTCACTCACTGACAACATTCACTCACTGACAACATTCACTGACAACATTGACTCTCTGACAACATTCACTGACAACATTCACTAACTGACAACATTCACTCACAGACAACATTCACTGACAACATTCACTCACTGACAACATTCACTCACTGACAACATTCACTGACAACATTCACTCAATAACAACATTCACTGACAACATTCACTAACTGACAACATTCACTGACAACATTCACTCACTGACAACATTCACTGATAACATTCACTCACTGACAACATTCACTGATAACATTCACTCACTGACAACATTCACTGACAACATTCACTGACAACATTCACTCACTGACAACATTCACTCACTGACAACATTCACTGACAACATTCACTCACTGACAACATTCACTCTCTGACAACATTCACTCACTGACAACACTCACTGACAACATTCACTCACTGACAACATTCACTGACAACATTCACTGACAACATTCACTCACTGACAACATTCACTGACAACATTCACTCACTGACAACATTCACTCACTGACAACATTCACTGACAACATTGACTCTCTGACAACATTCACTGACAACATTCACTCACTGACAACATTCACTCACTGACAACATTCACTGACAACATTCACTCACTGACAACATTCACTCACTGACAACATTCACTGACAACACTCACTGACAACATTCACTGACAACATTCACTGACAACATTCACTCTCTGACAACATTCACTGACAACATTCACTCACTGACAACATTCACTGACAACATTCACTCACTGACAACATTCACTCACTGACAACATTCACTGACAACACTCACTGACAACATTCACTGTCAACATTCACTGACAACATTCACTCTCTGACAACATTCACTCACTGACAACATTCACTCACTGACAGCATTCACTCACTGACAACATTCACTGACAACATTCACTCACTGACATTCACTGACAACATTCACTCACTGACAACATTCACTGACAACATTCACTCACTGACAACATTCACTCACTGACAACATTCACTGACAACATTGACTCTCTGACAACATTCACTGACAACATTCACTAACTGACAACATTCACTCACAGACAACATTCACTGACAACATTCACTCACTGACAACATTCACTCACTGACAACATTCACTCACTGACAACATTCACTGACAACATTCACTGACAACATTCACTCACTGACAACATTCACTCACTGACAACATTCACTGACAACATTCACTGACAACATTCACTCACTGACAACATTCACTGACAACATTCACTCACTGACAACATTCACTGACAACACTCACTGACAACATTCACTGACAACATTCACTCTCTGACAACATTCACTCACTGACAACATTCACTCACTGACAACATTCACTGACAACATTCACTCACTGACAACATTCACTGACAACATTCACTCACTGACAACATTCACTGACAACATTAACTGACAACATTCACTGACAACATTCACTCACTGACAACATTCACTCACTGACAACATTCACTGACAACATTCACTCACTGACAACATTCACTGACAACATTCACTCACTGACAACATTCACTGACAACATTCACTCACTGACAACATTCACTCACTGACAACATTCACTGACAACATTGACTCTCTGACAACATTCACTGACAACATTCACTCACTGACAACATTCACTCACTGACAACATTCACTGACAACATTCACTAACTGACAACATTCACTCACAGACAACATTCACTGACAACATTCACTCACTGACAACATTCACTCACTGACAACATTCACTCACTGACAACATTCACTGACAACATTCACTCACTGACAACATTCACTGACAACATTCACTCACTGACAACATTCACTCACTGACAACATTCACTGACAACACTCACTGACAACATTCACTGACAACATTCACTCACTGACAACATTCACTCACTGACAACATTCACTCACTGACAGCATTCACTGACAACATTCACTCACTGACAACATTCACTGACAACATTCACTCACTGACAACATTCACTCACTGACAACATTCACTGACAACATTCACTGACAACATTCACTCACTGACATTCACTGACAACATTCACTCACTGACAACATTCACTCACTGACAACATTCACTGACAGCATTCACTGACAACATTCACTCACTGACAACATTCACTCACTGACAACATTCACTGACAACATTCACTCACTGACAACATTCACTGACAACATTCACTCTCTGACAACATTCACTCACTGACAACACTCACTGACAACATTCACTCACTGACAACATTCACTGACAACATTCACTGACAACATTCACTCACTGACAACATTCACTGACAACATTCACTCACTGACAACATTCACTCACTGACAACATTCACTGACAACATTGACTCTCTGACAACATTCACTGACAACATTCACTCACTGACAACATTCACTCACTGACAACATTCACTGACAACATTCACTCACTGACAACATTCACTGACAACATTCACTCACTGACAACATTCACTGACAACATTGACTCTCTGACAACATTCACTGACAACATTCACTCACTGACAACATTCACTCACTGACAACATTCACTGACAACATTCACTAACTGACAACATTCACTCACAGACAACATTCACTGACAACATTCACTCACTGACAACATTCACTCACTGACAACATTCACTGACAACATTCACTCACTGACATTCACTGACAACATTGACTCTCTGACAACATTCACTGACAACATTCACTCACTGACAACATTCACTCACTGACAACATTCACTAACTGACAACATTCACTCACAGACAACATTCACTGACAACATTCACTGACAACACTCACTGACAACATTCACTGACAACATTCACTGACAACATTCAGTCTCTGACAACATTCACTGACAACATTCACTCACTGACAACATTCACTCACTGACAGCATTCACTCTCTGACAACATTCACTGACAACATTCACTCACTGACAACATTCACTGACAACATTCACTCACTGACAACATTCACTGACAACATTCACTCACTGACAACATTCACTGACAACATTCACTCACTGACAACATTCACTGACAACATTCACTCACTGACAACATTCACTGACAACACTCACTGACAACATTGACTCACTTACAACACTCACTGACAACATTCACTCACTGACAACATTCACTGACAACATTCACTCACTGACAACATTCACTGACAACATTCACTCACTGACAACATTCACTGATAACATTCACTCACTGACAACATTCACTGACAACATTCACTGACAACATTCACTGACAACATTCACTCACTGACAACATTCATTGACAACATTCACTCACTGACAACATTCACTCTCTGACAACATTCACTCACTGACAACATTCACTGACAACATTCACTCACTGACAACATTCACTCTCTGACAACATTCACTCACTGACAACATTCACCCACTGACAACATTCACTGACAACATTCACTCACTGACAACATTCACTCTCTGACAACATTCACTCACTGACAACACTCACTGACAACATTCACTCACTGACAACATTCACTCTCTGACAACATTCACTCACTGACAACACTCACTGACAACATTGACTCTCTGACAACATTCACTGACAACACTCACTGACAACATTCACTGACAACATTCACTGACAACATTCACTCTCTGACAACATTCACTGACAACATTCACTCACTGACAACATTCACTCACTGACAACATTCACTCACTGACAACATTCACTGACAACATTCACTCACTGACATTCACTGACAACATTCACTCACTGACAACATTCACTGACAACATTCACTCACTGACAACATTCACTCACTGACAACATTCACTGACAACATTGACTCTCTGACAACATTCACTGACAACATTCACTAACTGACAACATTCACTCACAGACAACATTCACTGACAACATTCACTCACTGACAACATTCACTCACTGACAACATTCACTGACAACATTCACTGACAACATTCACTCACTGACAACATTCACTCACTGACAACATTCACTGACAACATTCACTGACAACATTCACTCACTGACAACATTCACTGACAACATTCACTCACTGACAACATTCACTGACAACACTCACTGACAACATTCACTCTCTGACAACATTCACTCACTGACAACATTCACTCACTGACAGCATTCACTGACAACATTCACTCACTGACAACATTCACTGACAACATTCACTCACTGACAACATTCACTGACAACATTCACTGACAACATTCACTCACTGACAACATTCACTGACAACATTCACTCTCTGACAACATTCACTCACTGACAATATTCACTGACAACATTCACTCACTGACAACATTCACTGACAACATTCACTCACTGACAACATTCACTGACAACATTCACTAACTGATAACATTCACTGACAACATTCACTGACAACATTCACTCACTGACAACATTCACTCACTGACAACATTCACTGACAACATTCACTCACTGACAACATTCACTCACTGACAACATTCACTGACAACATTAACTGACAACATTCACTGACAACATTCACTCACTGACAACATTCACTGACAACATTCACTCACTGACAACATTCACTCACTGACAACATTCACTGACAATATTGACTCTCTGACAACATTCACTGACAACATTCACTCACTGACAACATTCACTGACAACATTCACTAACTGACAACATTCACTCACAGACAACATTCACTGACAACATTCACTCACTGACAACATTCACTGACAACATTCACTCACTGACAACATTCACTCACTGACAACATTCACTCTCTGACAACATTCACTGACAACATTCACTGACAACATTCACTCTCTGACAACATTCACTCACTGACAACTTTCACTCACTGACAGCATTCACTGACAACATTCACTCACTGACAACATTCACTGACAACATTCACTCACTGACAACATTCACTCACTGACAACATTCACTGACAACATTCACTCACTGACATTCACTGACAACATTCACTCACTGACAACATTCACTGACAACATTCACTCACTGACAACATTCACTCACTGACAACATTCACTGACAACATTGACTCTCTGACAACATTCACTGACAACATTCACTAACTGACAACATTCACTCACAGACAACATTCACTGACAACATTCACTCACTGACAACATTCACTCACTGACAACATTCACTGACAACATTCACTCACTGACAACATTCACTGACAACATTCACTAACTGACAACATTCACTGACAACATTCACTCACTGACAACATTCACTCACTGACAACATTCACTGACAACATTCACTCACTGACAACATTCACTGACAACATTCACTCACTGACAACATTCACTGACAACATTCACTCACTGACAACATTCACTGACAACATTCACTCACTGACAACATTCACTGACAACATTCACTCACTGACAACATTCACTCACTGACAACATTCACTGACAACATTCACTCACTGACATTCACTGACAACATTCACTCACTGACAACATTCACTGACAACATTCACTCACTGACAACATTCACTCACTGACAACATTCACTGACAACATTGACTCTCTGACAACATTCACTGACAACATTCACTAACTGACAACATTCACTCACAGACAACATTCACTGACAACATTCACTCACTGACAACATTCACTCACTGACAACATTCACTGACAACATTCACTCACTGACAACATTCACTGACAACATTCACTAACTGACAACATTCACTGACAACATTCACTCACTGACAACATTCACTCACTGACAACATTCACTGACAACATTCACTCACTGACAACATTCACTGACAACATTCACTCACTGACAACATTCACTGACAACATTCACTCACTGACAACATTCACTGACAACATTCACTGACAACATTCACTCACTGACAACATTCACTGACAACATTCACTCTCTGACAACATTCACTCACTGACAATATTCACTGACAACATTCACTCACTGACAACATTCACTGACAACATTCACTCACTGACAACATTCACTCACTGACAACATTCACTGACAACATTGACTCTCTGACAACATTCACTGACAACATTCACTAACTGACAACATTCACTCACAGACAACATTCACTGACAACATTCACTCACTGACAACATTCACTCACTGACAACATTCACTGACAACATTCACTGACAACATTCACTCACTGACAACATTCACTCACTGACAACATTCACTGACAACATTCACTGACAACATTCACTCACTGACAACATTCACTGACAACATTCACTCACTGACAACATTCACTGACAACACTCACTGACAACATTCACTCTCTGACAACATTCACTCACTGACAACATTCACTCACTGACAGCATTCACTGACAACATTCACTCACTGACAACATTCACTGACAACATTCACTCACTGACAACATTCACTGACAACATTCACTGACAACATTCACTCACTGACAACATTCACTGACAACATTCACTCTCTGACAACATTCACTCACTGACAATATTCACTGACAACATTCACTCACTGACAACATTCACTGACAACATTCACTCACTGACAACATTCACTGACAACATTCACTAACTGATAACATTCACTGACAACATTCACTGACAACATTCACTCACTGACAACATTCACTCACTGACAACATTCACTGACAACATTCACTCACTGACAACATTCACTCACTGACAACATTCACTGACAACATTAACTGACAACATTCACTGACAACATTCACTCACTGACAACATTCACTGACAACATTCACTCACTGACAACATTCACTCACTGACAACATTCACTGACAATATTGACTCTCTGACAACATTCACTGACAACATTCACTCACTGACAACATTCACTGACAACATTCACTAACTGACAACATTCACTCACAGACAACATTCACTGACAACATTCACTCACTGACAACATTCACTGACAACATTCACTCACTGACAACATTCACTCACTGACAACATTCACTCTCTGACAACATTCACTGACAACATTCACTGACAACATTCACTCTCTGACAACATTCACTCACTGACAACTTTCACTCACTGACAGCATTCACTGACAACATTCACTCACTGACAACATTCACTGACAACATTCACTCACTGACAACATTCACTCACTGACAACATTCACTGACAACATTCACTCACTGACATTCACTGACAACATTCACTCACTGACAACATTCACTGACAACATTCACTCACTGACAACATTCACTCACTGACAACATTCACTGACAACATTGACTCTCTGACAACATTCACTGACAACATTCACTAACTGACAACATTCACTCACAGACAACATTCACTGACAACATTCACTCACTGACAACATTCACTCACTGACAACATTCACTGACAACATTCACTCACTGACAACATTCACTGACAACATTCACTAACTGACAACATTCACTGACAACATTCACTCACTGACAACATTCACTCACTGACAACATTCACTGACAACATTCACTCACTGACAACATTCACTGACAACATTCACTAACTGACAACATTCACTGACAACATTCACTCACTGACAACATTCACTCACTGACAACATTCACTGACAACATTCACTCACTGACAACATTCACTGATAACATTCACTCACTGACAACATTCACTGAGAACATTCACTGACAACATTCACTCACTGACAACATTCACTGAGAACATTCACTGACAACATTCACTCACTGACAACATTCACTGAGAACATTCACTGACAACATTCACTGACAACATTCACTCACTGACAACATTCACTGACAACATTCACTCACTGACAACATTCACTCACTGACAACATTCACTGACAACATTCACTAACTGTCAACATTCACTCACTGACAGCATTCACTCACTGACAACATTCACTGACAACATTCACTCACTGACAACATTCACTGACAACATTCACTCACTGACAACATTCACTGACAACATTCACTCACTGACAACATTCACTGACAACATTCACTCACTGACAACATTCACTGACAACATTCACTCACTGACAACACTCACTGACAACACTCACTGACAATATTGACTCACTTACAACACTCACTGACAACATTCACTCACTGACAACATTCACTGACAACATTCACTCACTGACAACATTCACTCACTGACAACATTCACTGACAACATTCACTCACTGACAACATTCACTAACTGACAACATTCACTCACAGACAACATTCACTGACAACATTCACTCACTGACAACATTCACTCACTGACAACATTCACTGAAAACATTCACTCACTGACAACATTCACTCTCTGACAACATTCACTGACAACATTCACTGACAACATTCACTCACTGACAACATTCACTGACAACATTCACTCACTGACAACATTCACTCACTGACAACATTCACTCACTGAAAACATTCACTGACAACACTCACTGACAACATTCACTCACTGACAACATTCACTCACTGACAGCATTCACTGACAACATTCACTCACTGACAACATTCACTGACAACATTCACTCACTGACAACATTCACTCACTGACATTCACTGACAACATTCACTCACTGACAGCATTCACTGACAACATTCACTCACTGACAACATTCACTGACAACATTCACTCACTGACAACATTCACTCACTGACAACATTCACTGACAACATTGACTCTCTGACAACATTCACTGACAACATTCACTAACTGACAACATTCACTGACAACATTCACTCACTGACAACATTCACTGATAACATTCACTCACTGACAACATTCACTGACAACATTCACTGACAACATTCACTCACTGACAACATTCACTCACTGACAACATTCACTGACAACATTCACTCACTGACAACATTCACTCTCTGACAACATTCACTCACTGACAACACTCACTGACAACATTCACTCACTGACAACATTCACTGACAACATTCACTGACAACATTCACTCACTGACAACATTCACTGACAACATTCACTCACTGACAACATTCACTGACAACACTCACTGACAACATTGACTCACTGACAACATTCACTGACAACATTCACTCACTGACAACATTCACTCACTGACAACATTCACTGACAACATTCACTCACTGACAACATTCACTAACTGACAACATTCACTCACAGACAACATTCACTGACAACATTCACTCACTGACAACATTCACTCACTGACAACATTCACTCACTGACAACATTCACTGACAACACTCACTGACAACATTCACTGACAACATTCACTGACAACATTCACTCACTGACAACATTCACTCACTGACAACATTCACTGACAACACTCACTGACAACATTCACTGACAACATTCACTGACAACATTCACTCTCTGACAACATTCACTCACTGACAACATTCACTCACTGACAGCATTCACTGACAACATTCACTCACTGACAACATTCACTGACAACATTCACTCACTGACAACATTCACTCACTGACAACATTCACTGACAACATTCACTGACAATATTCACTCACTGACATTCACTGACAACATTCACTCACTGACAACATTCACTGACAACATTCACTCACTGACAACATTCACTCACTGACAACATTCACTGACAACATTGACTCTCTGACAACATTCACTGACAACATTCACTAACTGACAACATTCACTCACAGAAAACATTCACTGACAACATTCACTCACTGACAACATTCACTCACTGACAACATTCACTGACAACATTCACTCACTGACAACATTCACTGACAACATTCACTAACTAACAACATTCACTGACAACATTCACTCACTGACAACATTCACTGACAACATTCACTCACTGACAACATTCACTGATAACATTCACTCACTGACAACATTCACTGACAACATTCACTGACAACATTCACTCACTGACAACATTCACTGACAACATTCACTCACTGACAACATTCACTCTCTGACAACATTCACTCACTGACAACACTCACTGACAACATTCACTCACTGACAACATTCACTGACAACATTCACTCACTGACAACATTCACTCACTGACAACATTCACTGACAACACTCACTGACAACATTCACTGACAACATTCACTCTCTGACAACATTCACTCACTGACAACATTCACTCACTGACAGCATTCACTGACAACATTCACTCACTGACAACATTCACTGACAACATTCACTCACTGACAACATTCACTCACTGACAACATTCACTGACAACATTCACTCACTGACATTCACTGACAACATTCACTCACTGACAACATTCACTGACAACATTCACTCACTGACAACATTCACTCACTGACAACATTCACTGACAACATTGACTCTCTGACAACATTCACTGACAACATTCACTAACTGACAACATTCACTCACAGACAACATTCACTGACAACATTCACTCACTGACAACATTCACTCACTGACAACATTCACTGACAACATTCACTCACTAACAACATTCACTGACAACATTCACTAACTGACAACATTCACTGACAACATTCACTCACTGACAACATTCACTGATAACATTCACTCACTGACAACATTCACTGATAACATTCACTCACTGACAACATTCACTGACAACATTCACTGACAACATTCACTCACTGACAACATTCACTCACTGACAACATTCACTGACAACATTCACTCACTGACAACATTCACTCTCTGACAACATTCACTCACTGACAACACTCACTGACAACATTCACTCACTGACAACATTCACTGACAACATTCACTGACAACATTCACTCACTGACAACATTCACTGACAACATTCACTCACTGACAACATTCACTCACTGACAACATTCACTGACAACATTGACTCTCTGACAACATTCACTGACAACATTCACTCACTGACAACATTCACTCACTGACAACATTCACTGACAACATTCACTAACTGACAACATTCACTCACAGACAACATTCACTGACAACATTCACTCACTGACAACATTCACTGACAACACTCACTGACAACATTCACTGACAACATTCACTCTCTGACAACATTCACTGACAACATTCACTCACTGACAACATTCACTGACAACATTCACTCACTGACAACATTCACTGACAACATTCACTCACTGACAACATTCACTGACAACATTCACTCACTGACATTCACTGACAACATTCACTCACTGACAACATTCACTGACAACATTCACTCACTGACAACATTCACTCACTGACAACATTCACTGACAACATTGACTCTCTGACAACATTCACTGACAACATTCACTAACTGACAACATTCACTCACAGACAACATTCACTGACAACATTCACTGACAACATTCACTCACTGACAACATTCACTGACAACACTCACTGACAATATTCACTGACAACATTCACTGACAACATTCACTCTCTGACAACATTCACTCACTGACAACATTCACTCACTGACAGCATTCACTGACAACATTCACTCACTGACAACATTCACTGACAACATTCACTCACTGACAACATTCACTCACTGACAACATTCACTGACAACATTCACTGACAACATTCACTCACTGACATTCACTGACAACATTCACTCACTGACAACATTCACTGACAACATTCACTCACTGACAACATTCACTCACTGACAACATTCACTGACAACATTGACTCTCTGACAACATTCACTGACAACATTCACTAACTGACAACATTCACTCACAGACAACATTCACTGACAACATTCACTCTCTGACAACATTCACTCACTGACAACACTCACTGACAACATTCACTCACTGACAACATTCACTGACAACATTCACTCACTGACAACATTCACTCACTGACAACATTCACTGACAACACTCACTGACAACATTCACTGACAACATTCACTGACAACATTCACTCTCTGACAACATTCACTCACTGACAACATTCACTCACTGACAGCATTCACTGACAACATTCACTCACTGACAACATTCACTGACAACATTCACTCACTGACAACATTCACTCACTGACAACATTCACTGACAACATTCACTCACTGACATTCACTGACAACATTCACTCACTGACAACATTCACTGACAACATTCACTCACTGACAACATTCACTCACTGACAACATTCACTGACAACATTGACTCTCTGACAACATTCACTGACAACATTCACTAACTGACAACATTCACTCACAGACAACATTCACTGACAACATTCACTCACTGACAACATTCACTCACTGACAACATTCACTGACAACATTCACTCAATAACAACATTCACTGACAACATTCACTAACTGACAACATTCACTGACAACATTCACTCACTGACAACATTCACTGATAACATTCACTCACTGACAACATTCACTGATAACATTCACTCACTGACAACATTCACTGACAACATTCACTGACAACATTCACTCACTGACAACATTCACTCACTGACAACATTCACTGACAACATTCACTCACTGACAACATTCACTCTCTGACAACATTCACTCACTGACAACACTCACTGACAACATTCACTCACTGACAACATTCACTGACAACATTCACTGACAACATTCACTCACTGACAACATTCACTGACAACATTCACTCACTGACAACATTCACTCACTGACAACATTCACTGACAACATTGACTCTCTGACAACATTCACTGACAACATTCACTCACTGACAACATTCACTCACTGACAACATTCACTGACAACATTCACTCACTGACAACATTCACTCACTGACAACATTCACTGACAACACTCACTGACAACATTCACTGACAACATTCACTGACAACATTCACTCTCTGACAACATTCACTGACAACATTCACTCACTGACAACATTCACTGACAACATTCACTCACTGACAACATTCACTCACTGACAACATTCACTGACAACACTCACTGACAACATTCACTGTCAACATTCACTGACAACATTCACTCTCTGACAACATTCACTCACTGACAACATTCACTCACTGACAGCATTCACTCACTGACAACATTCACTGACAACATTCACTCACTGACATTCACTGACAACATTCACTCACTGACAACATTCACTGACAACATTCACTCACTGACAACATTCACTCACTGACAACATTCACTGACAACATTGACTCTCTGACAACATTCACTGACAACATTCACTAACTGACAACATTCACTCACAGACAACATTCACTGACAACATTCACTCACTGACAACATTCACTCACTGACAACATTCACTCACTGACAACATTCACTGACAACATTCACTGACAACATTCACTCACTGACAACATTCACTCACTGACAACATTCACTGACAACATTCACTGACAACATTCACTCACTGACAACATTCACTGACAACATTCACTCACTGACAACATTCACTGACAACACTCACTGACAACATTCACTGACAACATTCACTCTCTGACAACATTCACTCACTGACAACATTCACTCACTGACAACATTCACTGACAACATTCACTCACTGACAACATTCACTGACAACATTCACTCACTGACAACATTCACTGACAACATTAACTGACAACATTCACTGACAACATTCACTCACTGACAACATTCACTCACTGACAACATTCACTGACAACATTCACTCACTGACAACATTCACTGACAACATTCACTCACTGACAACATTCACTGACAACATTCACTCACTGACAACATTCACTCACTGACAACATTCACTGACAACATTGACTCTCTGACAACATTCACTGACAACATTCACTCACTGACAACATTCACTCACTGACAACATTCACTGACAACATTCACTAACTGACAACATTCACTCACAGACAACATTCACTGACAACATTCACTCACTGACAACATTCACTCACTGACAACATTCACTCACTGACAACATTCACTGACAACATTCACTCACTGACAACATTCACTGACAACATTCACTCACTGACAACATTCACTCACTGACAACATTCACTGACAACACTCACTGACAACATTCACTGACAACATTCACTCACTGACAACATTCACTCACTGACAACATTCACTCACTGACAGCATTCACTGACAACATTCACTCACTGACAACATTCACTGACAACATTCACTCACTGACAACATTCACTCACTGACAACATTCACTGACAACATTCACTGACAACATTCACTCACTGACATTCACTGACAACATTCACTCACTGACAACATTCACTCACTGACAACATTCACTGACAGCATTCACTGACAACATTCACTCACTGACAACATTCACTCACTGACAACATTCACTGACAACATTCACTCACTGACAACATTCACTGACAACATTCACTCTCTGACAACATTCACTCACTGACAACACTCACTGACAACATTCACTCACTGACAACATTCACTGACAACATTCACTGACAACATTCACTCACTGACAACATTCACTGACAACATTCACTCACTGACAACATTCACTCACTGACAACATTCACTGACAACATTGACTCTCTGACAACATTCACTGACAACATTCACTCACTGACAACATTCACTCACTGACAACATTCACTGACAACATTCACTCACTGACAACATTCACTGACAACATTCACTCACTGACAACATTCACTGACAACATTGACTCTCTGACAACATTCACTGACAACATTCACTCACTGACAACATTCACTCACTGACAACATTCACTGACAACATTCACTAACTGACAACATTCACTCACAGACAACATTCACTGACAACATTCACTCACTGACAACATTCACTCACTGACAACATTCACTGACAACATTCACTCACTGACATTCACTGACAACATTGACTCTCTGACAACATTCACTGACAACATTCACTCACTGACAACATTCACTCACTGACAACATTCACTAACTGACAACATTCACTCACAGACAACATTCACTGACAACATTCACTGACAACACTCACTGACAACATTCACTGACAACATTCACTGACAACATTCAGTCTCTGACAACATTCACTGACAACATTCACTCACTGACAACATTCACTCACTGACAGCATTCACTCTCTGACAACATTCACTGACAACATTCACTCACTGACAACATTCACTGACAACATTCACTCACTGACAACATTCACTGACAACATTCACTCACTGACAACATTCACTGACAACATTCACTCACTGACAACATTCACTGACAACATTCACTCACTGACAACATTCACTGACAACACTCACTGACAACATTGACTCACTTACAACACTCACTGACAACATTCACTCACTGACAACATTCACTGACAACATTCACTCACTGACAACATTCACTGACAACATTCACTCACTGACAACATTCACTGATAACATTCACTCACTGACAACATTCACTGACAACATTCACTGACAACATTCACTGACAACATTCACTCACTGACAACATTCACTGACAACATTCACTCACTGACAACATTCACTCTCTGACAACATTCACTCACTGACAACATTCACTGACAACATTCACTCACTGACAACATTCACTCTCTGACAACATTCACTCACTGACAACATTCACCCACTGACAACATTCACTGACAACATTCACTCACTGACAACATTCACTCTCTGACAACATTCACTCACTGACAACACTCACTGACAACATTCACTCACTGACAACATTCACTCTCTGACAACATTCACTCACTGACAACACTCACTGACAACATTGACTCTCTGACAACATTCACTGACAACACTCACTGACAACATTCACTGACAACATTCACTGACAACATTCACTCTCTGACAACATTCACTGACAACATTCACTCACTGACAACATTCACTCACTGACAACATTCACTCACTGACAACATTCACTGACAACATTCACTCACTGACATTCACTGACAACATTCACTCACTGACAACATTCACTGACAACATTCACTCACTGACAACATTCACTCACTGACAACATTCACTGACAACATTGACTCTCTGACAACATTCACTGACAACATTCACTAACTGACAACATTCACTCACAGACAACATTCACTGACAACATTCACTCACTGACAACATTCACTCACTGACAACATTCACTGACAACATTCACTGACAACATTCACTCACTGACAACATTCACTCACTGACAACATTCACTGACAACATTCACTGACAACATTCACTCACTGACAACATTCACTGACAACATTCACTCACTGACAACATTCACTGACAACACTCACTGACAACATTCACTCTCTGACAACATTCACTCACTGACAACATTCACTCACTGACAGCATTCACTGACAACATTCACTCACTGACAACATTCACTGACAACATTCACTCACTGACAACATTCACTGACAACATTCACTGACAACATTCACTCACTGACAACATTCACTGACAACATTCACTCTCTGACAACATTCACTCACTGACAATATTCACTGACAACATTCACTCACTGACAACATTCACTGACAACATTCACTCACTGACAACATTCACTGACAACATTCACTAACTGATAACATTCACTGACAACATTCACTGACAACATTCACTCACTGACAACATTCACTCACTGACAACATTCACTGACAACATTCACTCACTGACAACATTCACTCACTGACAACATTCACTGACAACATTAACTGACAACATTCACTGACAACATTCACTCACTGACAACATTCACTGACAACATTCACTCACTGACAACATTCACTCACTGACAACATTCACTGACAATATTGACTCTCTGACAACATTCACTGACAACATTCACTCACTGACAACATTCACTGACAACATTCACTAACTGACAACATTCACTCACAGACAACATTCACTGACAACATTCACTCACTGACAACATTCACTGACAACATTCACTCACTGACAACATTCACTCACTGACAACATTCACTCTCTGACAACATTCACTGACAACATTCACTGACAACATTCACTCTCTGACAACATTCACTCACTGACAACTTTCACTCACTGACAGCATTCACTGACAACATTCACTCACTGACAACATTCACTGACAACATTCACTCACTGACAACATTCACTCACTGACAACATTCACTGACAACATTCACTCACTGACATTCACTGACAACATTCACTCACTGACAACATTCACTGACAACATTCACTCACTGACAACATTCACTCACTGACAACATTCACTGACAACATTGACTCTCTGACAACATTCACTGACAACATTCACTAACTGACAACATTCACTCACAGACAACATTCACTGACAACATTCACTCACTGACAACATTCACTCACTGACAACATTCACTGACAACATTCACTCACTGACAACATTCACTGACAACATTCACTAACTGACAACATTCACTGACAACATTCACTCACTGACAACATTCACTCACTGACAACATTCACTGACAACATTCACTCACTGACAACATTCACTGACAACATTCACTCACTGACAACATTCACTGACAACATTCACTCACTGACAACATTCACTGACAACATTCACTGACAACATTCACTCACTGACAACATTCACTGACAACATTCACTCTCTGACAACATTCACTCACTGACAATATTCACTGACAACATTCACTCACTGACAACATTCACTGACAACATTCACTCACTGACAACATTCACTGACAACATTCACTAACTGATAACATTCACTGACAACATTCACTGACAACATTCACTCACTGACAACATTCACTCACTGACAACATTCACTGACAACATTCACTCACTGACAACATTCACTCACTGACAACATTCACTGACAACATTAACTGACAACATTCACTGACAACATTCACTCACTGACAACATTCACTGACAACATTCACTCACTGACAACATTCACTCACTGACAACATTCACTGACAATATTGACTCTCTGACAACATTCACTGACAACATTCACTCACTGACAACATTCACTGACAACATTCACTAACTGACAACATTCACTCACAGACAACATTCACTGACAACATTCACTCACTGACAACATTCACTGACAACATTCACTCACTGACAACATTCACTCACTGACAACATTCACTCTCTGACAACATTCACTGACAACATTCACTGACAACATTCACTCTCTGACAACATTCACTCACTGACAACTTTCACTCACTGACAGCATTCACTGACAACATTCACTCACTGACAACATTCACTGACAACATTCACTCACTGACAACATTCACTCACTGACAACATTCACTGACAACATTCACTCACTGACATTCACTGACAACATTCACTCACTGACAACATTCACTGACAACATTCACTCACTGACAACATTCACTCACTGACAACATTCACTGACAACATTGACTCTCTGACAACATTCACTGACAACATTCACTAACTGACAACATTCACTCACAGACAACATTCACTGACAACATTCACTCACTGACAACATTCACTCACTGACAACATTCACTGACAACATTCACTCACTGACAACATTCACTGACAACATTCACTAACTGACAACATTCACTGACAACATTCACTCACTGACAACATTCACTCACTGACAACATTCACTGACAACATTCACTCACTGACAACATTCACTGACAACATTCACTAACTGACAACATTCACTGACAACATTCACTCACTGACAACATTCACTCACTGACAACATTCACTGACAACATTCACTCACTGACAACATTCACTGATAACATTCACTCACTGACAACATTCACTGAGAACATTCACTGACAACATTCACTCACTGACAACATTCACTGAGAACATTCACTGACAACATTCACTCACTGACAACATTCACTGAGAACATTCACTGACAACATTCACTGACAACATTCACTCACTGACAACATTCACTGACAACATTCACTCACTGACAACATTCACTCACTGACAACATTCACTGACAACATTCACTAACTGTCAACATTCACTCACTGACAGCATTCACTCACTGACAACATTCACTGACAACATTCACTCACTGACAACATTCACTGACAACATTCACTCACTGACAACATTCACTGACAACATTCACTCACTGACAACATTCACTGACAACATTCACTCACTGACAACATTCACTGACAACATTCACTCACTGACAACACTCACTGACAACACTCACTGACAATATTGACTCACTTACAACACTCACTGACAACATTCACTCACTGACAACATTCACTGACAACATTCACTCACTGACAACATTCACTCACTGACAACATTCACTGACAACATTCACTCACTGACAACATTCACTAACTGACAACATTCACTCACAGACAACATTCACTGACAACATTCACTCACTGACAACATTCACTCACTGACAACATTCACTGAAAACATTCACTCACTGACAACATTCACTCTCTGACAACATTCACTGACAACATTCACTGACAACATTCACTCACTGACAACATTCACTGACAACATTCACTCACTGACAACATTCACTCACTGACAACATTCACTCACTGAAAACATTCACTGACAACACTCACTGACAACATTCACTCACTGACAACATTCACTCACTGACAGCATTCACTGACAACATTCACTCACTGACAACATTCACTGACAACATTCACTCACTGACAACATTCACTCACTGACATTCACTGACAACATTCACTCACTGACAACATTCACTGACAACACTCACTGACAACATTGACTCACTGACAACATTCACTGACAACATTCACTCACTGACAACATTCACTCACTGACAACATTCACTGACAACATTCACTCACTGACAACATTCACTAACTGACAACATTCACTCACAGACAACATTCACTGACAACATTCACTCACTGACAACATTCACTCACTGACAACATTCACTCACTGACAACATTCACTGACAACACTCACTGACAACATTCACTGACAACATTCACTCACTGACAACATTCACTCACTGACAACATTCACTGACAACACTCACTGACAACATTCACTGACAACATTCACTGACAACATTCACTCTCTGACAACATTCACTCACTGACAACATTCACTCACTGACAGCATTCACTGACAACATTCACTCACTGACAACATTCACTGACAACATTCACTCACTGACAACATTCACTCACTGACAACATTCACTGACAACATTCACTGACAATATTCACTCACTGACATTCACTGACAACATTCACTCACTGACAACATTCACTGACAACATTCACTCACTGACAACATTCACTCACTGACAACATTCACTGACAACATTGACTCTCTGACAACATTCACTGACAACATTCACTAACTGACAACATTCACTCACAGAAAACATTCACTGACAACATTCACTCACTGACAACATTCACTCACTGACAACATTCACTGACAACATTCACTCACTGACAACATTCACTGACAACATTCACTAACTAACAACATTCACTGACAACATTCACTCACTGACAACATTCACTGACAACATTCACTCACTGACAACATTCACTGATAACATTCACTCACTGACAACATTCACTGACAACATTCACTGACAACATTCACTCACTGACAACATTCACTGACAACATTCACTCACTGACAACATTCACTCTCTGACAACATTCACTCACTGACAACACTCACTGACAACATTCACTCACTGACAACATTCACTGACAACATTCACTCACTGACAACATTCACTCACTGACAACATTCACTGACAACACTCACTGACAACATTCACTGACAACATTCACTCTCTGACAACATTCACTCACTGACAACATTCACTCACTGACAGCATTCACTGACAACATTCACTCACTGACAACATTCACTGACAACATTCACTCACTGACAACATTCACTCACTGACAACATTCACTGACAACATTCACTCACTGACATTCACTGACAACATTCACTCACTGACAACATTCACTGACAACATTCACTCACTGACAACATTCACTCACTGACAACATTCACTGACAACATTGACTCTCTGACAACATTCACTGACAACATTCACTAACTGACAACATTCACTCACAGACAACATTCACTGACAACATTCACTCACTGACAACATTCACTCACTGACAACATTCACTGACAACATTCACTCACTAACAACATTCACTGACAACATTCACTAACTGACAACATTCACTGACAACATTCACTCACTGACAACATTCACTGATAACATTCACTCACTGACAACATTCACTGATAACATTCACTCACTGACAACATTCACTGACAACATTCACTGACAACATTCACTCACTGACAACATTCACTCACTGACAACATTCACTGACAACATTCACTCACTGACAACATTCACTCTCTGACAACATTCACTCACTGACAACACTCACTGACAACATTCACTCACTGACAACATTCACTGACAACATTCACTGACAACATTCACTCACTGACAACATTCACTGACAACATTCACTCACTGACAACATTCACTCACTGACAACATTCACTGACAACATTGACTCTCTGACAACATTCACTGACAACATTCACTCACTGACAACATTCACTCACTGACA
This sequence comes from Staurois parvus, assembly GCF_062004578.1. Taxonomy (NCBI): domain Eukaryota; kingdom Metazoa; phylum Chordata; class Amphibia; order Anura; family Ranidae; genus Staurois; species Staurois parvus. The sequence goes on from NW_028320447.1 coordinate 514,733, forward strand.
ACATTCACTGACAACATTCACTAACTGACAACATTCACTCACAGACAACATTCACTGACAACATTCACTCACTGACAACATTCACTGACAACACTCACTGACAACATTCACTGACAACATTCACTCTCTGACAACATTCACTGACAACATTCACTCACTGACAACATTCACTGACAACATTCACTCACTGACAACATTCACTGACAACATTCACTCACTGACAACATTCACTGACAACATTCACTCACTGACATTCACTGACAACATTCACTCACTGACAACATTCACTGACAACATTCACTCACTGACAACATTCACTCACTGACAACATTCACTGACAACATTGACTCTCTGACAACATTCACTGACAACATTCACTAACTGACAACATTCACTCACAGACAACATTCACTGACAACATTCACTGACAACATTCACTCACTGACAACATTCACTGACAACACTCACTGACAATATTCACTGACAACATTCACTGACAACATTCACTCTCTGACAACATTCACTCACTGACAACATTCACTCACTGACAGCATTCACTGACAACATTCACTCACTGACAACATTCACTGACAACATTCACTCACTGACAACATTCACTCACTGACAACATTCACTGACAACATTCACTGACAACATTCACTCACTGACATTCACTGACAACATTCACTCACTGACAACATTCACTGACAACATTCACTCACTGACAACATTCACTCACTGACAACATTCACTGACAACATTGACTCTCTGACAACATTCACTGACAACATTCACTAACTGACAACATTCACTCACAGACAACATTCACTGACAACATTCACTCTCTGACAACATTCACTCACTGACAACACTCACTGACAACATTCACTCACTGACAACATTCACTGACAACATTCACTCACTGACAACATTCACTCACTGACAACATTCACTGACAACACTCACTGACAACATTCACTGACAACATTCACTGACAACATTCACTCTCTGACAACATTCACTCACTGACAACATTCACTCACTGACAGCATTCACTGACAACATTCACTCACTGACAACATTCACTGACAACATTCACTCACTGACAACATTCACTCACTGACAACATTCACTGACAACATTCACTCACTGACATTCACTGACAACATTCACTCACTGACAACATTCACTGACAACATTCACTCACTGACAACATTCACTCACTGACAACATTCACTGACAACATTGACTCTCTGACAACATTCACTGACAACATTCACTAACTGACAACATTCACTCACAGACAACATTCACTGACAACATTCACTCACTGACAACATTCACTCACTGACAACATTCACTGACAACATTCACTCAATAACAACATTCACTGACAACATTCACTAACTGACAACATTCACTGACAACATTCACTCACTGACAACATTCACTGATAACATTCACTCACTGACAACATTCACTGATAACATTCACTCACTGACAACATTCACTGACAACATTCACTGACAACATTCACTCACTGACAACATTCACTCACTGACAACATTCACTGACAACATTCACTCACTGACAACATTCACTCTCTGACAACATTCACTCACTGACAACACTCACTGACAACATTCACTCACTGACAACATTCACTGACAACATTCACTGACAACATTCACTCACTGACAACATTCACTGACAACATTCACTCACTGACAACATTCACTCACTGACAACATTCACTGACAACATTGACTCTCTGACAACATTCACTGACAACATTCACTCACTGACAACATTCACTCACTGACAACATTCACTGACAACATTCACTCACTGACAACATTCACTCACTGACAACATTCACTGACAACACTCACTGACAACATTCACTGACAACATTCACTGACAACATTCACTCTCTGACAACATTCACTGACAACATTCACTCACTGACAACATTCACTGACAACATTCACTCACTGACAACATTCACTCACTGACAACATTCACTGACAACACTCACTGACAACATTCACTGTCAACATTCACTGACAACATTCACTCTCTGACAACATTCACTCACTGACAACATTCACTCACTGACAGCATTCACTCACTGACAACATTCACTGACAACATTCACTCACTGACATTCACTGACAACATTCACTCACTGACAACATTCACTGACAACATTCACTCACTGACAACATTCACTCACTGACAACATTCACTGACAACATTGACTCTCTGACAACATTCACTGACAACATTCACTAACTGACAACATTCACTCACAGACAACATTCACTGACAACATTCACTCACTGACAACATTCACTCACTGACAACATTCACTCACTGACAACATTCACTGACAACATTCACTGACAACATTCACTCACTGACAACATTCACTCACTGACAACATTCACTGACAACATTCACTGACAACATTCACTCACTGACAACATTCACTGACAACATTCACTCACTGACAACATTCACTGACAACACTCACTGACAACATTCACTGACAACATTCACTCTCTGACAACATTCACTCACTGACAACATTCACTCACTGACAACATTCACTGACAACATTCACTCACTGACAACATTCACTGACAACATTCACTCACTGACAACATTCACTGACAACATTAACTGACAACATTCACTGACAACATTCACTCACTGACAACATTCACTCACTGACAACATTCACTGACAACATTCACTCACTGACAACATTCACTGACAACATTCACTCACTGACAACATTCACTGACAACATTCACTCACTGACAACATTCACTCACTGACAACATTCACTGACAACATTGACTCTCTGACAACATTCACTGACAACATTCACTCACTGACAACATTCACTCACTGACAACATTCACTGACAACATTCACTAACTGACAACATTCACTCACAGACAACATTCACTGACAACATTCACTCACTGACAACATTCACTCACTGACAACATTCACTCACTGACAACATTCACTGACAACATTCACTCACTGACAACATTCACTGACAACATTCACTCACTGACAACATTCACTCACTGACAACATTCACTGACAACACTCACTGACAACATTCACTGACAACATTCACTCACTGACAACATTCACTCACTGACAACATTCACTCACTGACAGCATTCACTGACAACATTCACTCACTGACAACATTCACTGACAACATTCACTCACTGACAACATTCACTCACTGACAACATTCACTGACAACATTCACTGACAACATTCACTCACTGACATTCACTGACAACATTCACTCACTGACAACATTCACTCACTGACAACATTCACTGACAGCATTCACTGACAACATTCACTCACTGACAACATTCACTCACTGACAACATTCACTGACAACATTCACTCACTGACAACATTCACTGACAACATTCACTCTCTGACAACATTCACTCACTGACAACACTCACTGACAACATTCACTCACTGACAACATTCACTGACAACATTCACTGACAACATTCACTCACTGACAACATTCACTGACAACATTCACTCACTGACAACATTCACTCACTGACAACATTCACTGACAACATTGACTCTCTGACAACATTCACTGACAACATTCACTCACTGACAACATTCACTCACTGACAACATTCACTGACAACATTCACTCACTGACAACATTCACTGACAACATTCACTCACTGACAACATTCACTGACAACATTGACTCTCTGACAACATTCACTGACAACATTCACTCACTGACAACATTCACTCACTGACAACATTCACTGACAACATTCACTAACTGACAACATTCACTCACAGACAACATTCACTGACAACATTCACTCACTGACAACATTCACTCACTGACAACATTCACTGACAACATTCACTCACTGACATTCACTGACAACATTGACTCTCTGACAACATTCACTGACAACATTCACTCACTGACAACATTCACTCACTGACAACATTCACTAACTGACAACATTCACTCACAGACAACATTCACTGACAACATTCACTGACAACACTCACTGACAACATTCACTGACAACATTCACTGACAACATTCAGTCTCTGACAACATTCACTGACAACATTCACTCACTGACAACATTCACTCACTGACAGCATTCACTCTCTGACAACATTCACTGACAACATTCACTCACTGACAACATTCACTGACAACATTCACTCACTGACAACATTCACTGACAACATTCACTCACTGACAACATTCACTGACAACATTCACTCACTGACAACATTCACTGACAACATTCACTCACTGACAACATTCACTGACAACACTCACTGACAACATTGACTCACTTACAACACTCACTGACAACATTCACTCACTGACAACATTCACTGACAACATTCACTCACTGACAACATTCACTGACAACATTCACTCACTGACAACATTCACTGATAACATTCACTCACTGACAACATTCACTGACAACATTCACTGACAACATTCACTGACAACATTCACTCACTGACAACATTCACTGACAACATTCACTCACTGACAACATTCACTCTCTGACAACATTCACTCACTGACAACATTCACTGACAACATTCACTCACTGACAACATTCACTCTCTGACAACATTCACTCACTGACAACATTCACCCACTGACAACATTCACTGACAACATTCACTCACTGACAACATTCACTCTCTGACAACATTCACTCACTGACAACACTCACTGACAACATTCACTCACTGACAACATTCACTCTCTGACAACATTCACTCACTGACAACACTCACTGACAACATTGACTCTCTGACAACATTCACTGACAACACTCACTGACAACATTCACTGACAACATTCACTGACAACATTCACTCTCTGACAACATTCACTGACAACATTCACTCACTGACAACATTCACTCACTGACAACATTCACTCACTGACAACATTCACTGACAACATTCACTCACTGACATTCACTGACAACATTCACTCACTGACAACATTCACTGACAACATTCACTCACTGACAACATTCACTCACTGACAACATTCACTGACAACATTGACTCTCTGACAACATTCACTGACAACATTCACTAACTGACAACATTCACTCACAGACAACATTCACTGACAACATTCACTCACTGACAACATTCACTCACTGACAACATTCACTGACAACATTCACTGACAACATTCACTCACTGACAACATTCACTCACTGACAACATTCACTGACAACATTCACTGACAACATTCACTCACTGACAACATTCACTGACAACATTCACTCACTGACAACATTCACTGACAACACTCACTGACAACATTCACTCTCTGACAACATTCACTCACTGACAACATTCACTCACTGACAGCATTCACTGACAACATTCACTCACTGACAACATTCACTGACAACATTCACTCACTGACAACATTCACTGACAACATTCACTGACAACATTCACTCACTGACAACATTCACTGACAACATTCACTCTCTGACAACATTCACTCACTGACAATATTCACTGACAACATTCACTCACTGACAACATTCACTGACAACATTCACTCACTGACAACATTCACTGACAACATTCACTAACTGATAACATTCACTGACAACATTCACTGACAACATTCACTCACTGACAACATTCACTCACTGACAACATTCACTGACAACATTCACTCACTGACAACATTCACTCACTGACAACATTCACTGACAACATTAACTGACAACATTCACTGACAACATTCACTCACTGACAACATTCACTGACAACATTCACTCACTGACAACATTCACTCACTGACAACATTCACTGACAATATTGACTCTCTGACAACATTCACTGACAACATTCACTCACTGACAACATTCACTGACAACATTCACTAACTGACAACATTCACTCACAGACAACATTCACTGACAACATTCACTCACTGACAACATTCACTGACAACATTCACTCACTGACAACATTCACTCACTGACAACATTCACTCTCTGACAACATTCACTGACAACATTCACTGACAACATTCACTCTCTGACAACATTCACTCACTGACAACTTTCACTCACTGACAGCATTCACTGACAACATTCACTCACTGACAACATTCACTGACAACATTCACTCACTGACAACATTCACTCACTGACAACATTCACTGACAACATTCACTCACTGACATTCACTGACAACATTCACTCACTGACAACATTCACTGACAACATTCACTCACTGACAACATTCACTCACTGACAACATTCACTGACAACATTGACTCTCTGACAACATTCACTGACAACATTCACTAACTGACAACATTCACTCACAGACAACATTCACTGACAACATTCACTCACTGACAACATTCACTCACTGACAACATTCACTGACAACATTCACTCACTGACAACATTCACTGACAACATTCACTAACTGACAACATTCACTGACAACATTCACTCACTGACAACATTCACTCACTGACAACATTCACTGACAACATTCACTCACTGACAACATTCACTGACAACATTCACTCACTGACAACATTCACTGACAACATTCACTCACTGACAACATTCACTGACAACATTCACTGACAACATTCACTCACTGACAACATTCACTGACAACATTCACTCTCTGACAACATTCACTCACTGACAATATTCACTGACAACATTCACTCACTGACAACATTCACTGACAACATTCACTCACTGACAACATTCACTGACAACATTCACTAACTGATAACATTCACTGACAACATTCACTGACAACATTCACTCACTGACAACATTCACTCACTGACAACATTCACTGACAACATTCACTCACTGACAACATTCACTCACTGACAACATTCACTGACAACATTAACTGACAACATTCACTGACAACATTCACTCACTGACAACATTCACTGACAACATTCACTCACTGACAACATTCACTCACTGACAACATTCACTGACAATATTGACTCTCTGACAACATTCACTGACAACATTCACTCACTGACAACATTCACTGACAACATTCACTAACTGACAACATTCACTCACAGACAACATTCACTGACAACATTCACTCACTGACAACATTCACTGACAACATTCACTCACTGACAACATTCACTCACTGACAACATTCACTCTCTGACAACATTCACTGACAACATTCACTGACAACATTCACTCTCTGACAACATTCACTCACTGACAACTTTCACTCACTGACAGCATTCACTGACAACATTCACTCACTGACAACATTCACTGACAACATTCACTCACTGACAACATTCACTCACTGACAACATTCACTGACAACATTCACTCACTGACATTCACTGACAACATTCACTCACTGACAACATTCACTGACAACATTCACTCACTGACAACATTCACTCACTGACAACATTCACTGACAACATTGACTCTCTGACAACATTCACTGACAACATTCACTAACTGACAACATTCACTCACAGACAACATTCACTGACAACATTCACTCACTGACAACATTCACTCACTGACAACATTCACTGACAACATTCACTCACTGACAACATTCACTGACAACATTCACTAACTGACAACATTCACTGACAACATTCACTCACTGACAACATTCACTCACTGACAACATTCACTGACAACATTCACTCACTGACAACATTCACTGACAACATTCACTAACTGACAACATTCACTGACAACATTCACTCACTGACAACATTCACTCACTGACAACATTCACTGACAACATTCACTCACTGACAACATTCACTGATAACATTCACTCACTGACAACATTCACTGAGAACATTCACTGACAACATTCACTCACTGACAACATTCACTGAGAACATTCACTGACAACATTCACTCACTGACAACATTCACTGAGAACATTCACTGACAACATTCACTGACAACATTCACTCACTGACAACATTCACTGACAACATTCACTCACTGACAACATTCACTCACTGACAACATTCACTGACAACATTCACTAACTGTCAACATTCACTCACTGACAGCATTCACTCACTGACAACATTCACTGACAACATTCACTCACTGACAACATTCACTGACAACATTCACTCACTGACAACATTCACTGACAACATTCACTCACTGACAACATTCACTGACAACATTCACTCACTGACAACATTCACTGACAACATTCACTCACTGACAACACTCACTGACAACACTCACTGACAATATTGACTCACTTACAACACTCACTGACAACATTCACTCACTGACAACATTCACTGACAACATTCACTCACTGACAACATTCACTCACTGACAACATTCACTGACAACATTCACTCACTGACAACATTCACTAACTGACAACATTCACTCACAGACAACATTCACTGACAACATTCACTCACTGACAACATTCACTCACTGACAACATTCACTGAAAACATTCACTCACTGACAACATTCACTCTCTGACAACATTCACTGACAACATTCACTGACAACATTCACTCACTGACAACATTCACTGACAACATTCACTCACTGACAACATTCACTCACTGACAACATTCACTCACTGAAAACATTCACTGACAACACTCACTGACAACATTCACTCACTGACAACATTCACTCACTGACAGCATTCACTGACAACATTCACTCACTGACAACATTCACTGACAACATTCACTCACTGACAACATTCACTCACTGACATTCACTGACAACATTCACTCACTGACAGCATTCACTGACAACATTCACTCACTGACAACATTCACTGACAACATTCACTCACTGACAACATTCACTCACTGACAACATTCACTGACAACATTGACTCTCTGACAACATTCACTGACAACATTCACTAACTGACAACATTCACTGACAACATTCACTCACTGACAACATTCACTGATAACATTCACTCACTGACAACATTCACTGACAACATTCACTGACAACATTCACTCACTGACAACATTCACTCACTGACAACATTCACTGACAACATTCACTCACTGACAACATTCACTCTCTGACAACATTCACTCACTGACAACACTCACTGACAACATTCACTCACTGACAACATTCACTGACAACATTCACTGACAACATTCACTCACTGACAACATTCACTGACAACATTCACTCACTGACAACATTCACTGACAACACTCACTGACAACATTGACTCACTGACAACATTCACTGACAACATTCACTCACTGACAACATTCACTCACTGACAACATTCACTGACAACATTCACTCACTGACAACATTCACTAACTGACAACATTCACTCACAGACAACATTCACTGACAACATTCACTCACTGACAACATTCACTCACTGACAACATTCACTCACTGACAACATTCACTGACAACACTCACTGACAACATTCACTGACAACATTCACTGACAACATTCACTCACTGACAACATTCACTCACTGACAACATTCACTGACAACACTCACTGACAACATTCACTGACAACATTCACTGACAACATTCACTCTCTGACAACATTCACTCACTGACAACATTCACTCACTGACAGCATTCACTGACAACATTCACTCACTGACAACATTCACTGACAACATTCACTCACTGACAACATTCACTCACTGACAACATTCACTGACAACATTCACTGACAATATTCACTCACTGACATTCACTGACAACATTCACTCACTGACAACATTCACTGACAACATTCACTCACTGACAACATTCACTCACTGACAACATTCACTGACAACATTGACTCTCTGACAACATTCACTGACAACATTCACTAACTGACAACATTCACTCACAGAAAACATTCACTGACAACATTCACTCACTGACAACATTCACTCACTGACAACATTCACTGACAACATTCACTCACTGACAACATTCACTGACAACATTCACTAACTAACAACATTCACTGACAACATTCACTCACTGACAACATTCACTGACAACATTCACTCACTGACAACATTCACTGATAACATTCACTCACTGACAACATTCACTGACAACATTCACTGACAACATTCACTCACTGACAACATTCACTGACAACATTCACTCACTGACAACATTCACTCTCTGACAACATTCACTCACTGACAACACTCACTGACAACATTCACTCACTGACAACATTCACTGACAACATTCACTCACTGACAACATTCACTCACTGACAACATTCACTGACAACACTCACTGACAACATTCACTGACAACATTCACTCTCTGACAACATTCACTCACTGACAACATTCACTCACTGACAGCATTCACTGACAACATTCACTCACTGACAACATTCACTGACAACATTCACTCACTGACAACATTCACTCACTGACAACATTCACTGACAACATTCACTCACTGACATTCACTGACAACATTCACTCACTGACAACATTCACTGACAACATTCACTCACTGACAACATTCACTCACTGACAACATTCACTGACAACATTGACTCTCTGACAACATTCACTGACAACATTCACTAACTGACAACATTCACTCACAGACAACATTCACTGACAACATTCACTCACTGACAACATTCACTCACTGACAACATTCACTGACAACATTCACTCACTAACAACATTCACTGACAACATTCACTAACTGACAACATTCACTGACAACATTCACTCACTGACAACATTCACTGATAACATTCACTCACTGACAACATTCACTGATAACATTCACTCACTGACAACATTCACTGACAACATTCACTGACAACATTCACTCACTGACAACATTCACTCACTGACAACATTCACTGACAACATTCACTCACTGACAACATTCACTCTCTGACAACATTCACTCACTGACAACACTCACTGACAACATTCACTCACTGACAACATTCACTGACAACATTCACTGACAACATTCACTCACTGACAACATTCACTGACAACATTCACTCACTGACAACATTCACTCACTGACAACATTCACTGACAACATTGACTCTCTGACAACATTCACTGACAACATTCACTCACTGACAACATTCACTCACTGACAACATTCACTGACAACATTCACTAACTGACAACATTCACTCACAGACAACATTCACTGACAACATTCACTCACTGACAACATTCACTGACAACACTCACTGACAACATTCACTGACAACATTCACTCTCTGACAACATTCACTGACAACATTCACTCACTGACAACATTCACTGACAACATTCACTCACTGACAACATTCACTGACAACATTCACTCACTGACAACATTCACTGACAACATTCACTCACTGACATTCACTGACAACATTCACTCACTGACAACATTCACTGACAACATTCACTCACTGACAACATTCACTCACTGACAACATTCACTGACAACATTGACTCTCTGACAACATTCACTGACAACATTCACTAACTGACAACATTCACTCACAGACAACATTCACTGACAACATTCACTGACAACATTCACTCACTGACAACATTCACTGACAACACTCACTGACAATATTCACTGACAACATTCACTGACAACATTCACTCTCTGACAACATTCACTCACTGACAACATTCACTCACTGACAGCATTCACTGACAACATTCACTCACTGACAACATTCACTGACAACATTCACTCACTGACAACATTCACTCACTGACAACATTCACTGACAACATTCACTGACAACATTCACTCACTGACATTCACTGACAACATTCACTCACTGACAACATTCACTGACAACATTCACTCACTGACAACATTCACTCACTGACAACATTCACTGACAACATTGACTCTCTGACAACATTCACTGACAACATTCACTAACTGACAACATTCACTCACAGACAACATTCACTGACAACATTCACTCTCTGACAACATTCACTCACTGACAACACTCACTGACAACATTCACTCACTGACAACATTCACTGACAACATTCACTCACTGACAACATTCACTCACTGACAACATTCACTGACAACACTCACTGACAACATTCACTGACAACATTCACTGACAACATTCACTCTCTGACAACATTCACTCACTGACAACATTCACTCACTGACAGCATTCACTGACAACATTCACTCACTGACAACATTCACTGACAACATTCACTCACTGACAACATTCACTCACTGACAACATTCACTGACAACATTCACTCACTGACATTCACTGACAACATTCACTCACTGACAACATTCACTGACAACATTCACTCACTGACAACATTCACTCACTGACAACATTCACTGACAACATTGACTCTCTGACAACATTCACTGACAACATTCACTAACTGACAACATTCACTCACAGACAACATTCACTGACAACATTCACTCACTGACAACATTCACTCACTGACAACATTCACTGACAACATTCACTCAATAACAACATTCACTGACAACATTCACTAACTGACAACATTCACTGACAACATTCACTCACTGACAACATTCACTGATAACATTCACTCACTGACAACATTCACTGATAACATTCACTCACTGACAACATTCACTGACAACATTCACTGACAACATTCACTCACTGACAACATTCACTCACTGACAACATTCACTGACAACATTCACTCACTGACAACATTCACTCTCTGACAACATTCACTCACTGACAACACTCACTGACAACATTCACTCACTGACAACATTCACTGACAACATTCACTGACAACATTCACTCACTGACAACATTCACTGACAACATTCACTCACTGACAACATTCACTCACTGACAACATTCACTGACAACATTGACTCTCTGACAACATTCACTGACAACATTCACTCACTGACAACATTCACTCACTGACAACATTCACTGACAACATTCACTCACTGACAACATTCACTCACTGACAACATTCACTGACAACACTCACTGACAACATTCACTGACAACATTCACTGACAACATTCACTCTCTGACAACATTCACTGACAACATTCACTCACTGACAACATTCACTGACAACATTCACTCACTGACAACATTCACTCACTGACAACATTCACTGACAACACTCACTGACAACATTCACTGTCAACATTCACTGACAACATTCACTCTCTGACAACATTCACTCACTGACAACATTCACTCACTGACAGCATTCACTCACTGACAACATTCACTGACAACATTCACTCACTGACATTCACTGACAACATTCACTCACTGACAACATTCACTGACAACATTCACTCACTGACAACATTCACTCACTGACAACATTCACTGACAACATTGACTCTCTGACAACATTCACTGACAACATTCACTAACTGACAACATTCACTCACAGACAACATTCACTGACAACATTCACTCACTGACAACATTCACTCACTGACAACATTCACTCACTGACAACATTCACTGACAACATTCACTGACAACATTCACTCACTGACAACATTCACTCACTGACAACATTCACTGACAACATTCACTGACAACATTCACTCACTGACAACATTCACTGACAACATTCACTCACTGACAACATTCACTGACAACACTCACTGACAACATTCACTGACAACATTCACTCTCTGACAACATTCACTCACTGACAACATTCACTCACTGACAACATTCACTGACAACATTCACTCACTGACAACATTCACTGACAACATTCACTCACTGACAACATTCACTGACAACATTAACTGACAACATTCACTGACAACATTCACTCACTGACAACATTCACTCACTGACAACATTCACTGACAACATTCACTCACTGACAACATTCACTGACAACATTCACTCACTGACAACATTCACTGACAACATTCACTCACTGACAACATTCACTCACTGACAACATTCACTGACAACATTGACTCTCTGACAACATTCACTGACAACATTCACTCACTGACAACATTCACTCACTGACAACATTCACTGACAACATTCACTAACTGACAACATTCACTCACAGACAACATTCACTGACAACATTCACTCACTGACAACATTCACTCACTGACAACATTCACTCACTGACAACATTCACTGACAACATTCACTCACTGACAACATTCACTGACAACATTCACTCACTGACAACATTCACTCACTGACAACATTCACTGACAACACTCACTGACAACATTCACTGACAACATTCACTCACTGACAACATTCACTCACTGACAACATTCACTCACTGACAGCATTCACTGACAACATTCACTCACTGACAACATTCACTGACAACATTCACTCACTGACAACATTCACTCACTGACAACATTCACTGACAACATTCACTGACAACATTCACTCACTGACATTCACTGACAACATTCACTCACTGACAACATTCACTCACTGACAACATTCACTGACAGCATTCACTGACAACATTCACTCACTGACAACATTCACTCACTGACAACATTCACTGACAACATTCACTCACTGACAACATTCACTGACAACATTCACTCTCTGACAACATTCACTCACTGACAACACTCACTGACAACATTCACTCACTGACAACATTCACTGACAACATTCACTGACAACATTCACTCACTGACAACATTCACTGACAACATTCACTCACTGACAACATTCACTCACTGACAACATTCACTGACAACATTGACTCTCTGACAACATTCACTGACAACATTCACTCACTGACAACATTCACTCACTGACAACATTCACTGACAACATTCACTCACTGACAACATTCACTGACAACATTCACTCACTGACAACATTCACTGACAACATTGACTCTCTGACAACATTCACTGACAACATTCACTCACTGACAACATTCACTCACTGACAACATTCACTGACAACATTCACTAACTGACAACATTCACTCACAGACAACATTCACTGACAACATTCACTCACTGACAACATTCACTCACTGACAACATTCACTGACAACATTCACTCACTGACATTCACTGACAACATTGACTCTCTGACAACATTCACTGACAACATTCACTCACTGACAACATTCACTCACTGACAACATTCACTAACTGACAACATTCACTCACAGACAACATTCACTGACAACATTCACTGACAACACTCACTGACAACATTCACTGACAACATTCACTGACAACATTCAGTCTCTGACAACATTCACTGACAACATTCACTCACTGACAACATTCACTCACTGACAGCATTCACTCTCTGACAACATTCACTGACAACATTCACTCACTGACAACATTCACTGACAACATTCACTCACTGACAACATTCACTGACAACATTCACTCACTGACAACATTCACTGACAACATTCACTCACTGACAACATTCACTGACAACATTCACTCACTGACAACATTCACTGACAACACTCACTGACAACATTGACTCACTTACAACACTCACTGACAACATTGACTCACTGACAACATTCACTGACAACATTCACTCACTGACAACATTCACTGACAACATTCACTCACTGACAACATTCACTGATAACATTCACTCACTGACAACATTCACTGACAACATTCACTGACAACATTCACTGACAACATTCACTCACTGACAACATTCACTGACAACATTCACTCACTGACAACATTCACTCTCTGACAACATTCACTCACTGACAACATTCACTGACAACATTCACTCACTGACAACATTCACTCTCTGACAACATTCACTCACTGACAACATTCACCCACTGACAACATTCACTGACAACATTCACTCACTGACAACATTCACTCTCTGACAACATTCACTCACTGACAACACTCACTGACAACATTCACTCACTGACAACATTCACTCTCTGACAACATTCACTCACTGACAACACTCACTGACAACATTGACTCTCTGACAACATTCACTGACAACACTCACTGACAACATTCACTGACAACATTCACTGACAACATTCACTCTCTGACAACATTCACTGACAACATTCACTCACTGACAACATTCACTCACTGACAACATTCACTCACTGACAACATTCACTGACAACATTCACTCACTGACATTCACTGACAACATTCACTCACTGACAACATTCACTGACAACATTCACTCACTGACAACATTCACTCACTGACAACATTCACTGACAACATTGACTCTCTGACAACATTCACTGACAACATTCACTAACTGACAACATTCACTCACAGACAACATTCACTGACAACATTCACTCACTGACAACATTCACTCACTGACAACATTCACTGACAACATTCACTGACAACATTCACTCACTGACAACATTCACTCACTGACAACATTCACTGACAACATTCACTGACAACATTCACTCACTGACAACATTCACTGACAACATTCACTCACTGACAACATTCACTGACAACACTCACTGACAACATTCACTCTCTGACAACATTCACTCACTGACAACATTCACTCACTGACAGCATTCACTGACAACATTCACTCACTGACAACATTCACTGACAACATTCACTCACTGACAACATTCACTGACAACATTCACTGACAACATTCACTCACTGACAACATTCACTGACAACATTCACTCTCTGACAACATTCACTCACTGACAATATTCACTGACAACATTCACTCACTGACAACATTCACTGACAACATTCACTCACTGACAACATTCACTGACAACATTCACTAACTGATAACATTCACTGACAACATTCACTGACAACATTCACTCACTGACAACATTCACTCACTGACAACATTCACTGACAACATTCACTCACTGACAACATTCACTCACTGACAACATTCACTGACAACATTAACTGACAACATTCACTGACAACATTCACTCACTGACAACATTCACTGACAACATTCACTCACTGACAACATTCACTCACTGACAACATTCACTGACAATATTGACTCTCTGACAACATTCACTGACAACATTCACTCACTGACAACATTCACTGACAACATTCACTAACTGACAACATTCACTCACAGACAACATTCACTGACAACATTCACTCACTGACAACATTCACTGACAACATTCACTCACTGACAACATTCACTCACTGACAACATTCACTCTCTGACAACATTCACTGACAACATTCACTGACAACATTCACTCTCTGACAACATTCACTCACTGACAACTTTCACTCACTGACAGCATTCACTGACAACATTCACTCACTGACAACATTCACTGACAACATTCACTCACTGACAACATTCACTCACTGACAACATTCACTGACAACATTCACTCACTGACATTCACTGACAACATTCACTCACTGACAACATTCACTGACAACATTCACTCACTGACAACATTCACTCACTGACAACATTCACTGACAACATTGACTCTCTGACAACATTCACTGACAACATTCACTAACTGACAACATTCACTCACAGACAACATTCACTGACAACATTCACTCACTGACAACATTCACTCACTGACAACATTCACTGACAACATTCACTCACTGACAACATTCACTGACAACATTCACTAACTGACAACATTCACTGACAACATTCACTCACTGACAACATTCACTCACTGACAACATTCACTGACAACATTCACTCACTGACAACATTCACTGACAACATTCACTAACTGACAACATTCACTGACAACATTCACTCACTGACAACATTCACTCACTGACAACATTCACTGACAACATTCACTCACTGACAACATTCACTGATAACATTCACTCACTGACAACATTCACTGAGAACATTCACTGACAACATTCACTCACTGACAACATTCACTGAGAACATTCACTGACAACATTCACTCACTGACAACATTCACTGAGAACATTCACTGACAACATTCACTGACAACATTCACTCACTGACAACATTCACTGACAACATTCACTCACTGACAACATTCACTCACTGACAACATTCACTGACAACATTCACTAACTGTCAACATTCACTCACTGACAGCATTCACTCACTGACAACATTCACTGACAACATTCACTCACTGACAACATTCACTGACAACATTCACTCACTGACAACATTCACTGACAACATTCACTCACTGACAACATTCACTGACAACATTCACTCACTGACAACATTCACTGACAACATTCACTCACTGACAACACTCACTGACAACACTCACTGACAATATTGACTCACTTACAACACTCACTGACAACATTCACTCACTGACAACATTCACTGACAACATTCACTCACTGACAACATTCACTCACTGACAACATTCACTGACAACATTCACTCACTGACAACATTCACTAACTGACAACATTCACTCACAGACAACATTCACTGACAACATTCACTCACTGACAACATTCACTCACTGACAACATTCACTGAAAACATTCACTCACTGACAACATTCACTCTCTGACAACATTCACTGACAACATTCACTGACAACATTCACTCACTGACAACATTCACTGACAACATTCACTCACTGACAACATTCACTCACTGACAACATTCACTCACTGAAAACATTCACTGACAACACTCACTGACAACATTCACTCACTGACAACATTCACTCACTGACAGCATTCACTGACAACATTCACTCACTGACAACATTCACTGACAACATTCACTCACTGACAACATTCACTCACTGACATTCACTGACAACATTCACTCACTGACAGCATTCACTGACAACATTCACTCACTGACAACATTCACTGACAACATTCACTCACTGACAACATTCACTCACTGACAACATTCACTGACAACATTGACTCTCTGACAACATTCACTGACAACATTCACTAACTGACAACATTCACTGACAACATTCACTCACTGACAACATTCACTGATAACATTCACTCACTGACAACATTCACTGACAACATTCACTGACAACATTCACTCACTGACAACATTCACTCACTGACAACATTCACTGACAACATTCACTCACTGACAACATTCACTCTCTGACAACATTCACTCACTGACAACACTCACTGACAACATTCACTCACTGACAACATTCACTGACAACATTCACTGACAACATTCACTCACTGACAACATTCACTGACAACATTCACTCACTGACAACATTCACTGACAACACTCACTGACAACATTGACTCACTGACAACATTCACTGACAACATTCACTCACTGACAACATTCACTCACTGACAACATTCACTGACAACATTCACTCACTGACAACATTCACTAACTGACAACATTCACTCACAGACAACATTCACTGACAACATTCACTCACTGACAACATTCACTCACTGACAACATTCACTCACTGACAACATTCACTGACAACACTCACTGACAACATTCACTGACAACATTCACTGACAACATTCACTCACTGACAACATTCACTCACTGACAACATTCACTGACAACACTCACTGACAACATTCACTGACAACATTCACTGACAACATTCACTCTCTGACAACATTCACTCACTGACAACATTCACTCACTGACAGCATTCACTGACAACATTCACTCACTGACAACATTCACTGACAACATTCACTCACTGACAACATTCACTCACTGACAACATTCACTGACAACATTCACTGACAATATTCACTCACTGACATTCACTGACAACATTCACTCACTGACAACATTCACTGACAACATTCACTCACTGACAACATTCACTCACTGACAACATTCACTGACAACATTGACTCTCTGACAACATTCACTGACAACATTCACTAACTGACAACATTCACTCACAGAAAACATTCACTGACAACATTCACTCACTGACAACATTCACTCACTGACAACATTCACTGACAACATTCACTCACTGACAACATTCACTGACAACATTCACTAACTAACAACATTCACTGACAACATTCACTCACTGACAACATTCACTGACAACATTCACTCACTGACAACATTCACTGATAACATTCACTCACTGACAACATTCACTGACAACATTCACTGACAACATTCACTCACTGACAACATTCACTGACAACATTCACTCACTGACAACATTCACTCTCTGACAACATTCACTCACTGACAACACTCACTGACAACATTCACTCACTGACAACATTCACTGACAACATTCACTCACTGACAACATTCACTCACTGACAACATTCACTGACAACACTCACTGACAACATTCACTGACAACATTCACTCTCTGACAACATTCACTCACTGACAACATTCACTCACTGACAGCATTCACTGACAACATTCACTCACTGACAACATTCACTGACAACATTCACTCACTGACAACATTCACTCACTGACAACATTCACTGACAACATTCACTCACTGACATTCACTGACAACATTCACTCACTGACAACATTCACTGACAACATTCACTCACTGACAACATTCACTCACTGACAACATTCACTGACAACATTGACTCTCTGACAACATTCACTGACAACATTCACTAACTGACAACATTCACTCACAGACAACATTCACTGACAACATTCACTCACTGACAACATTCACTCACTGACAACATTCACTGACAACATTCACTCACTAACAACATTCACTGACAACATTCACTAACTGACAACATTCACTGACAACATTCACTCACTGACAACATTCACTGATAACATTCACTCACTGACAACATTCACTGATAACATTCACTCACTGACAACATTCACTGACAACATTCACTGACAACATTCACTCACTGACAACATTCACTCACTGACAACATTCACTGACAACATTCACTCACTGACAACATTCACTCTCTGACAACATTCACTCACTGACAACACTCACTGACAACATTCACTCACTGACAACATTCACTGACAACATTCACTGACAACATTCACTCACTGACAACATTCACTGACAACATTCACTCACTGACAACATTCACTCACTGACAACATTCACTGACAACATTGACTCTCTGACAACATTCACTGACAACATTCACTCACTGACAACATTCACTCACTGACAACATTCACTGACAACATTCACTAACTGACAACATTCACTCACAGACAACATTCACTGACAACATTCACTCACTGACAACATTCACTGACAACACTCACTGACAACATTCACTGACAACATTCACTCTCTGACAACATTCACTGACAACATTCACTCACTGACAACATTCACTGACAACATTCACTCACTGACAACATTCACTGACAACATTCACTCACTGACAACATTCACTGACAACATTCACTCACTGACATTCACTGACAACATTCACTCACTGACAACATTCACTGACAACATTCACTCACTGACAACATTCACTCACTGACAACATTCACTGACAACATTGACTCTCTGACAACATTCACTGACAACATTCACTAACTGACAACATTCACTCACAGACAACATTCACTGACAACATTCACTGACAACATTCACTCACTGACAACATTCACTGACAACACTCACTGACAATATTCACTGACAACATTCACTGACAACATTCACTCTCTGACAACATTCACTCACTGACAACATTCACTCACTGACAGCATTCACTGACAACATTCACTCACTGACAACATTCACTGACAACATTCACTCACTGACAACATTCACTCACTGACAACATTCACTGACAACATTCACTGACAACATTCACTCACTGACATTCACTGACAACATTCACTCACTGACAACATTCACTGACAACATTCACTCACTGACAACATTCACTCACTGACAACATTCACTGACAACATTGACTCTCTGACAACATTCACTGACAACATTCACTAACTGACAACATTCACTCACAGACAACATTCACTGACAACATTCACTCTCTGACAACATTCACTCACTGACAACACTCACTGACAACATTCACTCACTGACAACATTCACTGACAACATTCACTCACTGACAACATTCACTCACTGACAACATTCACTGACAACACTCACTGACAACATTCACTGACAACATTCACTGACAACATTCACTCTCTGACAACATTCACTCACTGACAACATTCACTCACTGACAGCATTCACTGACAACATTCACTCACTGACAACATTCACTGACAACATTCACTCACTGACAACATTCACTCACTGACAACATTCACTGACAACATTCACTCACTGACATTCACTGACAACATTCACTCACTGACAACATTCACTGACAACATTCACTCACTGACAACATTCACTCACTGACAACATTCACTGACAACATTGACTCTCTGACAACATTCACTGACAACATTCACTAACTGACAACATTCACTCACAGACAACATTCACTGACAACATTCACTCACTGACAACATTCACTCACTGACAACATTCACTGACAACATTCACTCAATAACAACATTCACTGACAACATTCACTAACTGACAACATTCACTGACAACATTCACTCACTGACAACATTCACTGATAACATTCACTCACTGACAACATTCACTGATAACATTCACTCACTGACAACATTCACTGACAACATTCACTGACAACATTCACTCACTGACAACATTCACTCACTGACAACATTCACTGACAACATTCACTCACTGACAACATTCACTCTCTGACAACATTCACTCACTGACAACACTCACTGACAACATTCACTCACTGACAACATTCACTGACAACATTCACTGACAACATTCACTCACTGACAACATTCACTGACAACATTCACTCACTGACAACATTCACTCACTGACAACATTCACTGACAACATTGACTCTCTGACAACATTCACTGACAACATTCACTCACTGACAACATTCACTCACTGACAACATTCACTGACAACATTCACTCACTGACAACATTCACTCACTGACAACATTCACTGACAACACTCACTGACAACATTCACTGACAACATTCACTGACAACATTCACTCTCTGACAACATTCACTGACAACATTCACTCACTGACAACATTCACTGACAACATTCACTCACTGACAACATTCACTCACTGACAACATTCACTGACAACACTCACTGACAACATTCACTGTCAACATTCACTGACAACATTCACTCTCTGACAACATTCACTCACTGACAACATTCACTCACTGACAGCATTCACTCACTGACAACATTCACTGACAACATTCACTCACTGACATTCACTGACAACATTCACTCACTGACAACATTCACTGACAACATTCACTCACTGACAACATTCACTCACTGACAACATTCACTGACAACATTGACTCTCTGACAACATTCACTGACAACATTCACTAACTGACAACATTCACTCACAGACAACATTCACTGACAACATTCACTCACTGACAACATTCACTCACTGACAACATTCACTCACTGACAACATTCACTGACAACATTCACTGACAACATTCACTCACTGACAACATTCACTCACTGACAACATTCACTGACAACATTCACTGACAACATTCACTCACTGACAACATTCACTGACAACATTCACTCACTGACAACATTCACTGACAACACTCACTGACAACATTCACTGACAACATTCACTCTCTGACAACATTCACTCACTGACAACATTCACTCACTGACAGCATTCACTGACAACATTCACTCACTGACAACATTCACTCACTGACAACATTCACTGACAACATTCACTGACAACATTCACTCACTGACAACATTCACTGACAACATTCACTCTCTGACAACATTCACTCACTGACAACACTCACTGACAACATTCACTCTCTGACAACATTCACTCACTGACAATATTCACTGACAACATTCACTCACTGACAGCATTCACTGACAACATTCACTCACTGATAACATTCACTGACAACATTCACTCACTGACAACATTCACTGACAACATTCACTAACTGATAACATTCACTGACAACATTCACTGACAACATTCACTCACTGACAACATTCACTCACTGACAACATTCACTGACAACATTAACTGACAACATTCACTGACAACATTCATTCACTGACAACATTCACTCACTGACAACATTCACTGACAACATTCACTCACTGACAACATTCACTCACTGACAACATTCACTGACAACATTGACTCTCTGACAACATTCACTGACAACATTCACTAACTGACAACATTCACTCACAGACAACATTCACTGACAACATTCACTGACAACATTCACTCACTGACAACATTCACTCACTGACAACATTCACTGACAACACTCACTGACAATATTCACTGACAACATTCACTGACAACATTCACTCTCTGACAACATTCACTCACTGACAACATTCACTCACTGACAGCATTCACTGACAACATTCACTCACTGACAACATTCACTGACAACATTCACTCACTGACAACATTCACTCACTGACAACATTCACTGACAACATTCACTGACAACATTCACTCACTGACATTCACTGACAACATTCACTCACTGACAACATTCACTGACAACATTCACTCACTGACAACATTCACTCACTGACAACATTCACTGACAACATTGACTCTCTGACAACATTCACTGACAACATTCACTAACTGACAACATTCACTCACAGACAACATTCACTGACAACATTCACTCACTGACAACATTCACTCTCTGACAACATTCACTCACTGACAACACTCACTGACAACATTCACTCACTGACAACATTCACTGACAACATTCACTCACTGACAACATTCACTCACTGACAACATTCACTGACAACACTCACTGACAACATTCACTGACAACATTCACTGACAACATTCACTCTCTGACAACATTCACTCACTGACAACATTCACTCACTGACAGCATTCACTGACAACATTCACTCACTGACAACATTCACTGACAACATTCACTCACTGACAACATTCACTCACTGACAACATTCACTGACAACATTCACTCACTGACATTCACTGACAACATTCACTCACTGACAACATTCACTGACAACATTCACTCACTGACAACATTCACTCACTGACAACATTCACTGACAACATTGACTCTCTGACAACATTCACTGACAACATTCACTAACTGACAACATTCACTCACAGACAACATTCACTGACAACATTCACTCACTGACAACATTCACTCACTGACAACATTCACTGACAACATTCACTCAATAACAACATTCACTGACAACATTCACTAACTGACAACATTCACTGACAACATTCACTCACTGACAACATTCACTGATAACATTCACTCACTGACAACATTCACTGATAACATTCACTCACTGACAACATTCACTGACAACATTCACTGACAACATTCACTCACTGACAACATTCACTCACTGACAACATTCACTGACAACATTCACTCACTGACAACATTCACTCTCTGACAACATTCACTCACTGACAACACTCACTGACAACATTCACTCACTGACAACATTCACTGACAACATTCACTGACAACATTCACTCACTGACAACATTCACTGACAACATTCACTCACTGACAACATTCACTCACTGACAACATTCACTGACAACATTGACTCTCTGACAACATTCACTGACAACATTCACTCACTGACAACATTCACTCACTGACAACATTCACTGACAACATTCACTCACTGACAACATTCACTCACTGACAACATTCACTGACAACACTCACTGACAACATTCACTGACAACATTCACTGACAACATTCACTCTCTGACAACATTCACTGACAACATTCACTCACTGACAACATTCACTGACAACATTCACTCACTGACAACATTCACTCACTGACAACATTCACTGACAACACTCACTGACAACATTCACTGACAACATTCACTGACAACATTCACTCTCTGACAACATTCACTCACTGACAACATTCACTCACTGACAGCATTCACTGACAACATTCACTCACTGACAACATTCACTGACAACATTCACTCACTGACAACATTCACTCACTGACAACATTCACTGACAACATTCACTCACTGACAACATTCACTCACTGACAACATTCACTCACTGACAACATTCACTGACAACACTCACTGACAACATTCACTGACAACATTCACTGACAACATTCACTCTCTGACAACATTCACTCACTGACAACATTCACTCACTGACAGCATTCACTGACAACATTCACTCACTGACAACATTCACTGACAACATTCACTCACTGACAACATTCACTCACTGACAACATTCACTGACAACATTCACTGACAACATTCACTCACTGACATTCACTGACAACATTCACTCACTGACAACATTCACTCACTGACAACATTCACTGACAGCATTCACTGACAACATTCACTCACTGACAACATTCACTCACTGACAACATTCACTGACAACATTCACTCACTGACATTCACTGACAACATTCACTCACTGACAACATTCACTGACAACATTCACTCACTGACAACATTCACTGACAACATTCACTCTCTGACAACATTCACTCACTGACAACACTCACTGACAACATTCACTCACTGACAACATTCACTGACAACATTCACTGACAACATTCACTCACTGACAACATTCACTGACAACATTCACTCACTGACAACATTCACTCACTGACAACATTCACTGACAACATTGACTCTCTGACAACATTCACTGACAACATTCACTCACTGACAACATTCACTCACTGACAACATTCACTGACAACATTCACTCACTGACAACATTCACTGACAACATTCACTCACTGACAACATTCACTGACAACATTCACTCACTGACAACATTCACTCACTGACAACATTCACTGACAACATTGACTCTCTGACAACATTCACTGACAACATTCACTCACTGACAACATTCACTGACAACATTCACTAACTGACAACATTCACTCACAGACAACATTCACTGACAACATTCACTCACTGACAACATTCACTCACTGACAACATTCACTGACAACATTCACTCACTGACAACATTCACTGACAACACTCACTGACAACATTGACTCACTTACAACACTCACTGACAACATTCACTCACTGACAACATTCACTGACAACATTCACTCACTGACAACATTCACTCACTGACAACATTCACTGACAACATTCACTCACTGACAACATTCACTAACTGACAACATTCACTCACTGACAACATTCACTGACAACATTCACTCACTGACAACATTCACTCACTGACAACATTCACTCACTGACAACATTCACTGACAACATTCACTCACTGACAACATTCACTCTCTGACAACATTCACTGACAACATTCACTGACAACATTCACTGACAACATTCACTCACTGACAACATTCACTGACAACATTCACTCACTGACAACATTCACTCACTGACAACATTCACTGACAACATTCACTCAATAACAACATTCACTGACAACATTCACTAACTGACAACATTCACTGACAACATTCACTCACTGACAACATTCACTGATAACATTCACTCACTGACAACATTCACTGATAACATTCACTCACTGACAACATTCACTGACAACATTCACTGACAACATTCACTCACTGACAACATTCACTCACTGACAACATTCACTGACAACATTCACTCACTGACAACATTCACTCTCTGACAACATTCACTCACTGACAACACTCACTGACAACATTCACTCACTGACAACATTCACTGACAACATTCACTGACAACATTCACTCACTGACAACATTCACTGACAACATTCACTCACTGACAACATTCACTCACTGACAACATTCACTGACAACATTGACTCTCTGACAACATTCACTGACAACATTCACTCACTGACAACATTCACTCACTGACAACATTCACTGACAACATTCACTCACTGACAACATTCACTCACTGACAACATTCACTGACAACACTCACTGACAACATTCACTGACAACATTCACTGACAACATTCACTCTCTGACAACATTCACTGACAACATTCACTCACTGACAACATTCACTGACAACATTCACTCACTGACAACATTCACTCACTGACAACATTCACTGACAACACTCACTGACAACATTCACTGACAACATTCACTGACAACATTCACTCTCTGACAACATTCACTCACTGACAACATTCACTCACTGACAGCATTCACTGACAACATTCACTCACTGACAACATTCACTGACAACATTCACTCACTGACAACATTCACTCACTGACAACATTCACTGACAACATTCACTCACTGACAACATTCACTCACTGACAACATTCACTCACTGACAACATTCACTGACAACACTCACTGACAACATTCACTGACAACATTCACTGACAACATTCACTCTCTGACAACATTCACTCACTGACAACATTCACTCACTGACAGCATTCACTGACAACATTCACTCACTGACAACATTCACTGACAACATTCACTCACTGACAACATTCACTCACTGACAACATTCACTGACAACATTCACTGACAACATTCACTCACTGACATTCACTGACAACATTCACTCACTGACAACATTCACTCACTGACAACATTCACTGACAGCATTCACTGACAACATTCACTCACTGACAACATTCACTCACTGACAACATTCACTGACAACATTCACTCACTGACATTCACTGACAACATTCACTCACTGACAACATTCACTGACAACATTCACTCACTGACAACATTCACTGACAACATTCACTCTCTGACAACATTCACTCACTGACAACACTCACTGACAACATTCACTCACTGACAACATTCACTGACAACATTCACTGACAACATTCACTCACTGACAACATTCACTGACAACATTCACTCACTGACAACATTCACTCACTGACAACATTCACTGACAACATTGACTCTCTGACAACATTCACTGACAACATTCACTCACTGACAACATTCACTCACTGACAACATTCACTGACAACATTCACTCACTGACAACATTCACTGACAACATTCACTCACTGACAACATTCACTGACAACATTCACTCACTGACAACATTCACTCACTGACAACATTCACTGACAACATTGACTCTCTGACAACATTCACTGACAACATTCACTCACTGACAACATTCACTGACAACATTCACTAACTGACAACATTCACTCACAGACAACATTCACTGACAACATTCACTCACTGACAACATTCACTCACTGACAACATTCACTGACAACATTCACTCACTGACAACATTCACTGACAACACTCACTGACAACATTGACTCACTTACAACACTCACTGACAACATTCACTCACTGACAACATTCACTGACAACATTCACTCACTGACAACATTCACTCACTGACAACATTCACTGACAACATTCACTCACTGACAACATTCACTAACTGACAACATTCACTCACTGACAACATTCACTGACAACATTCACTCACTGACAACATTCACTCACTGACAACATTCACTCACTGACAACATTCACTGACAACATTCACTCACTGACAACATTCACTCTCTGACAACATTCACTGACAACATTCACTGACAACATTCACTGACAACATTCACTCACTGACAACATTCACTGACAACATTCACTCACTGACAACATTCACTCACTGACAACATTCACTGACAACATTCACTGACAACATTCACTCACTGACATTCACTGACAACATTCACTCACTGACAACATTCACTGACAACATTCACTCATTGACAA
Source organism: Staurois parvus (assembly GCF_062004578.1). Lineage (NCBI taxonomy): Eukaryota > Metazoa > Chordata > Amphibia > Anura > Ranidae > Staurois > Staurois parvus. Next base: position 544,791 of record NW_028320447.1, read on the forward strand.
CATTCACTCACTGACAACATTCACTGACAACATTGACTCTCTGACAACATTCACTGACAACATTCACTAACTGACAACATTCACTCACAGACAACATTCACTGACAACATTCACTCACTGACAACATTCACTCACTGACAACATTCACTGACAACATTCACTCACTGACAACATTCACTGACAGCATTCACTCACTGTCAACATTCACTGACAACATTCACTCACTGACAACATTCACTGATAACATTCACTCACTGACAACATTCACTGACAACATTCACTGACAACATTCACTCACTGACAACATTCACTCACTGACAACATTCACTGACAACATTCACTCACTGACAACATTCACTCTCTGACAACATTCACTCACTGACAACACTCACTGACAACATTCACTCACTGACAACATTCACTGACAACATTCACTGACAACATTCACTCACTGACAACATTCACTGACAACATTCACTCACTGACAACATTCACTCACTGACAACATTCACTGACAACATTGACTCTCTGACAACATTCACTGACAACATTCACTCACTGACAACATTCACTCACTGACAACATTCACTGACAACATTCACTAACTGACAACATTCACTCACAGACAACATTCACTGACAACATTCACTCACTGACAACATTCACTCACTGACAACATTCACTCACTGACAACATTCACTGACAACACTCACTGACAACATTCACTGACAACATTCACTGACAACATTCACTCTCTGACAACATTCACTGACAACATTCACTCACTGACAACATTCACTCACTGACAGCATTCACTGACAACATTCACTCACTGACAACATTCACTGACAACATTCACTGACAACATTCACTCACTGACAACATTCACTGACAACATTCACTCACTGACAATATTCACTGACAACATTCACTCACTGACAACATTCACTCACTGACAACATTCACTGACAACATTCACTGACAACATTCACTCACTGACATTCACTGACAACATTCACTCACTGACAACATTCACTCACTGACAACATTCACTGACAGCATTCACTGACAACATTCACTCACTGACAACATTCACTGACAACATTCACTGACAACATTCACTCACTGACATTCACTGACAACATTCACTCACTGACAACATTCACTGACAACATTCACTCACTGACAACATTCACTGACAACATTCACTCTCTGACAACATTCACTCACTGACAACACTCACTGACAACATTCACTCACTGACAACATTCACTGACAACATTCACTGACAACATTCACTCACTGACAACATTCACTGACAACATTCACTCACTGACAACATTCACTGACAACATTGACTCTCTGACAACATTCACTGACAACATTCACTCACTGACAACATTCACTCACTGACAACACTCACTGACAACATTCACTCACTGACAACATTCACTGACAACATTCACTGACAACATTCACTCACTGACAACATTCACTGACAACATTCACTCACTGACAACATTCACTCACTGACAACATTCACTGACAACATTGACTCTCTGACAACATTCACTGACAACATTCACTCACTGACAACATTCACTCACTGACAACATTCACTAACTGACAACATTCACTCACAGACAACATTCACTGACAACATTCACTCACTGACAACATTCACTCACTGACAACATTCACTGACAACATTCACTCACTGACAACATTCACTGACAACACTCACTGACAACATTCACTCACTGACAACATTCACTGACAACACTCACTGACAACATTCACTGACAACATTCACTGACAACATTCACTCTCTGACAACATTCACTGACAACATTCACTCACTGACAACATTCACTGACAACATTCACTCACTGACAAAATTCACTGACAACATTCACTGACAATATTCACTCACTGACAACATTCACTGACAACATTCACTCACTGACAATATTCACTGACAACATTCACTCACTGACAACATTCACTCACTGACAGCATTCACTGACAACATTCACTCACTGACAACATTCACTGACAACATTCACTCTCTGACACCAGACTGAGACCGTCACGAGGCGAGGCTGACACCAGACTGAAACCGTCACTAGCGAGGCTGACACCAGACCGACCCCGTCACGAGGAGAGGCTGACACCAGACTGACACCGTCACGAGGAGAGGCTGACACCAGACCGACGCCGTCACGAGGAGAGGCTGACACCAGACCGACACCGTCACGAGGAGAGGCTGACACCAGACTGACCCCGTCACGAGGCGAGGATGACACCAGACTGACCCCGTCACGAGGAGAGGCTGACACCAGACCGACACCGTCACGAGGAGAGGCTGACACCAGACTGAAACCGTCACTAGCGAGGCTGACACCAGACCGACCCCGTCACGAGGAGAGGCTGACACCAGACCGACCCCGTCACGAGGAGAGGCTGACACCAGACCGACCCCGTCACGAGGAGAGGCTGACACTAGACGGACCCCGTCACGAGGATAGGCTGACACCAGACGGACCCCGTCACGAGGCGAGGCTGACACCAGACGGACCCTGTCACTAGCGAGGCTGACACCAGACTGACCCCGTCACGAGGAGAGGCTGACACCAGACTGACCCCGTCACTAGCGAGGCTGACACCAGACTGACCCTTTCACTAGCGAGGCTGACACCAGACTGACCCCGTCACTAGCGAGGCTGACACCAGACTGACCCCGTCACTAGCGAGGCTGACACCAAACTGACCCCGTCACTAGCGAGGCTGACACCAGACTGACACCGTCACGAGGCGAGGCTGACACCAGACTGACCCCGTCACGAGGCGAGACTGACACCAGACTGAAACCGTCACTAGCGATGCTGACACCAGACCGACCCCGTCACGAGGAGAGGCTGACACCAGACTGAAACCGTCACTAGCGAGGCTGACACCAGACCGACCCCGTCACGAGGAGAGGCTGACACCAGACCGACCCCGTCACGAGGAGAGGCTGACACCAGACCAACCCCGTCACGAGGAGAGGCTGACACCAGACCGACCCCGTCACGAGGAGAGGCTGACACCAGACCGACCCCGTCACGAGGAGAGGCTGACACCAGACCGACCCCGTCACTAGCGAGGCTGACACCAGACCGACCCCGTCACTAGCGAGGCTGACACCAGACCGACCCCGTCACTAGCGAGGCTGACACCAGACCGACACCGTCACGAGGCGAGGCTGACACCAGACCGACCCCGTCACGAGGCGAGGCTGACACCAGACCGACCCCGTCACGAGGCGAGGCTGACACCGGACCGACCCCGTCACGAGGCGAGGCTGACACCAGACCGACCCCGTCACGAGGAGAGGCTGACACCGGACCGACCCCGTCACGAGGAGAGGCTGACACCGGACCGACCCGTCACGAGGAGAGGCTGACACCGGACTGACACCGTCACGAGGATAGGCTGACACCAGACGGACCCCGTCACGAGGCGAGGCTGACACCAGACTGACCCCGTCACTAGCGAGGCTGACACCAGACTGACCCCGTCACGAGGCGAGGCTGACACCAGACCGACCCCGTCACGAGGCGAGGCTGACACCAGACTTAAAACCGTCACTAGTGAGGCTAACACCAGACCGACCCCGTCACTAGCGAGGCTGACACCAGACTGACCCCGTCACTAGCGAGGCTGACACCAAACTGACCCCGTCACTAGCGAGGCTGACACCAGACCGATCCCCGTCACGAGGAGAGGCTGACACCAGACCGACCCCGTCACGAGGAGAGGCTGACACCAGACCGACACCGTCATTAGCGAGGATGACACCAGACCGACACCGTCACGAGGCGAGGATGACACCAGACCGACACCGTCACTAGCGAGGATGACACCAGACCGACCCCCGTCACGAGGAGAGGCTGACACCAGACCGACCCTGTCACGAGGAGAGGCTGACACCAGACCGACACCGTCACTAGCGAGGCTGACACCAGACCGACACCGTCACGAGGCGAGGCTGACACCAGACCGACCCCGTCACGAGGAGAGGCTGACACCAGACCGACACCGTCACGAGGAGAGGCTGACACCAGACTGACACCGTCACTAGCGAGGCTGACACCAGACTGACACCGTCACGAGGAGAGGCTGACACCAGACCGACCCCGTCACGAGGAGAGGCTGACACCAGACTGAAACCGTCACTAGCGAGGCTGACACCAGACTGACACCGTCACTAGCGAGGCTGACACCAGACCGACACCGTCACGAGGAGAGGCTGACACCAGACCGAAACCGTCACTAGCGAGGCTGACACCAGACCAACCCCCGTCACGAGGAGAGGCTGACACCAGACCGACCCCGTCACAAGGAGAGGCTGACACCAGACCGACACCGTCACGAGGCGAGGCTGACACCAGACCGACCCCGTCACTAGCGAGGCAGACACCAGACTGACACCGTCACGAGGAGAGGCTGACACCAGACTGAAACCGTCACTAGCGAGGCTGACACCAGACCGACCCCGTCACGAGGAGAGGCTGACACCAGACCGACCCCGTCACGAGGAGAGGCTGACACCAGACCGACACCATCACGAGGAGAGGCTGACACCAGACCGACCCCGTCACGAGGAGAGGCTGACACCAGACCGACCCCGTCACTAGCGAGGCTGACACCAGACTGACCCCGTCACGAGGCGAGGATGACACCAGACCGACACCGTCACTAGCGAGGATGACACCAGACCGACACCGTCACGAGGCGAGGCTGACACCAGACCGACACCGTCACGAGGCGAGGCTGACACCAGACCGACACCGTCACGAGGCGAGGCTGACACCAGACCAACACCGTCACGAGGCGAGGCTGACACCAGACCGACACCGTCACGAGGAGAGGCTGACACCAGACCGACCCCGTCACTAGCGAGGCTGACACCAGACCGACCCCGTCACTAGCGAGGCTGACACCAGACCGACACCGTCACGAGGAGAGGCTGACACCAGACTGAAACCGTCACTAGCGAGGCTGACACCAGACTGACACCGTCACGAGGAGAGGCTGACACCAGACTGAAACTGTCACTAGCGAGGCTGACACCAGACTGACACCGTCACTAGCGAGGCTGACACCAGACCGACACCGTCACGAGGAGAGGCTGACACCAGACCGAAACCGTCACTAGCGAGGCTGACACCAGACCGACCCCCGTCACGAGGAGAGGCTGACACCAGACCGACCCCGTCACGAGGAGAGGCTGACACCAGACCGACACCGTCACTAGCGAGGATGACACCAGACCGACACCGTCATGAGGTAAGGATGACACCAGTCCGACACCGTCACTAGCGAGGCTGACACCAGACCGACCCCGTCACTAGCGAGGCTGACACCAGACCGACACCGTCACGAGGAGAGGCTGACACCAGACTGAAACCGTCACTAGCGAGGCTGACACCAGACTGACACCGTCACGAGGAGAGGCTGACACCAGACTGACACCGTCACGAGGAGAGGCTGACACCAGACTGAAACCATCACTAGCGAGGCTGACACCAGACTGACACCGTCACTAGCGAGGCTGACACCAGACCGACACCGTCACGAGAAGAAGCTGACACCAGACCGACACCGTCACGAGGAGAGGCTGACACCAGACCGACACCGTCACGAGGAGAGGCTAACACCAGACCGACCCCGTCACTAGCGAGGCTGACACCAGACCGACCCCGTCACGAGGCGAGGATGACACCAGACCGACACCGTCACTAGCGAGGATGACACCAGACCGACACCGTCATGAGGAGAGGCTGACACCAAACCGACCCCGTCACGAGGAGAGGCTGACACCAGACCGACACCATCACTAGCGAGGATGACACCAGACCGACACCGTCACGAGGCGAGGATGACACCAGACCGACACCGTCACTAGCGAGGCTGACACCAGACCCACCCCGTCACGAGGAGAGGCTGACACCAGACCGACCCCGTCACGAGGAGAGGCTGACACCAGACGGACCCCGTCACGAGGAGAGGATGACACCAGACCGACACCGTCACGAGGAGAGGCAAACACCAGACCGACCCCGTCACTAGCGAGGCTGACACCAGACCGACCCCGTCACGAGGAGAGGCTGACACCAGACCGACCCCGTCACGAGGAGAGGCTGACACCAGACCGACACCGTCACTAGCGAGGCTGACACCAGACCGACACCGTCACGAGGCGAGGCTGACACCAGACCGACACCGTTACGAGGCGAGGCTGACACCAGACCGACCCCGTCACTAGCGAGGCAGACACCAGACTGACACTGTCACGAGGAGAGGCTGACACCAGACTGAAACCGTCACTAGCGAGGCTGACACCAGACCGACACCGTCACGAGGAGAGGCTGACACCAGACCGAAACCGTCACTAGCGAGGCTGACACCAGACCAACCCCCGTCACGAGGAGAGGCTGACACCAGACCGACCCCGTCACGAGGAGAGGATGACACCAGACCGACACCGTCACTAGCGAGCATGACACCAGACCGACACCGTCACGAGGCGAGGCTGACACCAGACTGAAACCGTCACTAGCGAGGCTGACACCAGACCGACCCCGTCACGAGGAGAGGCTGACACCAGACCGACCCCGTCACGAGGAGAGGCTGACACCAGACCGACCCCGTCACGAGGCGAGGATGACACCAGACCGACATCGTCACTAGCGAGCATGACACCAGACCGACACCGTCACGAGGCGAGGCTGACACCAGACTGAAACCGTCACTAGCGAGGCTGACACCAGACCGACACCGTCACGAGGAGAGGCTGACACCAGACCGACACCGTCACGAGGCGAGGCTGACACCAGACCGACACCGTCACGAGGCGAGGCTGACACCAGACCGACACCGTCACGAGGCGAGGCTGACACCAGACCGACACCGTCACGAGGCGAGGCTGACACCAGACCGACACCGTCACTAGCGAGGCTGACACCAGACCGACCCCGTCACTAGCGAGGCTGACACCAGACCGACACCATCACGAGGAGAGGCTGACACCAGACCGAAACTGTCACTAGCGAGGCTGACACCAGACCGACCCCCGTCACGAGGAGAGGCTGACACCAGACCGACCCCGTCACGAGGAGAGGCTGACACCAGACCGACACCGTCACTAGCGAGGATGACACCAGACCGACACCGTCACGAGGCGAGGATGACACCAGACCGACACCGTCACTAGCGAGGATGACACCAGACCGACCCCCGTCACGAGGAGAGGCTGACACCAGACCGACCCCGTCACGAGGAGAGGCTGACACCAGACCGACACCGTCACGAGGCGAGGCTGACACCAGACCGACCCCGTCACGAGGAGAGGCTGACACCAGACCGACCCCGTCACGAGGAGAGGCTGACACCAGACGGACCCCGTCACGAGGAGAGTCTGACACCAGACCGACACCGTCACTAGCGAGGATGACACCAGACCGACACCGTCACGAGGCGAGGATGACACCAGACCGACACCGTTACGAGGCGAGGCTGACACCAGACCGACCCCGTCACTAGCGAGGCAGACACCAGACTGACACTGTCACGAGGAGAGGCTGACACCAGACTGAAACCGTCACTAGCGAGGCTGACACCAGACCGACCCCGTCACGAGGCGAGGATGACACCAGACCGACACCGTCACTAGCGAGGATGACACCAGACCGACACCGTCACGAGGCGAGGCTGACACCAGACCGACACCGTCACGAGGCGAGGCTGACACCAGACCGAAACCGTCACGAGGCGAGGCTGACACCAGACCGACACCGTCACGAGGCGAGGCTGACACCAGACCGACACCGTCATTAGGCGAGGCTGACACCGGACCGACCCCGTCACTAGCGAGGCTGACACCAGACCGACCCCGTCACTAGGCGAGGCTGACACCAGACCGACCCCGTCACTAGCGAGGCTGACACCAGACTAACACCGTCACGAGGAGAGGCTGACACCAGACTGAAACCGTCACTAGCGAGGCTGACACCAAACTGACACCGTCACGAGGAGAGGCTGACACCAGACCGACACCGTCACGAGGAGAGGCTGACACCAGACCGACCCCGTCACGAGGCGAGGATGACACCAGACCGACACCGTCACTAGCGAGCATGACACCAGACCGACACCGTCACGAGGCGAGGCTGACACCAGACTGAAACCGTCACTAGCGAGGCTGACACCAGACCGACACCGTCACGAGGAGAGGCTGACACCAGACCGACACCGTCACGAGGCGAGGCTGACACCAGACCGACACCGTCACGAGGCGAGGCTGACACCAGACCGACACCGTCACGAGGCGAGGCTGACACCAGACCGACACCGTCACGAGGCGAGGCTGACACCAGACCGACACCGTCACTAGCGAGGCTGACACCAGACCGACCCCGTCACTAGCGAGGCTGACACCAGACCGACACCGTCACGAGGAGAGGCTGACACCAGACCGAAACTGTCACTAGCGAGGCTGACACCAGACCGACCCCCGTCACGAGGAGAGGCTGACACCAGACCGACCCCGTCACGAGGAGAGGCTGACACCAGACCGACACCATCACTAGCGAGGATGACACCAGACCGACACCGTCACGAGGCGAGGATGACACCAGACCGACCCCGTCACGAGGAGAGGCTGACACCAGACGGACCCCGTCACGAGGAGAGGCTGACACCAGACCGACACCGTCACGAGGAGAGGCTGACACCAGTCCGACCCCGTCACTAGCGAGGCAGACACCAGACCGACCCCGTCACGAGGCGAGGATGACACCAGACCGACACCGTCACTAGCGAGGATGACACCAGACCGACACCGTCACTAGCGAGGCTGACACCAGACCGACACCGTCACGAGGCGAGGCTGACACCAGACCGACACCGTCACGAGGCGAGGCTGACACCAGACCGACACCGTCACGAGGCGAGGCTGACACCAGACCGACACAGTCACTAGCGAGGCTGACACCAGACCGACACCGTCACGAGGCGAGGCTGAAACCAGACCGACCCCGTCACGAGGAGAGGCTGACACCAGACCGACCCCGTCACGAGGAGAGGCTGACACCAGACGGACCCCGTCACGAGGAGAGGCTGACTCCAGACCGACACCGTCACGAGGAGAGGCTGACACCAGACCGACCCCGTCACGAGGCGAGGATGACACCAGACCGACACCGTCACTAGCGAGCATGACACCAGACCGACACCGTCACGAGGCGAGGCTGACACCAGACTGAAACCGTCACTAGCGAGGCTGACACCAGACCGACACCGTCACGAGGAGAGGCTGACACCAGACCGACACCGTCACGAGGCGAGGCTGACACCAGACCGACACCGTCACGAGGCGAGGCTGACACCAGACCGACACCGTCACGAGGCGAGGCTGACACCAGACCGACACCGTCACGAGGCGAGGCTGACACCAGACCGACACCGTCACTAGCGAGGCTGACACCAGACCGACCCCGTCACTAGCGAGGCTGACACCAGACTAACACCGTCACGAGGAGAGGCTGACACCAGACTGAAACCGTCACTAGCGAGGCTGACACCAAACTGACACCGTCACGAGGAGAGGCTGACACCAGACCGACACCGTCACGAGGAGAGGCTGACACCAGACCGACCCCGTCACGAGGCGAGGATGACACCAGACCGACACCGTCACTAGCGAGCATGACACCAGACCGACACCGTCACGAGGCGAGGCTGACACCAGACTGAAACCGTCACTAGCGAGGCTGACACCAGACCGACACCGTCACGAGGAGAGGCTGACACCAGACCGACACCGTCACGAGGCGAGGCTGACACCAGACCGACACCGTCACGAGGCGAGGCTGACACCAGACCGACACCGTCACGAGGCGAGGCTGACACCAGACCGACACCGTCACGAGGCGAGGCTGACACCAGACCGACACCGTCACTAGCGAGGCTGACACCAGACCGACCCCGTCACTAGCGAGGCTGACACCAGACCGACACCGTCACGAGGAGAGGCTGACACCAGACCGAAACTGTCACTAGCGAGGCTGACACCAGACCGACCCCCGTCACGAGGAGAGGCTGACACCAGACCGACCCCGTCACGAGGAGAGGCTGACACCAGACCGACACCGTCACTAGCGAGGATGACACCAGACCGACACCGTCACGAGGCGAGGATGACACCAGACCGACCCCGTCACGAGGAGAGGCTGACACCAGACGGACCCCGTCACGAGGAGAGGCTGACACCAGACCGACACCGTCACGAGGAGAGGCTGACACCAGTCCGACCCCGTCACTAGCGAGGCAGACACCAGACCGACCCCGTCACGAGGCGAGGATGACACCAGACCGACACCGTCACTAGCGAGGATGACACCAGACCGACACCGTCACTAGCGAGGCTGACACCAGACCGACACCGTCACGAGGCGAGGCTGACACCAGACCGACACCGTCACGAGGCGAGGCTGACACCAGACCGACACCGTCACGAGGCGAGGCTGACACCAGACCGACACAGTCACTAGCGAGGCTGACACCAGACCGACACCGTCACGAGGCGAGGCTGAAACCAGACCGACCCCGTCACGAGGAGAGGCTGACACCAGACCGACCCCGTCACGAGGAGAGGCTGACACCAGACGGACCCCGTCACGAGGAGAGGCTGACTCCAGACCGACACCGTCACGAGGAGAGGCTAACACCAGACCGACCCCGTCACTAGCGAGGCTGACACCAGACCGACCCCGTCACGAGGCGAGGATGACACCAGACCGACCCCGTCACTAGCGAGGCAGACACCAGACTGACACCGTCACGAGGCGAGGCTGACACCAGACCGACACCGTCACGAGACGAGGCTGACACCAGACCGACACCGTCACGAGGCGTGGCTGACACCAGACCGACCCCGTCACTAGCGAGGCTGACACCAGACCGACCCCGTCACTAGCGAGGCTGACACCAGACCGACCCCCGTCACGAGGAGAGGCTGACACCAGACCGACCCCGTCACGAGGAGAGGCTGACACCAGACTGAAACCGTCACTAGCGAGGTTGACACCAGACTGACACCGTCACTAGCGAGGCTGACACCAGACCGACACCGTCACGAGGAGAGGCTGACACCAGACCGAAACCGTCACTAGCGAGGCTGACACCAGACCGACCCCAGTCACGAGGAGAGGCTGACACCAGACCGACCCCGTCATGAGGAGAGGCTGACACCAGACCGACACTGTCACGAGGAGAGGCTGACACCAGACCGACCCCGTCACTAGCGAGGCTGACACCAGACCGACCCCGTCACGTGGAGAGGCTGACACCAGACCGACCCCGTCACTAGCGAGGCTGACACCAGACCGACCCCGTCACTAGCGAGGCTGACACCAGACTGACACCGTCACGAGGAGAGGCTGACACCAGACTGACACCGTCACGAGGAGAGGCAGACACCAGACTGACACCGTCACGAGGAGAGGCTGACACCAGACTGAAACCGTCACTAGCGAGGCTGACACCAGACCGACCCCGTCACGAGGAGAGGCTGACACCAGACCGACCCCGTCACGAGGAGAGGCTGACACCAGACCGACACCGTCACGAGGAGAGGCTGACACCAGACCGACACCGTCACGAGGAGAGGCTGACACCAGACCGACACCGTCACGAGGAGAGGCTGACACCAGACCGACACCGTCACTAGCGAGGCTGACACCAGACCGACACCGTCACGAGGAGAGGATGACACCAGACCGACACCGTCACTAGCGAGGATGACACCAGACCGACACCGTCACGAGGCGAGGCTGACACCAGAACGACACCGTCACGAGGCGAGGCTGACACCAGACCGACCCCGTCACTAGCGAGGCAGACACCAGACTGACACCGTCACGAGGAGAGGCTGACACCAGACTGAAACCGTCACTAGCGAGGCTGACACCAGACTGACACCGTCACTAGCGAGGCTGACACCAGACCGACACCGTCACGAGGAGAGGCTGACACCAGACTGAAACCGTCACTAGCGAGGCTGACACCAGACTGACACCGTCACGAGGAGAGGCTGACACCAGACTGACACCGTCAAGAGGAGAGGCTGACACCAGACTGAAACCGTCACTAGCGAGGCTGACACCAGACTGACACCGTCACGAGGAGAGGCTGACACCAGACTGAAACCGTCACTAGCGAGGCTGACACCAGACTGACACCGTCACTAGCGAGGCTGACACCAGACTGACACCGTCACGAGGAGAGGCTGACACCAGACCGAAACCGTCACTAGCGAGGCTGACACCAGACCGACCCCCGTCACGAGGAGAGGCTGACACCAGACCAACCCCGTCACGAGGAGAGGCTGACACCAGACCGACACCGTCACTAGCGAGGATGACACCAGACCGACACCGTCACGAGGCGAGGATGACACCAGACCGACACAGTCACTAGCGAGGATGACACCAGACCGACCCCCGTCACGAGGAGAGGCTGACACCAGACCGACCTTGTCATGAGGAGAGGCTGACACCAGACCGACACCGTCACTAGCGAGGCTGACACCAGACCGACACCGTCACGAGGCGAGGCTGACACCAGACCGACCCCGTCACGAGGAGAGGCTGACACCAGACCGACCCCGTCACGAGGAGAGGCTGACACCAGACGGACCACGTCACGAGGAGAGGCTGACACCAGACCGACACCGTCACGAGGAGAGGCTAACACCAGACCGACCCCGTCACTAGCGAGGCTGACACCAGACCGACCCCGTCACGAGGCGAGGATGACACCAGACCGACACCGTCACTAGCGAGGATGACACCAGACCGACACCGTCACGAGGCGAGGCTGACACCAGACTGAAACCGTCAGTAGCCAGGCTGACGCCAGACCGACACCGTCACGAGGCGAGGCTGACACCAGACCGACCCCGTCACGAGGAGAGGCTGACACCAGACCGACCCCGTCAAGAGGAGAGGCTGACACCAGACCGACACCGCCACGAGGAGAGGCTGACACCAGACCGACACCGTCACGAGGAGAGGCTGACACCAGACCGACCCCGTCACTAGCGAGGCTGACACCAGACCGACCCCGTCACGAGGCGAGGATGACACCAGACCAACACCGTCACTAGCGAGGATGACACCAGACCGACCCCCGTCACGAGGAGAGGCTGACACCAGACCGACCCCGTCACGAGGAGAGGCTGACACCAGACCGACACCGTCACTAGCGAGGCTGACACCAGACCGACACCGTCACGAGGCGAGGCTGACACCAGACCGACCCGTCACGAGGAGAGGCTGACACCAGACCGACCCCGTCACGAGGAGAGGCTGAAACCAGACGGACCCCGTCACGAGGAGAGGCTGACACCAGACCGACACCGTCACTAGTGAGGATGACACCAGACCGACACCGTCACGAGGCGAGGATGACACCAGACCGACACCGTTACGAGGCGAGGCTGACACCAGACCGACCCCGTCACTAGCGAGGCAGACACCAGACTGACACTGTCACGAGGAGAGGCTGACACCAGACTGAAACCGTCACTAGCGAGGCTGACACCAGACCGACCCCGTCACGAGGCGAGGATGACACCAGACCGACACCGTCACTAGCGAGGATGACACCAGACCGACACCGTCACGAGGCGAGGCTGACACCAGACCGACACCGTCACGAGGCGAGGCTGACACCAGACCGAAACCGTCACGAGGCGAGGCTGACACCAGACCGACACCGTCACGAGGCGAGGCTGACACCAGACCGACACCGTCACGAGGCGAGGCTGACACCGGACCGACCCCGTCACTAGCGAGGCTGACACCAGACCGACCCCGTCACTAGGCGAGGCTGACACCAGACCGACCCCGTCATTAGCGAGGCTGACACCAGACTAACACCGTCACGAGGAGAGGCTGACACCAGACTGAAACCGTCACTAGCGAGGCTGACACCAAACTGACACCGTCACGAGGAGAGGCTGACACCAGACTGACACCGTCACGAGGAGAGGATGACACCAGACCGACACCGTCACTAGCGAGCATGACACCAGACCGACACCGTCACGAGGCGAGGCTGACACCAGACTGAAACCGTCACTAGCGAGGCTGACACCAGACCGACACCGTCACGAGGAGAGGCTGACACCAGACCGACACCGTCACGAGGCGAGGCTGACACCAGACCGACACCGTCACGAGGCGAGGCTGACACCAGACCGACACCGTCACGAGGCGAGGCTGACACCAGACCGACACCGTCACGAGGCGAGGCTGACACCAGACCGACACCGTCACTAGCGAGGCTGACACCAGACCGACCCCGTCACTAGCGAGGCTGACACCAGACCGACACCGTCACGAGGAGAGGCTGACACCAGACCGAAACTGTCACTAGCGAGGCTGACACCAGACCGACCCCCGTCACGAGGAGAGGCTGACACCAGACCGACCCCGTCACGAGGAGAGGCTGACACCAGACCGACACCGTCACTAGCGAGGATGACACCAGACCGACACCGTCACGAGGCGAGGATGACACCAGACCGACACCGTCACTAGCGAGGATGACACCAGACCGACCCCCGTCACGAGGAGAGGCTGACACCAGACCGACCCCGTCACGAGGAGAGGCTGACACCAGACCGACACCGTCACTAGCGAGGCTGACACCAGACCAACACCGTCATGAGGCGAGGCTGACACCAGACCGACCCCGTCACTAGCGAGGCTGACACCAGACCGACCCCGTCATGAGGAGAGGCTGACACCAGACCGACACTGTCACGAGGAGAGGCTGACACCAGACCGACCCCGTCACTAGCGAGGCAGACACCAGACCGACCCCGTCACGAGGCGAGGATGACACCAGACCGACACCGTCACTAGCGAGGATGACACCAGACCGACACCGTCACTAGCGAGGCTGACACCAGACCGACACCGTCACGAGGCGAGGCTGACACCAGTCCTACCCCGTCACTAGCGAGGCAGACACCAGACCGACCCCGTCACGAGGCGAGGATGACACCAGACCGACACCGTCACTAGCGAGGATGACACCAGACCGACACCGTCACTAGCGAGGCTGACACCAGACCGACACCGTCACGAGGCGAGGCTGACACCAGACCGACACCGTCACGAGGCGAGGCTGACACCAGACCGACACCGTCACGAGGCGAGGCTGACACCAGACCGACACCGTCACTAGCGAGGCTGACACCAGACCGACACCGTCACGAGGCGAGGCTGAAACCAGACCGACCCCGTCACGAGGAGAGGCTGACACCAGACCGACCCCGTCACGAGGAGAGGCTGACACCAGACGGACCCCGTCACGAGGAGAGGCTGACTCCAGACCGACACCGTCACGAGGAGAGGCTAACACCAGACCGACCCCGTCACTAGCGAGGCTAACACCAGACCGACCCCGTCACGAGGCGAGGATGACACCAGACCGACCCCGTCACTAGCGAGGCAGACACCAGACTGACACCGTCACGAGGCGAGGCTGACACCAGACCGACACCGTCACGAGACGAGGCTGACACCAGACCGACACCGTCACGAGGCGTGGCTGACACCAGACCGACCCCGTCACTAGCGAGGCTGACACCAGACCGACCCCGTCACTAGCGAGGCTGACACCAGACCGACCCCCGTCACGAGGAGAGGCTGACACCAGACCGACCCCGTCACGAGGAGAGGCTGACACCAGACTGAAACCGTCACTAGCGAGGTTGACACCAGACTGACACCGTCACTAGCGAGGCTGACACCAGACCGACACCGTCACGAGGAGAGGCTGACACCAGACCGAAACCGTCACTAGCGAGGCTGACACCAGACCGACCCCCGTCACGAGGAGAGGCTGACACCAGACCGACCCCGTCATGAGGAGAGGCTGACACCAGACCGACACCGTCACGAGGAGAGGCTGACACCAGACCGACCCCGTCACTAGCGAGGCTGACACCAGACCGACCCCGTCACGAGGAGAGGCTGACACCAGACCGACCCCGTCACTAGCGAGGCTGACACCAGACCGACCCCGTCACGAGGCGAGGATGACACCAGACCGACACCGTCACTAGCGAGGATGACACCAGACCGACACCGTCACGAGGCAAGGCTGACACCAGACCGACACCGTCACGAGGCGAGGCTGAAACCATACCGACCCCGTCACTAGCGAGGCTGACACCAGACTGACACCGTCACGAGGAGAGGCTGACACCAGACTGAAACCGTCACTAGCGAGGCTGACACCAGACCGACCCCGTCACGAGGAGAGGCTGACACCAGACCGACACCGTCACGAGGAGAGGCTGACACCAGACCGACACCGTCACAAGGAGAGGCTGACACCAGACCGACCCCGTCACTAGCGAGGCTGACACCAGACCGAACCCGTCACGAGGCGAGGATGACACAGACCGACACTGTCACTAGCGAGGATGACACCAGACCGACACCGTCACGAGGCGAGGCTGACACCAGACCGACACCGTCACGAGGCGAGGCTGACACCAGACCGACACCGTCACGAGGCGAGGCTGACACCAAACCGACACCGTCACGAGGCGAGGCTGACACCAGACCGACCCCCGTCACGAGGAGAGGCTGACACCAGACAGACCCCGTCATGAGGAGAGGCTGACACCAGACCGACACCGTCACGAGGAGAGGCTGACACCAGACCGACCCTGACACTAGCGAGGCTGACACCAGACCGACCCCGTCACGAGGAGAGGCTGACACCAGACCGACCCCGTCACTAGCGAGGCTGACACCAGACCGACCCCGTCACGAGGCGAGGATGACACCAGACCGACACCGTCACTAGCGAGGCTGACACCAGACCGACACCGTCACGAGGCAAGGCTGACACCAGACCGACACCGTCACGAGGCGAGGCTGACACCATACCGACCCCGTCACTAGCGAGGCTGACACCAGACTGACACCGTCACGAGGAGAGGCTGACACCAGAACGACCCCATCACGAGGAGAGGCTGACACCAGACCGACACCGTCACTAGCGAGGCTGACACCAGACCGACACCGTCACGAGGCGAGGCTGACACCAGACCGACACCGTCACTAGCGAGGCTGACACCAGACCGACCCCGTCACGAGGCGAGGCTGACACCAGACCGACACCGTCACTAGCGAGGCTGACACCAGACCGACACCGTCACGAGGCGAGGCTGACACCAGACCGACCCGTCACGAGGAGAGGCTGACACCAGACCGACCCCGTCACGAGGAGAGGCTGACACCAGACGGACCCCGTCACGAGGAGAGGCTGACACCAGACCGACACCGTCACTAGTGAGGATGACACCAGACCGACACCGTCACGAGGCGAGGATGACACCAGACCGACACCGTTACGAGGCGAGGCTGACACCAGACTGAAACCGTCACTAGCGAGGCTGACACCAGACCGACCCCGTCACGAGGCGAGGATGACACCAGACCGACACCGTCACTAGCGAGGATGACACCAGACCGACACCGTCACGAGGCGAGGCTGACACCAGACCGACACCGTCACGAGGCGAGGCTGACACCAGACCGAAACCGTCACGAGGCGAGGCTGACACCAGACCGACACCGTCACGAGGCGAGGCTGACACCAGACCGACACCGTCACGAGGCGAGGCTGACACCGGACCGACCCCGTCACTAGCGAGGCTGACACCAGACCGACCCCGTCACTAGGCGAGGCTGACACCAGACCGACCCCGTCATTAGCGAGGCTGACACCAGACTAACACCGTCACGAGGAGAGGCTGACACCAGACTGAAACCGTCACTAGCGAGGCTGACACCAAACTGACACCGTCACGAGGAGAGGCTGACACCAGACTGACACCGTCACGAGGCGAGGCTGACACCAGACCGACACCGTCACTAGCGAGGCTGACACCAGACCGACCCCGTCACTAGCGAGGCTGACACCAGACCGACACCGTCACGAGGAGAGGCTGACACCAGACCGAAACTGTCACTAGCGAGGCTGACACCAGACCGACCCCCGTCACGAGGAGAGGCTGACACCAGACCGACCCCGTCACGAGGAGAGGCTGACACCAGACCGACACCGTCACTAGCGAGGATGACACCAGACCGACACCGTCACGAGGCGAGGATGACACCAGACCGACACCGTCACTAGCGAGGATGACACCAGACCGACCCCCGTCACGAGGAGAGGCTGACACCAGACCGACCCCGTCACGAGGAGAGGCTGACACCAGACCGACACCGTCACTAGCGAGGCTGACACCAGACCAACACCGTCACGAGGCGAGGCTGACACCAGACCGACCCCGTCACTAGCGAGGCTGACACCAGACCGACCCCGTCATGAGGAGAGGCTGACACCAGACCGACACTGTCACGAGGAGAGGCTGACACCAGACCGACCCCGTCACTAGCGAGGCAGACACCAGACCGACCCCGTCACGAGGCGAGGATGACACCAGACCGACACCGTCACTAGCGAGGATGACACCAGACCGACACCGTCACTAGCGAGGCTGACACCAGACCGACACCGTCACGAGGCGAGGCTGACACCAGTCCTACCCCGTCACTAGCGAGGCAGACACCAGACCGACCCCGTCACGAGGCGAGGATGACACCAGACCGACACCGTCACTAGCGAGGATGACACCAGACCGACACCGTCACTAGCGAGGCTGACACCAGACCGACACCGTCACGAGGCGAGGCTGACACCAGACCGACACCGTCACGAGGCGAGGCTGACACCAGACCGACACCGTCACGAGGCGAGGCTGACACCAGACCGACACCGTCACTAGCGAGGCTGACACCAGACCGACACCGTCACGAGGCGAGGCTGAAACCAGACCGACCCCGTCACGAGGAGAGGCTGACACCAGACCGACCCCGTCACGAGGAGAGGCTGACACCAGACGGACCCCGTCACGAGGAGAGGCTGACTCCAGACCGACACCGTCACGAGGAGAGGCTAACACCAGACCGACCCCGTCACTAGCGAGGCTGACACCAGACCGACCCCGTCACGAGGCGAGGATGACACCAGACCGACCCCGTCACTAGCGAGGCAGACACCAGACTGACACCGTCACGAGGCGAGGCTGACACCAGACCGACACCGTCACGAGACGAGGCTGACACCAGACCGACACCGTCACGAGGCGTGGCTGACACCAGACCGACCCCGTCACTAGCGAGGCTGACACCAGACCGACCCTGTCACTAGCGAGGCTGACACCAGACCGACCCCCGTCACGAGGAGAGGCTGACACCAGACCGACCCCGTCACGAGGAGAGGCTGACACCAGACTGAAACCGTCACTAGCGAGGTTGACACCAGACTGACACCGTCACTAGCGAGGCTGACACCAGACCGACACCGTCACGAGGAGAGGCTGACACCAGACCGAAACCGTCACTAGCGAGGCTGACACCAGACCGACCCCCGTCACGAGGAGAGGCTGACACCAGACCGACCCCGTCATGAGGAGAGGCTGACACCAGACCGACACCGTCACGAGGAGAGGCTGACACCAGACCGACCCCGTCACTAGCGAGGCTGACACCAGACCGACCCCGTCACGAGGAGAGGCTGACACCAGACCGACCCCGTCACTAGCGAGGCTGACACCAGACCGACCCCGTCACGAGGCGAGGATGACACCAGACCGACACCGTCACTAGCGAGGATGACACCAGACCGACACCGTCACGAGGCAAGGCTGACACCAGACCGACACCGTCACGAGGCGAGGCTGAAACCATACCGACCCCGTCACTAGCGAGGCTGACACCAGACTGACACCGTCACGAGGAGAGACTGACACCAGACTGAAACCGTCACTAGCGAGGCTGACACCAGACCGACCCCGTCACGAGGAGAGGCTGACACCAGACCGACACCGTCACGAGGAGAGGCTGACACCAGACCGACACCGTCACAAGGAGAGGCTGACACCAGACCGACCCCGTCACTAGCGAGGCTGACACCAGACTGAACCCGTCACGAGGCGAGGATGACACAGACCGACACTGTCACTAGCAAGGATGACACCAGACCGACACCGTCACGAGGCGAGGCTGACACCAGACCGACACCGTCACGAGGCGAGGCTGACACCAGACCGACACCGTCACGAGGCGAGGCTGACACCAGACCGACACCGTCACGAGGCGAGGCTGACACCAGACCGACCCCCGTCACGAGGAGAGGCTGACACCAGACAGACCCCGTCATGAGGAGAGGCTGACACCAGACCGACACCGTCACGAGGAGAGGCTGACACCAGACCGACCCTGTCACTAGCGAGGCTGACACCAGACCGACCCCGTCACGAGGAGAGGCTGACACCAGACCGACCCCGTCACTAGCGAGGCTGACACCAGACCGACCCCGTCACGAGGCGAGGATGACACCAGACCGACACCGTCACTAGCGAGGCTGACACCAGACCGACACCGTCACGAGGCAAGGCTGACACCAGACCGACACCGTCACGAGGCGAGGCTGACACCATACCGACCCCGTCACTAGCGAGGCTGACACCAGACTGACACCGTCACGAGGAGAGGCTGACACCAGAACGACCCCATCACGAGGAGAGGCTGACACCAGACCGACACCGTCACTAGCGAGGCTGACACCAGACCGACACCGTCACGAGGCGAGGCTGACACCAGACCGACACCGTCACTAGCGAGGCTGACACCAGACCGACCCCGTCACTAGCGAGGCTGACACCAGACCGACACCGTCACGAGGAGAGGCTGACACCAGACTGAAACCGTCACTAGCGAGGCTGACACCAGACTGACACCGTCACGAGGAGAGGCTGACACCAGACCGACACCGTCACGAGGAGAGGCTGACACCAGACCGACCCCGTCACTAGCGAGGCTGACACCAGACTGACACCGTCACGAGGAGAGGCTGACACCAGACTGACACCGTCACGAGGAGAGGCTGACACCAGACTGAAACCGTCACTAGCGAGGCTGACACCAGACCGACCCCGTCACTAGCGAGGCTGACACCAGACCGACACCGTCACGAGGAGAGGATGACACCAGACCGAAACCGTCACTAGCGAGGCTGACACCAGAC
Organism: Staurois parvus; assembly: GCF_062004578.1. Lineage (NCBI taxonomy): Eukaryota > Metazoa > Chordata > Amphibia > Anura > Ranidae > Staurois > Staurois parvus. The sequence goes on from NW_028320447.1 coordinate 566,019, forward strand.
CGACCCCCGTCACGAGGAGAGGCTGACACCAGACCGACCCCGTCACGAGGAGAGGCTGACACCAGACCGACACCGTCACGAGGAGAGGCTGACACCAGACCGACCCCGTCACGAGGCGAGGATGACAACAGACCGACACCGTCACTAGCGAGCATAACACCAGACCGACACCGTCACGAGGCGAGGCTGACACCAGACTGAAACCGTCACTAGCGAGGCTGACACCAGACCGACCCCGTCACTAGCGAGGCTGACACCAGACCGACACCGTCACGAGGAGAGGCTGACACCAGACTGAAACCGTCACTAGCGAGGCTGACACCAGACCGACCCCGTCACTAGCGAGGCTGACACCAGACCGACCCCGTCACTAGCGAGGCTGACACCAGACCGACACCGTCACGAGGCGAGGCTGACACCAGACTGATACCGTCACTAGCGAGGATGACACCAGACTGACACCGTCACGAGGAGAGGCTGACACCAGACTGAAACCGTCACTAGCGAGGCTAACACCAGACTGACACCGTCACTAGCGAGGCTGACACCAGACCGACACCGTCACGAGGAGAGGCTGACACCAGACCGACCCCGTCACTAGCGAGGCTGACACCAGACCGACCCCGTCACGAGGCGAGGATGACACCAGACCGACACCGTCACTAGCGAGGATGACACCAGACCGACACCGTCACGAGGAGAGGCTGACACCAGACCGAAACCGTCACTAGCGAGGCTGACACCAGACCGACCCCCGTCACGAGGAGAGGCTGGCACCAAACCGACCCCGTCACGAGGAGAGGCTGACACCAGACCGACACCGTCACTAGCGAGGATGACACCAGACCGACACCGTCACGAGGCGAGGATGACACCAGACCGACACCGTCACTAGCGAGGATGACACCAGACCGACCCCCGTCACGAGGAGAGGCTGACACCAGACCGACCCCGTCACTAGCGAGGCTGACACCAGACCGACCCCGTCACGAGGCGAGGATGACACCAGACCGACACCGTCACTAGCGAGGATGACACCAGACCGACACCGTCACGAGGAGAGGCTGACACCAGACCGACACCGTCACGAGGAGAGGCTGACACCAGACCGACACCGTCACGAGGCGAGGCTGACACCAGACCGACACCGTCACGAGGCGAGGCTGACACCAGACCGACACCGTCACGAGGCGAGGCTGACACTAGACCGACACCATCACGAGGCGAGGCTGACACCAGACCGACACCGTCACTAGCGAGGCTGACACCAGACCGACCCCGTCACTAGCGAGGCTGACACCAGACCGACACCGTCACGAGGAGAGGCTGACACCAGACTGAAACCGTCACTAGCGAGGCTGACACCAGACTGACACCGTCACGAGGAGAGGCTGACACCAGACCGACAAAGTCACGAGGAGAGGCTGACACCAGATTGACACCATCACGAGGAGAGACTGACACCAGACTGAAACCGTCACTAGCGAGGCTGACACCAGACTGACACCGTCACTAGCGAGGCTGACACCAGACCGACACCGTCACGAGGAGAGGCTGACACCAGACCGAAACCGTCACTAGCGAGGCTGACACCAGACTGACACCGTCACGAGGAGAGGCTGACACCAGACCGACCCCGTCACGAGGAGAGGCTGACACCAGACCGACACCGTCACTAGCGAGGATGACACCAGACCGACACCGTCACGAGGCGAGGATGACACCAGACCGACACCGTCACTAGCGAGGATGACACCAGACCGACACCGTCACGAGGCGAGGCTGACACCAGACCGACACCGTCACGAGGCGAGGCTGACACCAGACCGACCCCGTCACTAGCGAGGCAGACACCAGACTGACACCGTCACGAGGAGAGGCTGACACCAGACTGAAACCGTCACTAGCGAGGCTGACACCAGAACGACCCCGTCACGAGGAGAGGCTGACACCAGACTGATACCGTCACTAGCGAGGCTGACACCAGACTGACACCGTCACGAGGATAGGCTGACACCAGACTGACACCGTCACGAGGAGAGGCTGACACCAGACTGAAACCGTCACTAGCGAGGCTGACACCAGACTGACACCGTCACTAGCGAGGCTGACACCAGACCGACACCGTCACGAGGAGAGGCTGACACCAGACCGACCCCGTCACTAGCGAGGCTGACACCAGACCGACCCCGTCACGAGGCGAGGATGACACCAGACCGACACCGTCACTAGCGAGGATGACACCAGACCGACACCGTCACGAGGAGAGGCTGACACCAGACCGAAACTGTCACTAGCAAGGCTGACACCAGACCGACCCCCGTCACGAGGAGAGGCTGACACCAAACCGACCCCATCACGAGGAGAGGCTGACACCAGACCGACACCGTCACTAGCGAGGATGACACCAGACCGACACCGTCACGAGGCGAGGATGACACCAGACCGACACCGTCACTAGCGAGGATGACACCAGACCGACCCCCGTCACGAGGAGAGGCTGACACCAGACCGACCCCGTCACGAGGCGAGGATGACACCAGACCGACACCGTCACTAGCGAGGATGACACCAGACCGACCCCCGTCACGAGGAGATGCTGACACCAGACCGACCCCGTCACGAGGAGAGGCTGACACCAGACCGACACCATCACTAGCGAGGCTGACACGAGACCGACACCGTCACGAGGCGAGGCTGACACCAGACCGACCCCGTCACGAGGAGAGGCTGACACCAGACCGACCCCGTCACGAGGAGAGGCTGACACCAGACGGACCCCGTCACGAGGAGAGGCTGACACCAGACCGACACCGTCACGAGGAGAGGCTAACACCAGACCGACCCCGTCACTAGCGAGGCTGACACCAGACCAACCCCGTCACTAGCGAGGCTGACACCAGACTGACACCGTCACTAGCGAGGCTGACACCAGACCGACACCGTCACGAGGAGAGGCTGACACCAGACCGAAACCGTCACTAGCGAGGCTGACACCAGACCGACCCCCGTCACGAGGAGAGGCTGACACCAGACCGACCCCGTCACGAGGAGAGGCTGACACCAGACCGACACCGTCACGAGGAGAGGCTGACACCAGACCGACCCCGTCACGAGGCGAGGATGACACCAGACCGACACCGTCACTAGCGAGCATGACACCAGACCGACACCGTCACGAGGCGAGGCTGACACCAGACTGAAACCGTCACTAGCGAGGCTGACACCAGACCGACCCCGTCACGAGGAGAGGCTGACACCAGACCGACCCCGTCACGAGGAGAGGCTGACACCAGACCGACACCGTCACGAGGAGAGGCTGACACCAGACCGACACCGTCACGAGGAGAGGCTGACACCAGACCGACACCGTCACGAGGAGAGGCTGACACCAGACCGACCCCGTCACTAGCGAGGCTGACACCAGACCGACCCCGTCACGAGGCGAGGATGACACCAGACTGACCCCGTCACGAGGAGAGGCTGACACCAGACCGACCCCGTCACGAGGCGAGGATGACACCAGACTGACACCGTCACTAGCAAGGATGACACCAGACCGACACCGTCACGAGGCGAGGCTGACACCAGACCGACACCGTCACTAGCGAGGATGACACCAGACCGACCCCCGTCACGAGGAGAGGCTGACACCAGACCGACCCCGTCACGAGGAGAGGCTGACACCAGACCGACACCGTCACTAGCGAGGCTGACACCAGACCGACACCGTCACGAGGCGAGGCTGACACCAGACCGACCCCGTCACGAGGAGAGGCTGACACCAGACCGACACCGTCACTAGCGAGGATGACACCAGACCGACACCGTCACGAGGCGAGGATGACACCAGACCGACACCGTCACTAGCGAGGATGACACCAGACCGACCCCCGTCACAAGGAGAGGCTGACACCAGACCGACCCCGTCACGAGGAGAGGCTGACACCAGACCGACACCGTCACTAGCGAGGCTGACACCAGACCGACCCCCGTCACGAGGAGAGGCTGACACCAGACCGACCCCGTCACGAGGAGAGGCTGACACCAGACCGACACCGTCACTAGCGAGGCTGACACCAGACCGACAACGTCACGAGGCGAGTCTGACACCAGACCGACCCCGTCACGAGGAGAGGCTGACACCAGACCGACCCCGTCACGAGGAGAGGCTGACACCAGACGGACCCCGTCACGAGGAGAGGCTGACACCAGACCGACACCGTCACGAGGAGAGGCTGACACCAGACCGAAACTGTCACTAGCGAGGCTGACACCAGACCGACCCCCGTCACGAGGAGAGGCTGACACCAGACCGACCCCGTCACGAGGAGAGGCTGACACCAGACCGACACCGTCACTAGCGAGGATGACACCAGACCGACACCGTCACGAGGCGAGGATGACACCAGACCGACACCGTCACTAGCGAGGATGACACCAGACTGACCCCCGTCACAAGGAGAGGCTGACACCAGACCGACCCCGTCACGAGGAGAGGCTGACACCAGACCGACACCGTCACTAGCGAGGCTGACACCAGACCGACCCCCGTCACGAGGAGAGGCTGACACCAGACCGACCCCGTCACGAGGAGAGGCTGACACCAGACCGACACCGTCACTAGCGAGGCTGACACCAGACCGACACCGTCACGAGGCGAGGCTGACACCAGACGGACCCCGTCACGAGGAGAGGCTGACACCATACTGACACCGTCACGAGGAGAGGCTGACACCAGACCGAAACTGTCACTAGCGAGGCTGACACCAGACCGACCCCGTCACTAGCGAGGCTGACACCAGACCGACCCCGACACTAGCGAGGCTGACACCAGACCGACCCCGTCACGAGGAGAGGCTGACACCAGACCGACACCGTCACTAGCGAGGCTGACACCAGACCGACCCCCGTCACGAGGAGAGGCTGACACCAGACCTACCCCGTCACGAGGAGAGGCTGACACCAGACCGACACCGTCACTAGCGAGGCTGACACCAGACCGACACCGTCACGAGGCGAGGCTGACACCAGACCGACCCCGTCACGAAGAGAGGCTGACACCAGACCGACCCCGTCACGAGGCGAGGCTGACACCAGACCGACACCGTCACGAGGCGAACCTGACACCAGACCGACACCGTCACGAGGCGAGGCTGACACCAGACCGACACCGTCACGAGGCGAGGCTGACACCAGACCGACACCGTCACTAGCGAGGCTGACACCAGACCGACACCGTCACGAGGAGAGGCTGACACCAGACTGAAACCGTCACTAGCAAGGCTGACACCAGACTGACACCGTCACGAGGAGAGGCTGACACCAGACTGACACCGTCACGAGGAGAGGCTGACACCAGACTGAAACCGTCACTAGCGAGGCTGACACCAGACTGACACCGTCACTAGCGAGGCTGACACCAGACCGACACCGTCACGAGGAGAGGCTGACACCAGACCGAAACTGTCACTAGCGAGGCTGACACCAGACCGACACCGTCACGAGGCGAGGCTGACACCAGACCGACACCGTCACTAGCGAGGCTGACACCAGACCGACACCGTCACGAGGAGAGGCTGACACCAGACTGAAACCGTCACGAGGAGAGGCTGACACCAGACTGAAACCGTCACTAGCGAGGCTGACACCAGACTGACACCGTCACGAGGAGAGGCTGACACCAGACTGACACCGTCACGAGGAGAGGCTGACACCAGACTGAAACCGTCACTAGCGAGGCTGACACCAGACTGACACCGTCACTAGCGAGGCTGACACCAGACTGATACCGTCACTAGCGATGCTGACACCAGACCGACACCGTCACGAGGCGAGGCTGACACCAGACTGATACCGTCACTAGCGAGCATAACACCAGACCGACACCGTCACGAGGCGAGGCTGACACCAGACTGAAACCGTCACTAGCGAGGCTGACACCAGACCGACCCCGTCACGAGGAGAGGCTGACACCAGACCGACCCCGTCACGAGGAGAGGATGACACCAGACCGACACCGTCACGAGGAGAGGCTGACACCAGACCGACCCCGTCACGAGACGAGGATGACCCCAGACCGACACCGTCACTAGCGAGGATGACACCAGACCGACACCGTCACGAGGAGAGGCTGACACCAGACCGAAACCGTCACTAGCGAGGCTGACACCAGACCGACCCCCGTCACGAGGAGAGGCTGACACCAAACCGACCCCGTCACGAGCAGAGGCTGACACCAGACCGACACCGTCACTAGCGAGGATGACACCAGACCGACACCGTCACTTGCGAGGATGACACCAGACCGACACCGTCACTTGCGAGGATGACACCAGACCGACCCCCGTCACGAGGAGAGGCTGACACCAGACCGACCCCGTCACGAGGAGAGGCTGACACCAGACCGACACCGTCACTAGCGAGGCTGACACCAGACCGACACCGTCACGAGGCGAGGCTGACACCAGACCGACCCCGTCACGAGGAGAGGCTGACACCAGACCGACCCCGTCACGAGGAGAGGCTGACACCAGACCGACCCCGTCACGAGCAGAGGCTGACACCAGACCGACACCGTCACTAGCGAGGATGACACCAGACCGACACCGTCACTTGCGAGGATGACACCAGACCGACACCGTCACTTGCGAGGATGACACCAGACCGACCCCCGTCACGAGGAGAGGCTGACACCAGACCGACCCCGTCACGAGGAGAGGCTGACACCAGACCGACACCGTCACTAGCGAGGCTGACACCAGACCGACACCGTCACGAGGCGAGGCTGACACCAGACCGACCCCGTCACGAGGAGAGGCTGACACCAGACCGACCCCGTCACGAGGAGAGGCTGACACCAGACGGACCCCGTCACGAGGAGAGGCTGACACCAGACCGACACCATCACGAGGAGAGGCTGACACCAGACCGACCCCGTCACTAGCGAGGCAGACACCAGACTGACACCGTCACGAGGAGAGGCTGACACCAGACTGAAACCGTCACTAGCGAGGCTGACACCAGACCGACCCCGTCACGAGGAGAGGCTGACACCAGACCGACCCCGTCACGAGGAGAGGCTGACACCAGACCGACACCGTCACGAGGAGAGTCTGACACCAGACCGACACCGTCACGAGGAGAGGCTGACACCAGACCGACCCCGTCACTAGCGTGGCTGACACCAGACCGACCCCGTCACGAGGCGAGGATGACACCAGACCGACACCGTCACTAGCGAGGATGACACCAGACCGACACCGTCACGAGGCGAGGCTGACACCAGACCGACACCGTCACTAGCGAGGATGACACCAGACCGACACCGTCACGAGGCGAGGCTGACACCAGACCGACACCGTCACGAGGAGAGGCTGACACCAGACTGAAACCGTCACTAGCGAGGCTGACACCAGACCGACCCCGTCACGAGGCGAGGATGACACCAGACCGACACCGTCACTAGCGAGCATGACACCAGACCGACACCGTCACGAGGCGAGGCTGACACCAGACTGAAACCGTCACTAGCGAGGCTGACACCAGACCGACCCCGTCACGAGGAGAGGCTGACACCAGACCGACCCCGTCACGAGGAGAGGCTGACACCAGACCGACACCGTCACGAGGAGAGGCTGACACCAGACCGACACCGTCACGAGGCGAGGCTGACACCAGACCGACACCGTCACTAGCGAGGCTGACACCAGACCGACCCCGTCACTAGCGAGGCTGACACCAGACCGACACCGTCACGAGGAGAGGCTGACACCAGACTGAAACCGTCACTAGCGAGGCTGACACCAGACTGACACCGTCACGAGGAGAGGCTGACACCAGACCGACACCGTCACGAGGAGAGGCTGACACCAGACTGAAACCGTCACTAGCGAGGCTGACACCAGACTGACACCGTCACTAGCGAGGCTGACACCAGACCGACCCCGTCACGAGGAGAGGCTGACACCAGACCGACCCCGTCACGAGGCGAGGATGACAACAGACCGACACCGTCACTAGCGAGCATAACACCAGACCGACACCGTCACAAGGTGAGGCTGACACCAGACCGAAACCGTCACTAGCGAGGCTGACACCAGACCGACCCCCGTCACGAGGAGAGGCTGACACCAGACCGACCCCGTCACGAGGAGAGGCTGACACCAGACCGACACCGTCACGAGGAGAGGCTGACACCAGACCGACACCGTCACGAGGAGAGGCTGACACCAGACCGACCCCGTCACGAGGCGAGGATGACAACAGACCGACACCGTCACTAGCGAGCATAACACCAGACCGACACCGTCACGAGGCGAGGCTGACACCAGACTGAAACCGTCACTAGCGAGGCTGACACCAGACCGACCCCGTCACGAGGAGAGGCTGACACCAGACCGACACCGTCACGAGGAGAGGCTGACACCAGACCGACACCGTCACGAGGAGAGGCTGACACCAGACCGACCCCGTCACGAGGCGAGGATGACAACAGACCGACACCGTCACTAGCGAGCATAACACCAGACCGACACCGTCACGAGGCGAGGCTGACACCAGACTGAAACCGTCACTAGCGAGGCTGACACCAGACCGACCCCGTCACGAGGAGAGGCTGACACCAGACCGACACCGTCACGTGGAGAGGCTGACACCAGACCGACACCGTCACGAGGAGAGGCTGACACCAGACCGACCCCGTCACGAGGCGAGGATGACAACAGACCGACACCGTCACTAGCGAGCATAACACCAGACCGACCCCGTCACGAGGCGAGGATGACCCCAGACCGACACCGTCACGAGGAGAGGCTGACACCAGACCGAAACCGTCACTAGCGAGGCTGACACCAGACCGACACCGTCACTAGCGAGGCTGACACCAGACCGACACCGTCACTAGCGAGCATGACACCAGACCGACACCGTCACGAGGCGAGGCTGACACCAGACTGAAACCGTCACTAGCGAGGCTGACACCAGACCGACCCCGTCACGAGGAGAGGCTGACACCAGACCGACCCCGTCACGAGGAGAGGCTGACACCAGACCGACCCCGTCACGAGGAGAGGCTGACACCAGACCGACACCGTCACGAGGAGAGGCTGACACCAGACCGACCCCGTCACTAGCGAGGCAGACACCAGACTGACACCGTCACGAGGAGAGGCTGACACCAGACTGAAACCGTCACTAGCGAGGCTGACACCAGACCGACCCCGTCACGAGGAGAGGCTGACACCAGACCGACCCCGTCACGAGGAGAGGCTGACACCAGACCGACACCATCACGAGGAGAGGCTGACACCAGACCGACACCGTCACGAGGCGAGGCTGACACCAGACCGACACCGTCACGAGGCGAGGCTGACACCAGACCGACCCCGTCACTAGCGAGACTGACACCAGACCGACCCCGTCACTAGCGAGGCTGACACCAGACCGACACCGTCACGAGGCGAGGCTGACACCAGACTGATACCGTCACTAGCGAGGCTGACACCAGACTGACACCGTCACGAGGAGAGGCTGACACCAGACTGACACCGTCACGAGGAGAGGCTGACACCAGACTGACACCGTCACTAGCGAGGCTGACACCAGACCGACACCGTCACGAGGAGAGGCTGACACCAGACCGACCCCGTCACTAGCGAGGCTGACACCAGACCGACCCCGTCACGAGGCGAGGATGACACCAGACCGACACCGTCACTAGCGAGGATGACACCAGACCGACACCGTCACGAGGCGAGGCTGACACCAAACCGACACCGTCTCGAGGAGAGGCTGACACCAGACTGAAACCGTCACTAGCGAGGCTGACACCAGACTGACACCGTCACGAGGAGAGGCTGACACCAGACTGACACCGTCACGAGGAGAGGCTGACACCAGACTGACACCGTCACTAGCGAGGCTGACACCAGACCGACACCGTCACGAGGAGAGGCTGACACCAGACCGAAACCGTCACTAGCGAGGCTGACACCAGACCGACCCCCGTCACGAGGAGAGGCTGACACCAGACCGACCCCGTCACGAGGAGAGGCTGACACCAGACCGACACCGTCACGAGGAGAGGCTGACACCAGACCGACCCCGTCACGAGGCGAGGATGACACCAGACCGACATCGTCACTAGCGAGCATGACACCAGACCGACACCGTCACGAGGCGAGGCTTACACCAGACTGAAACCGTCACTAGCGAGGCTGACACCAGACCGACCCCGTCACGAGAAGAGGCTGACACCAGACCGACCCCGTCACGAGGAGAGGCTGACACCAGACCGACACTGTCACGAGGCGAGGCTGACACCAGACCGACACCGTCACGAGGCGAGGCTGACACCAGACCGACACCGTCACGAGGCGAGGCTGACACCAGACCGACCCCGTCACGAGGCGAGGCTGACACCAGACCGACCCCGTCACGAGGAGAGGCTGACACCAGACCGACACCGTCACGAGGAGAGGCTGACACCAGACTGAAACCGTCACTAGCGAGGCTGACACCAGACCGACACCGTCACGAGGAGAGGCTGACACCAGGCTGAAACCGTCACTAGCGAGGCTGACACCAGACTGACACCGTCACGAGGAGAGGATGACACCAGACCGACACCGTCACGAGGAGAGGCTGACACCAGACCGACCCCGTCACGAGGCGAGGCTGACACCAGACCGACCCCGTCACGAGGCGAGGCTGACACCAGACCGACACCGTCACTAGCGAGGATGACACCAGACCGATCCCGTCACGAGGCGAGGCTGACACCAGACGGACACCGTCACGAGGAGAGGCTGACACCAGACTGAAACCGTCACTAGCGAGGCTGACACCAGACTGACACCGTCACGAGGAGAGGCTGACAGCAGACCGACCACGTCACGAGGAGAGGCTGACACCAGACCGACACCGTCACGAGGAGAGGCTGACACCAGACCAACCCCGTCACGAGGCGAGGATGACAACAGACCGACACCGTCACTAGCGAGCATAACACCAGACCGACACCGTCACGAGGCGAGGCTGACACCAGACTGAAACCGTCACTAGCGAGGCTGACACCAGACCGACCCCGTCACGAGGCGAGGCTGACACCAGACCGACACCGTCACGAGGCGAGGCTGACATAAGACCGACCCCGTCACGAGGCGAGGATGACCCCAGACCGACACCGTCACTAGCGAGGATGACACCAGACCGACACCGTCACGAGGAGAGGCTGACACCAGACCGAAACCGTCACTAGCGAGGCTGACACCAGACCGACCCCTGTCACGAGGAGAGGCTGACACCAGACCGACCCCGTCACGAGGAGAGGCTGACACCAGACCGACACCGTCACGAGGCGAGGCTGACACCAGACCGACCCCGTCACTAGCGAGGCAGACACCAGACTGACACCGTCACGAGGAGAGGCTGACACCAGACTGAAACCGTCACTAGCGAGGCTGACACCAGACCGACCCCGTCACGAGGAGAGGCTGACACCAGACCGACACCGTCACGAGGAGAGGCTGACACCAGACCGACACCGTCACGAGGCGAGGCTGACACCAGACCGACCCCGTCACTAGCGAGGCAGACACCAGACTGACACCGTCACGAGGAGAGGCTGACACCAGACTGAAACCGTCACTAGCGAGGCTGACACCAGACCGACCCCGTCACGAGGAGAGGCTGACACCAGACCGACCCCGTCACGAGGAGAGGCTGACACCAGACCGACACCGTCACGAGGAGAGGCTGACACCAGACCGACCCCGTCACTAGCGAGGCTGACACCAGACCGACCCCGTCACGAGGCGAGGATGACACCAGACCGACACCGTCACTAGCGAGGATGACACCAGACCGACACCGTCACTAGCGAGGCTGACACCAGACCGACACCGTCACGAGGAGAGGCTGACACCAGACTGAAACCGTCACTAGCGAGGCTGACACCAGACTGACACCGTCACGAGGAGAGGATGACACCAGACCGACACCGTCACGAGGAGAGGCTGACACCAGACCGACCCCGTCACGAGGCGAGGCTGACACCAGACCGACCCCGTCACGAGGCGAGGCTGACACCAGACCGACACCGTCACTAGCGAGGATGACACCAGACCGACCCCGTCACTAGCGAGGCTGACACCAGACGGACACCGTCACGAGGAGAGGCTGACACCAGACTGAAACCGTCACTAGCGAGGCTGACACCAGACTGACACCGTCACGAGGAGAGGCTGACACCAGACCGACCCCGTCACGAGGAGAGGCTGACACCAGACCGACACCGTCACGAGGAGAGGCTGACACCAGACCGACCCCGTCACGAGGAGAGGCTGACACCAGACCGACACCGTCACGAGGAGAGGCTGACACCAGACCAACCCCGTCACGAGGCGAGGATGACAACAGACCGACACCGTCACTAGCGAGCATAACACCAGACCGACACCGTCACGAGGCGAGGCTGACACCAGACTGAAACCGTCACTAGCGAGGCTGACACCAGACCGACCCCGTCACGAGGCGAGGCTGACACCAGACCGACACCGTCACGAGGCAAGGCTGACACCAGACCGACCCCGTCACGAGGCGAGGATGACCCCAGACCGACACCGTCACTAGCGAGGATGACACCAGACCGACACCGTCACGAGGCGAGGATGACACCAGACCGACACCGTCACTAGCGAGGATGACACCAGACCGACCCCCGTCACGAGGAGAGGCTGACACCAGACCGACCCCGTCACGAGGAGAGGCTGACACCAGACCGACACCGTCACTAGCGAGGCTGACACCAGACCGACACCGTCACGAGGCGAGGCTGACACCAGACCGACCCCGTCACGAGGAGAGGCTGACACCAGACCGACCCCGTCACGAGGAGAGGCTGACACCAGACGGACCCCGTCACGAGGAGAGGCTGACACCAGACCGACACCGTCACGAGGAGAGGCTGACACCAGACTGAAACCGTCACTAGCGAGGCTGACACCAGACCGACCCCGTCACGAGGAGAGGCTGACACCAGACCGACCCCGTCACTAGCGTGGCTGACACCAGACCGACCCCGTCACGAGGCGAGGATGACACCAGACCGACACCGTCACTAGCGAGGATGACACCAGACCGACACCGTCACGAGGCGAGGCTGACACCAGACCGACACCGTCACGAGGCGAGGCTGACACCAGACCGACCCCGTCACTAGCGAGGCTGACACCAGACCGACCCCGTCACTAGCGAGGCTGACACCAGACCGACACCGTCACGAGGCGAGGCTGACACCAGACTGATACCGTCACTAGCGAGGCTGACACCAGACTGACACCGTCACGAGGAGAGGCTGACACCAGACTGACACCGTCACGAGGAGAGGCTGACACCAGACTGAAACCGTCACTAGCGAGGCTAACACCAGACTGACACCGTCACTAGCGAGGCTGACACCAGACCGACACCGTCACGAGGACAGGCTGACACCAGACCGACCCCGTCACTAGCGAGGCTGACACCAGACCGACCCCGTCACGAGGCGAGGATGACACCAGACCGACACCGTCACTAGCGAGGATGACACCAGACCGACACCGTCACGAGGCGAGGCTGACACCAGACCGACACCGTCACGAGGAGAGGCTGACACCAGACTGAAACCGTCACTAGCGAGGCTGACACCAGACTGACACCGTCACGAGGAGAGGCTGACACCAGACTGACACCGTCACGAGGAGAGGCTGACACCAGACTGACACCGTCACTAGCGAGGCTGACACCAGACCGACACCGTCACGAGGAGAGGCTGACACCAGACCGAAACCGTCACTAGCGAGGCTGACACCAGACCGACCCCCGTCACGAGGAGAGGCTGACACCAGACCGACCCCGTCACGAGGAGAGGCTGACACCAGACCGACACCGTCACTAGCGAGGCTGACACCAGACCGACCCCGTCACTAACGAGGCTGACACCAGACCGACCCCGTCACGAGGCGAGGATGACACCAGACCGACACCGTCACTAGCGAGCATGACACCAGACCGACACCGTCACGAGGCGAGGCTGACACCAGACTGAAACCGTCACTAGCGAGGCTGACACCAGACCGACCCCGTCACGAGGAGAGGCTGACACCAGACCGACCCCATCACGAGGAGAGGCTGACACCAGACCGACCCCGTCACGAGGAGAGGCTGACACCAGACCGACACCGTCACTAGCGAGGCTGACACCAGACCGACACCGTCACGAGGCGAGGCTGACACCAGACCGACCCCGTCACGAGGAGAGGCTGACACCAGACCGACCCCGTCACGAGGAGAGGCTGACACCAGACGGACCCCGTCACGAGGAGAGGCTGACACCAGACCGACACCGTCACGAGGAGAGGCTGACACCAGACTGACACCGTCACGAGGAGAGGCTGACACCAGACTGACACCGTCACGAGGAGAGGCTGACACCAGACTGAAACCGTCACTAGCGAGGCTGACACCAGACCGACCCCGTCACGAGGAGAGGCTGACACCAGACCGACACCGTCACGAGGAGAGGCTGACACCAGACCGACACCGTCACGAGGAGAGGCTGACACCAGACCGACCCCGTCACTAGCGAGGCTGACACCAGACCGACCCCGTCACGAGGCGAGGATGACACCAGACCGACACCGTCACTAGCGAGGATGACACCAGACCGACACCGTCACGAGACGAGGCTGACACCAGACCGACACCGTCACGAGGAGAGGCTGACACCAGACCGACACCGTCACTAGCGAGGGTGACACCAGACCGACACCGTCACGAGGAGAGGCTGACACCAGACCGAAACCGTCACTAGCGAGGCTGACACCAGACCGACACCGTCACGAGGAGAGGCTGACACCAGACCGACACCGTCACGAGGAGAGGCTGACACCAGACCGACCCCGTCACTAGCGAGGCAGACACCAGACTGACACCGTCACTAGCGAGGCTGACACCAGACCGACCCCGTCACGAGGAGAGGCTGACACCAGACCGACCCCGTCACTAGCGTGGCTGACACCAGATCGACCCCGTCACGAGGCGAGGATGACACCAGACCGACACCGTCACTAGCGAGGATGACACCAGACCGACACCGTCACGAGGCGAGGCTGACACCAGACCGACACCGTCACGAGGCGAGGCTGACACCAGACCGACCCCGTCACGAGGCGAGGCTGACACCAGACCGACCCCGTCACTAGCGAGGCTGACACCAGACCGACCCCGTCACTAGCGAGGCTGACACCAGACCGACACCGTCACTAGCGAGGATGACACCAGACCGACCCCGTCACTAGCGAGGCTGACACCAGACTGACACCGTCACGAGGAGAGGCTGACACCAGACTGACACCGTCACGAGGAGAGGCTGACACCAGACTGAAACCGTCACTAGCGAGGCTAACACCAGACTGACACCGTCACTAGCGAGGCTGACACCAGACCGACACCATCACGAGGAGAGGCTGACACCAGACCGACCCCGTCACTAGCGAGGCTGACAACAGACCGACCCCGTCACGAGGCGAGGATGACACCAGACCGACACCGTCACTAGCGAGGATGACACCAGACCGACACAGTCACGAGGCGAGGCTGACACCAGACCGACACCGTCACGAAGAGAGGCTGACACCAGACTGAAACCGTCACTAGCGAGGCTGACACCAGACTGACACCGTCACTAGCGAGGCTGACACCAGACCGACACCGTCACGAGGAGAGGCTGACACCAGACCGACCCCGTCACGAGGAGAGGCTGACACCAGACCGACACCGTCACGAGGAGAGGCTGACACCAGACCGACACCGTCACGAGGAGAGGCTGACACCAGACCGAAACCGTCACGAGGCGAGGCTGACACCAGACCGACACCGTCACAAGGCGAGGCTGACACCAGACCGACACCGTCACGAGGCGAGGCTGACACCAGACCGACACCGTCACGAGGCGAGGCTGACACCAGACTGACACCGTCACGAGGAGAGGCTGACACCAGACCGACACCGTCACGAGGAGAGGCTGACACCAGACTGAAACCGTCACTAGCGAGGCTGACACCAGACTGACACCGTCACGAGGAGAGGCTGACACCAGACTGACACCGTCACGAGGAGAGGCAGACACCAGACTGACACCGTCACGAGGAGAGGCTGACACCAGACCGAAACCGTCACTAGCGAGGCTGACACCAGACCGACCCCCGTCACGAGGAGAGGCTGACACCAGACCGACCCCGTCACGAGGAGAGGCTGACACCAGACTGACACCGTCACGAGGAGAGGCTGACACCAGACTGAAACCGTCACTAGCGAGGCTGACACCAGACTGACACCGTCACTAGCGAGGCTGACACCAGACCGACACCGTCACAAGGAGAGGCTGACACCAGACCGAAACCGTCACTAGCGAGGCTGACACCAGACCGACCCCCGTCACGAGGAGAGGCTGACACCAGACCGACACCGTCACTAGCGAGGATGACACCAGACCGACACCGTCACGAGGCGAGGCTGACACCAGACCGACACCGTCACGAGGAGAGGCTGACACCAGACTGAAACCGTCACTAGCGAGGCTGACACCAGACCGACCCCGTCACGAGGAGAGGCTGACACCAGACGGACCCCGTCACGAGGAGAGGCTGACACCAGACCGACACCGTCACGAGGAGAGGCTGACACCAGACCGACCCCGTCACTAGCGAGGCAGACACCAGACTGACACCGTCACGAGGAGAGGCTGACACCAGACTGAAACCGTCACTAGCGAGGATGACACCAGACCGACCCCGTCACGAGGAGAGGCTGACACCAGACCGACACCATCACGAGGAGAGGCTGACACCAGACCGACACCGTCACGAGGAGAGGCTGACACCAGACCGACCCCGTCACTAGCGAGGCTGACACCAGACTGAAACCGTCACTAGCGAGGCTGACACCAGACTGACACCGTCACGAGGAGAGGATGACACCAGACCGACACCGTCACGAGGAGAGGCTGACACCAGACCGACACCGTCACGAGGCGAGGCTGACACCAGACCGACACCGTCACGAGGCGAGGCTGACACCAGACCGACACCGTCACGAGGCGAGGCTGACACCAGACTGACCCCGTCACGAGGCGAGGCTGACACCAGACCGACACCGTCACTAGCGAGGATGACACCAGACCGACCCCGTCACTAGCGAGGCTGACACCAGACCGACCCCGTCACGAGGAGAGGCTGACACCAGACTGAAACCGTCACTAGCGAGGCTGACACCAAACCGACACCGTCACGAGGAGAGGCTGACACCAGACCGACACCGTCACGAGGAGAGGCTGACACCAGACTGAAACCGTCACTAGCGAGGCTGACACCAGACTGACACCGTCACGAGGAGAGGCTGACACCAGACTGACACCGTCACGAGGAGAGGCTGACACCAGACTGAAACCGTCACTAGCGAGGCTGACACCAGACCGACCCCGTCACTAGCGAGGCAGACACCAGACTGACACCGTCACGAGGAGAGGCTGACACCAGACCGACCCCGTCACGAGGAGAGGCTGACACCAGACCGACACCGTCACGAGGAGAGGCTGACACCAGACCGACACCGTCACGAGGAGAGGCTGACACCAGACCGACACCGTCACTAGCGAGGATGACACCAGACCGACACCGTCACTAGCGAGGATGACACCAGACCGACACCGTCACTAGCGAGGATGACACCAGACCGACCCCCGTCACGAGGAGAGGCTGACACCAGACCGACCCCGTCACGAGGAGAGGCTGACACCAGACCGACCCCGTCACGAGGAGAGGCTGACACCAGACCGACACCATCACGAGGAGAGGCTGACACCAGACCGACACCGTCACGAGGAGAGGCTGACACCAGACCGACCCCGTCACTAGCGTGGCTGACACCAGACCGACCCCGTCACGAGGCTAGGATGACACCAGACCGACACCGTCACTAGCGAGGATGACACCAGACTGACACCGTCACGAGGCGAGGCTGACACCAGACCGACACCGTCACGAGGCGAGGCTGACACCAGACCGACTCCGTCACTAGCGAGACTGACACCAGACCGACCCCGTCACTAGCGAGGCTGACACCAGACCGACACCGTCACGAGGCGAGGCTGACACCAGACTGATACCGTCACTAGCGAGGCTGACACCAGACTGACACCGTCACGAGGAGAGGCTGACACCAGACTGACACCGTCACTAGCGAGGCTAACACCAGACTGACACCGTCACTAGCGAGGCTGACACCAGACCGACACCGTCACGAGGAGAGGCTGACACCAGACCGACCCCGTCACTAGCGAGGCTGACACCAGACCGACCCCGTCACGAGGCGAGGATGACACCAGACCGACACCGTCACTAGCGAGGATGACACCAGACCGACACCGTCACGAGGCGAGGCTGACACCAAACCGACACCGTCACGAGGAGAGGCTGACACCAGACTGAAACCGTCACTAGCGAGGCTGACACCAGACTGACACCGTCACGAGGAGAGGCTGACACCAGACTGACACCGTCACAAGGAGAGGCTGACCCCAGACTGACACCGTCACTAGCGAGGCTGACACCAGACCGACACCGTCACGAGGAGAGGCTGACACCAGACCGACCCCGTCACTAGCGAGGCTGACACCAGACCGACCCCCGTCACGAGGAGAGGCTGACACCAGACCGACACCGTCACGAGGAGAGGCTGACACCAGACCGACCCCGTCACGAGGCGAGGATGACACCAGACCGACATCGTCACTAGCGAGCATGACACCAGACCGACACCGTCACGAGGCGAGGCTTACACCAGACCGACCCCGTCACGAGGAGAGGCTGACACCAGACCGACACCGTCACGAGGAGAGGCTGACACCAGACCGACCCCGTCACGAGGAGAGGCTGACACCAGACCGACACCGTCACGAGGAGAGGCTGACACCAGACCGACCCCGTCACGAGGCGAGGATGACAACAGACCGACACCGTCACTAGCGAGCATAACACCAGACCGACACCGTCACGAGGAGAGGCTGACACCAGACCGACCCCGTCACGAGGCGAGGATGACAACAGACCGACACCGTCACTAGCGAGCATAACACCAGACCGACCCCGTCACGAGGCGAGGATGACCCCAGACCGACACCGTCACGAGGAGAGGCTGACACCAGACCGACCACGTCACGAGGAGAGGCTGACACCAGACGGACCCCGTCACGAGGAGAGGCTGACACCAGACCGACACCGTCACGAGGAGAGGCTGACACCAGACCGACCCCGTCACTAGCGAGGCAGACACCAGACCGACACCGTCACGAGGCGAGGCTGACACCAGACCGACACCGTCACGAGGCGAGGCTGACACCAGACCGACACCGTCACTAGCGAGGCTGACACCAGACCGACCCCGTCACTAGCGAGGCTGACACCAGACCGACACCGTCACGAGGCGAGGCTGACACCAGACTGATACCGTCACTAGCGAGGCTGACACCAGACTGACACCGTCACGAGGAGAGGCTGACACCAGACTGACACCGTCACGAGGAGAGGCTGACACCAGACTGAAACCGTCACTAGCGAGGCTAACACCAGACTGACACCGTCACTAGCGAGGCTGACACCAGACCGACACCGTCACGAGGAGAGGCTGACACCAGACCGACACCGTCACTAGCGAGGATGACACCAGACCAACACCGTCACGAGGAGAGGCTGACACCAGACCGAAACCGTCACTAGCGAGGCTGACACCAGACCGACCCCCGTCACGAGGAGAGGCTGACACCAAACCGACCCCGTCACGAGGAGAGGCTGACACCAGACCGACACCGTCACTAGCGAGGATGACACCAGACCGACACCGTCACGAGGCGAGGATGACACCAGACCGACCCCGTCACGAGGAGAGGCTGACACCAGACCGACACCGTCACGAGGCGAGGCTGACACCAGACCGACCCCGTCAATAGCGAGGCAGACACCAGACTGACACCGTCACGAGGAGAGGCTGACACCAGACTGAAACCGTCACTAGCGAGGCTGACACCAGACCGACCCCGTCACGAGGAGAGGCTGACACCAGACCGACACCGTCACGAGGAGAGGCTGACACCAGACCGACACCGTCACGAGGAGAGGCTGACACCAGACCGACCCCGTCACTAGCGAGGCTGACACCAGACCGACCCCGTCACGAGGCGAGGATGACACCAGACCGACACCGTCACTAGCGAGGATGACACCAGACCGACACCGTCACTAGCGAGGCTGACACCAGACCGACACCGTCACGAGGAGAGGCTGACACCAGACTGAAACCGTCACTAGCGAGGCTGACACCAGACTGACACCGTCACGAGGAGAGGATGACACCAGACCGACACCGTCACGAGGAGAGGCTGACACCAGACCGACCCCGTCACTAGCGTGGCTGACACCAGACCGACCCCGTCACGAGGCTAGGATGACACCAGACCGACACCGTCACTAGCGAGGATGACACCAGACTGACACCGTCACGAGGCGAGGCTGACACCAGACCGACACCGTCACGAGGCGAGGCTGACACCAGACCGACACCGTCACGAGGCGAGGCTGACACCAGACCGACTCCGTCACTAGCGAGACTGACACCAGACCGACCCCGTCACTAGCGAGGCTGACACCAGACCGACACCGTCACGAGGCGAGGCTGACACCAGACTGATACCGTCACTAGCGAGGCTGACACCAGACTGACACCGTCACGAGGAGAGGCTGACACCAGACTGACACCGTCACGAGGAGAGGCTGACACCAGACTGAAACCGTCACTAGCGAGGCTAACACCAGACTGACACCGTCACTAGCGAGGCTGACACCAGACCGACACCGTCACGAGGCGAGGCTGACACCAGACCGACCCCGTCACTAGCGAGGCTGACACCAGACCGACCCCGTCACGAGGCGAGGATGACACCAGACCGACACCGTCACTAGCGAGGATGACACCAGACCGACACCGTCACGAGGCGAGGCTGACACCAAACCGACACCGTCACGAGGAGAGGCTGACACCAGACTGAAACCGTCACTAGCGAGGCTGACACCAGACTGACACCGTCACGAGGAGAGGCTGACACCAGACTGACACCGTCACGAGGAGAGGCTGACCCCAGACTGACACCGTCACTAGCGAGGCTGACACCAGACCGACACCGTCACGAGGAGAGGCTGACACCAGACCGAAACCGTCACTAGCGAGGCTGACACCAGACCGACCCCCGTCACGAGGAGAGGCTGACACCAGACCGACACCGTCACGAGGAGAGGCTGACACCAGACCGACCCCGTCACGAGGCGAGGATGACACCAGACCGACATCGTCACTAGCGAGCATGACACCAGACCGACACCGTCACGAGGCGAGGCTTACACCAGACTGAAACCGTCACTAGCGAGGCTGACACCAGACCGACCCCGTCACGAGGAGAGGCTGACACCAGACCGACCCCGTCACGAGGAGAGGCTGACACCAGACCGACACCGTCACGAGGAGAGGCTGACACCAGACCGACACCGTCACGAGGCGAGGCTGACACCAGACCGACACCGTCACGAGGCGAGGCTGACACCAGACCGACACCGTCACGAGGCGAGGCTGACACCAGACCGACCCCGTCACGAGGCGAGGCTGACACCAGACCGACCCCGTCACGAGGAGAGGCTGACACCAGACCGACACCGTCACGAGGAGAGGCTGACACCAGACTGAAACCGTCACTAGCGAGGCTGACACCAGACTGACACCGTCACGAGGAGAGGCTGACACCAGACTGACACCGTCACGAGGAGAGGCTGACACCAGACTGAAACCGTCACTAGCGAGGCTGACACCAGACTGACACCGTCACTAGCGAGGCTGACACCAGACCGACACCGTCACAAGGAGAGGCTGACACCAGACCGAAACCGTCACTAGCGAGGCTGACACCAGACCGACCCCCGTCACGAGGAGAGGCTGACACCAGACCGACCCCGTCACGAGGAGAGGCTGACACCAGACCGACACCGTCACGAGGAGAGGCTGGCACCAGACCGACCCCGTCACGAGGCGAGGATGACAACAGACCGACACCGTCACTAGCGAGCATAACACCAGACCGACACCGTCACGAGGAGAGGCTGACACCAGACCGACCCCGTCACGAGGCGAGGATGACAACAGACCGACACCGTCACTAGCGAGCATAACACCAGACCGACCCCGTCACGAGGCGAGGATGACCCCAGACCGACACCGTCACGAGGAGAGGCTGACACCAGACCGACCACGTCACGAGGAGAGGCTGACACCAGACGGACCCCGTCACGAGGAGAGGCTGACACCAGACCGACACCGTCACGAGGAGAGGCTGACACCAGACCGACCCCGTCACTAGCGAGGCAGACACCAGACCGACACCGTCACGAGGCGAGGCTGACACCAGACCGACACCGTCACGAGGCGAGGCTGACACCAGACCGACACCGTCACTAGCGAGGCTGACACCAGACCGACCCCGTCACTAGCGAGGCTGACACCAGACCGACACCGTCACGAGGCGAGGCTGACACCAGACTGATACCGTCACTAGCGAGGCTGACACCAGACTGACACCGTCACGAGGAGAGGCTGACACCAGACTGACACCGTCACGAGGAGAGGCTGACACCAGACTGAAACCGTCACTAGCGAGGCTAACACCAGACTGACACCGTCACTAGCGAGGCTGACACCAGACCGACACCGTCACGAGGAGAGGCTGACACCAGACCGACACCGTCACTAGCGAGGATGACACCAGACCAACACCGTCACGAGGAGAGGCTGACACCAGACCGAAACCGTCACTAGCGAGGCTGACACCAGACCGACCCCCGTCACGAGGAGAGGCTGACACCAAACCGACCCCGTCACGAGGAGAGGCTGACACCAGACCGACACCGTCACTAGCGAGGATGACACCAGACCGACACCGTCACGAGGCGAGGATGACACCAGACCGACACCGTCACTAGCGAGGATGACACCAGACCGACCCCCGTCACGAGGAGAGGCTGACACCAGACCGACCCCGTCACGAGGAGAGGCTGACACCAGACCGACACCGTCACGAGGCGAGGCTGACACCAGACCGACCCCGTCAATAGCGAGGCAGACACCAGACTGACACCGTCACGAGGAGAGGCTGACACCAGACTGAAACCGTCACTAGCGAGGCTGACACCAGACCGACCCCGTCACGAGGAGAGGCTGACACCAGACCGACACCGTCACGAGGAGAGGCTGACACCAGACCGACACCGTCACGAGGAGAGGCTGACACCAGACCGACCCCGTCACTAGCGAGGCTGACACCAGACCGACCCCGTCACGAGGCGAGGATGACACCAGACCGACACCGTCACTAGCGAGGATGACACCAGACCGACACCGTCACTAGCGAGGCTGACACCAGACCGACACCGTCACGAGGAGAGGCTGACACCAGACTGAAACCGTCACTAGCGAGGCTGACACCAGACTGACACCGTCACGAGGAGAGGATGACACCAGACCGACACCGTCACGAGGAGAGGCTGACACCAGACCGACCCCGTCACTAGCGTGGCTGACACCAGACCGACCCCGTCACGAGGCTAGGATGACACCAGACCGACACCGTCACTAGCGAGGATGACACCAGACTGACACCGTCACGAGGCGAGGCTGACACCAGACCGACACCGTCACGAGGCGAGGCTGACACCAGACCGACACCGTCACGAGGCGAGGCTGACACCAGACCGACTCCGTCACTAGCGAGACTGACACCAGACCGACCCCGTCACTAGCGAGGCTGACACCAGACCGACACCGTCACGAGGCGAGGCTGACACCAGACTGATACCGTCACTAGCGAGGCTGACACCAGACTGACACCGTCACGAGGAGAGGCTGACACCAGACTGACACCGTCACGAGGAGAGGCTGACACCAGACTGAAACCGTCACTAGCGAGGCTAACACCAGACTGACACCGTCACTAGCGAGGCTGACACCAGACTGACACCGTCACGAGGAGAGGCTGACACCAGACTGACACCGTCACGAGGAGAGGCTGACCCCAGACTGACACCGTCACTAGCGAGGCTGACACCAGACCGACACCGTCACGAGGAGAGGCTGACACCAGACCGAAACCGTCACTAGCGAGGCTGACACCAGACCGACCCCCGTCACGAGGAGAGGCTGACACCAGACCGACACCGTCACGAGGAGAGGCTGACACCAGACCGACCCCGTCACGAGGCGAGGATGACACCAGACCGACATCGTCACTAGCGAGCATGACACCAGACCGACACCGTCACGAGGCGAGGCTTACACCAGACTGAAACCGTCACTAGCGAGGCTGACACCAGACCGACCCCGTCACGAGGAGAGGCTGACACCAGACCGACCCCGTCACGAGGAGAGGCTGACACCAGACCGACACCGTCACGAGGAGAGGCTGACACCAGACCGACACCGTCACGAGGCGAGGCTGACACCAGACCGACACCGTCACGAGGCGAGGCTGACACCAGACCGACACCGTCACGAGGCGAGGCTGACACCAGACCGACCCCGTCACGAGGCGAGGCTGACACCAGACCGACCCCGTCACGAGGAGAGGCTGACACCAGACCGACACCGTCACGAGGAGAGGCTGACACCAGACTGAAACCGTCACTAGCGAGGCTGACACCAGACCGACCCCGTCACGAGGAGAGGCTGACACCAGACCGACACCGTCACGAGGAGAGGCTGACACCAGACCGACACCGTCACGAGGAGAGGCTGACACCAGACCGACCCCGTCACTAGCGAGGCTGACACCAGACCGACCCCGTCACGAGGCGAGGATGACACCAGACCGACACCGTCACTAGCGAGGATGACACCAGACCGACACCGTCACTAGCGAGGCTGACACCAGACCGACACCGTCACGAGGAGAGGCTGACACCAGACTGAAACCGTCACTAGCGAGGCTGACACCAGACTGACACCGTCACGAGGAGAGGATGACACCAGACCGACACCGTCACGAGGAGAGGCTGACACCAGACCGACCCCGTCACGAGGCGAGGCTGACACCAGACCGACCCCGTCACGAGGCGAGGCTGACACCAGACCGACACCGTCACTAGCGAGGATGACACCAGACCGACCCCGTCACTAGCGAGGCTGACAC
Source organism: Staurois parvus (assembly GCF_062004578.1). Classification (NCBI taxonomy): domain Eukaryota; kingdom Metazoa; phylum Chordata; class Amphibia; order Anura; family Ranidae; genus Staurois; species Staurois parvus. The sequence goes on from NW_028320447.1 coordinate 591,337, forward strand.
CAGACGGACACCGTCACGAGGAGAGGCTGACACCAGACTGAAACCGTCACTAGCGAGGCTGACACCAGACTGACACCGTCACTAGGAGAGGCTGACACCAGACCGACCCCGTCACGAGGAGAGGCTGACACCAGACCGACACCGTCACGAGGAGAGGCTGACACCAGACCAACCCCGTCACGAGGCGAGGATGACAACAGACCGACACCGTCACTAGCGAGCATAACACCAGACCGACACCGTCACGAGGCGAGGCTGACACCAGACTGAAACCGTCACTAGCGAGGCTGACACCAGACCGACCCCGTCACGAGGCGAGGCTGACACCAGACCGACACCGTCACGAGGCGAGGCTGACACCAGACCGACCCCGTCACGAGGCGAGGATGACCCCAGACCGACACCGTCACTAGCGAGGATGACACCAGACCGACACCGTCACGAGGAGAGGCTGACACCAGACCGAAACCGTCACTAGCGAGGATGACACCAGACCGACACCGTCACGAGGCGAGGATGACACCAGACCGACACCGTCACTAGCGAGGATGACACCAGACCGACCCCCGTCACGAGGAGAGGCTGACACCAGACCGACCCCGTCACGAGGAGAGGCTGACACCAGACCGACCCCGTCACGAGGAGAGGCTGACACCAGACGGACCCCGTCACGAGGAGAGGCTGACACCAGACCGACACCGTCACGAGGAGAGGCTGACACCAGACTGACACCGTCACGAGGAGAGGCTGACACCAGACTGACACCGTCACGAGGAGAGGCTGACACCAGACTGACACCGTCACGAGGAGAGGCTGACACCAGACTGAAACCGTCACTAGCGAGGCTGACACCAGACCGACCCCGTCACGAGGAGAGGCTGACACCAGACCGACACCGTCACGAGGAGAGGCTGACACCAGACCGACACCGTCACGAGGAGAGGCTGACACCAGACCGACCCCGTCACTAGCGAGGCTGACACCAGACCGACCCCGTCACGAGGCGAGGATGACACCAGACCGACACCGTCACTAGCGAGGATGACACCAGACCGACACCGTCACGAGACGAGGCTGACACCAGACCGACACCGTCACGAGGAGAGGCTGACACCAGACTGAAACCGTCACTAGCGAGGCTGACACCAGACTGACACCGTCACGAGGAGAGGCTGACACCAGACTGACACCGTCACGAGGAGAGGCTGACACCAGACTGACACCGTCACGAGGAGAGGCTGACACCAGACCGAAACCGTCACTAGCGAGGCTGACACCAGACCGACCCCCGTCACGAGGAGAGGCTGACACCAGACCGACCCCGTCACGAGGAGAGGCTGACACCAGACCGACACCGTCACGAGGAGAGGCTGACACCAGACCGACCCCGTCACGAGGCGAGGATGACACCAGACCGACACAGTCACTAGCGAGCATGACACCAGACCGACACCGTCACGAGGCGAGGCTGACACCAGACTGAAACCGTCACTAGCGAGGCTGACACCAGACCGACCCCGTCACGAGGAGAAGCTGACACCAGACTGACCCCGTCACGAGGAGAGGCTGACACCAGACCGACACCGTCACGAGGAGAGGCTGACACCAGACCGACACCGTCACGAGGCGAGGCTGACACCAGACTGAAACCGTCACTAGCGAGGCTGACACCAGACTGACACCGTCACGAGGAGAGGCTGACACCAGACTGACACCGTCACGAGGAGAGGCTGACACCAGACTGAAACCGTCACTAGCGAGGCTGACACCAGACTGACACCGTCACTAGCGAGGCTGACACCAGACCGACACCGTCACGAGGAGAGGCTGACACCAGACCGAAACCGTCACTAGCGAGGCTGACACCAGACCAACCCCCGTCACGAGGAGAGGCTGACACCAGACCGACCCCGTCACGAGGAGAGGCTGACACCAGACCGACACCGTCACGAGGAGAGGCTGACACCAGACCGACCCCGTCACGAGGCGAGGATGACAACAGACCGACACCGTCACTAGCGAGCATAACACCAGACCGACACCGTCACGAGGCGAGGCTGACACCAGACTGAAACCGTCACTAGCGAGGCTGACACCAGACCGACCCCGTCACGAGGAGAGGCTGACACCAGACCGACCCCGTCACGAGGAGAGGACGACACCAGACCGACACCGTCACGAGGAGAGGCTGACACCAGACCGACCCCGTCACGAGGCGAGGATGACCCCAGACCGACACCGTCACTAGCGAGGATGACACCAGACCGACACCGTCACGAGGAGAGGCTGACACCAGACCGAAACCGTCACTAGCGAGGCTGACACCAGACCGACCCCCGTCACGAGGAGAGGCTGACACCAAACCGACCCCGTCACGAGGCGAGGCTGACACCAGACTGATACCGTCACTAGCGAGGCTGACACCAGACTGACACCGTCACGAGGAGAGGCTGACACCAGACTGACACCGTCACGAGGAGAGGCTGACACCAGACTGAAACCGTCACTAGCGAGGCTAACACCAGACTGACACCGTCACTAGCGAGGCTGACACCAGACCGACACCGTCACGAGGACAGGCTGACACCAGACCGACCCCGTCACTAGCGAGGCTGACACCAGACCGACCCCGTCACGAGGCGAGGATGACACCAGACCGACACCGTCACTAGCGAGGATGACACCAGACCGACACCGTCACGAGGCGAGGCTGACACCAGACCGACACCGTCACGAGGAGAGGCTGACACCAGACTGAAACCGTCACTAGCGAGGCTGACACCAGACTGACACCGTCACGAGGAGAGGCTGACACCAGACTGACACCGTCACGAGGAGAGGCTGACACCAGACTGAAACCGTCACTAGCGAGGCTGACACCAGACTGACACCGTCACGAGGAGAGGCTGACACCAGACTGACACCGTCACGAGGAGAGGCTGACACCAGACTGACACCGTCACTAGCGAGGCTGACACCAGACCGACACCGTCACGAGGAGAGGCTGACACCAGACCGAAACCGTCACTAGCGAGGCTGACACCAGACCGACCCCCGTCACGAGGAGAGGCTGACACCAGACCGACCCCGTCACGAGGAGAGGCTGACACCAGACCGACACCGTCACTAGCGAGGCTGACACCAGACCGACCCCGTCACTAGCGAGGCTGACACCAGACCGACCCCGTCACGAGGAGAGGCTGACACCAGACCGACACCGTCACGAGGAGAGGCCGACACCAGACCGACCCCGTCACTAGCGAGGCTGACACCAGACCGACCCCGTCACGAGGCGAGGATGACACCAGACCGACACCGTCACGAGGCGAGGCTGACACCAGACCGACACCGTCACTAGCGAGGCTGACACCAGACCGACCCCGTCACTAGCGAGGCTGACACCAGACCGACACCGTCACGAGGAGAGGCTGACACCAGACTGAAACCGTCTCTAGCGAGGCTGACACCAGACTGACACCGTCACGAGGAGAGGCTGACACCAGACCGACACCGTCACGAGGAGAGGCTGACACCAGACTGAAACCGTCACTAGCAAGGCTGACACCAGACTGACACCGTCACGAGGAGAGGCTGACAGCAGACTGACACCGTCACGAGGAGAGGCTGACACCAGACTGAAACCGTCACTAGCGAGGCTGACACCAGACTGACACCGTCACTAGCGAGGCTGACACCAGACCGACACCGTCACAAGGAGAGGCTGACACCAGACCGAAACCGTCACTAGCGAGGCTGACACCAGACCGACCCCCGTCACGAGGAGAGGCTGACACCAGACCGACCCGATCACGAGGAGAGGCTGACACCAGACCGACACGGTCACGAGGAGAGGCTGACACCAGACCGACCCCGTCACAAGGCGAGGATGACAACAGACCGACACCGTAACGAGGCGAGGCTGACACCAGACTGAAACCGTCACTAGCGAGGCTGACACCAGACTGACACCGTCACGAGGAGAGGCTGACACCAGACTGACACCGTCACGAGGAGAGGCTGACACCAGACTGAAACCGTCACTAGCGAGGCTAACACCAGACTGACACCGTCACTAGCGAGGCTGACACCAGACCGACACCGTCACGAGGAGAGGCTGACACCAGACCGACACCGTCACTAGCGAGGATGACACCAGACCGACACCGTCACGAGGAGAGGCTGACACCAGACCGAAACCGTCACTAGTGAGGCTGACACCAGACCGACCCCCATCACGAGGAGAGGCTGACACCAAACCGACCCCGTCACGAGGAGAGGCTGACACCAGACCGACACCGTCACTAGCGAGGCTGACACCAGACCGACACCGTCACGAGGCGAGGATGACACCAGACCGACACCGTCACTAGCGAGGATGACACCAGACCGACCCCCGTCACGAGGAGAGGCTGACACCAGACCGACCCCGTCACGAGGAGAGGCTGAAACCAGACCGACCCCGTCACGAGGCGAGGATGACACCAGACCGACACCGTCACTAGCGAGGATGACACCAGACCGACACCGTCACGAGGCGAGGCTGACACCAGACCGACACCGTCACGAGGAGAGGCTGACACCAGACTGAAACCGTCACTAGCGATGCTGACACCAGACCGACCCCGTCACGAGGAGAGGCTGACACCAGACGGACCCCGTCACGAGGAGAGGCTGACACCAGACCGACACCGTCACGAGGAGAGGCTGACACCAGACCGACACCATCACGAGGAGAGGCTGACACCAGACCGACACCGTCACGAGGAGAGGCTGACACCAGACCGACCCCGTCACTAGCGAGGCTGACACCAGACCGACCCCGTCACGAGGCGAGGATGACACCAGACCGACACCGTCACTAGCGAGGATGACACCAGACCGACACCGTCACGAGGCGAGGCTGACACCAGACCGACACCGTCACGAGGAGAGGCTGACACCAGACTGAAACCGTCACGAGGAGAGGCTGACACCAGACTGAAACCGTCACTAGCGAGGCTGACACCAGACTGACACCGTCACGAGGAGAGGCTGACACCAGACCAACCCCGTCACGAGGCGAGGATGACAACAGACCGACACCGTCACTAGCGAGCATAACACCAGACCGACACCGTCACGAGGAGAGGCTGACACCAGACCGACACCGTCACGAGGCGAGGCTGACACCAGACCGACACCGTCACGAGGCGAGGCTGACACCAGACCGACACCGTCACGAGGCGAGGCTGACACCAGACCGACCCCGTCACGAGGCGAGGATGACCCCAGACCGACACCGTCACTAGCGAGGATGACACCAGACCGACACCGTCACGAGGAGAGGCTGACACCAGACCGAAACCGTCACTAGCGAGGCTGACACCAGACCGACCCCGTCACGAGGAGAGGCTGACACCAGACCGACCCCGTCACGAGGAGAGGCTGACACCAGACCGACACCGTCACGAGGAGAGGCTGACACCAGACCGACACCGTCACGAGGAGAGGCTGACACCAGACCGACCCCGTCACTAGCGTGGCTGACACCAGACCGACCCCGTCACGAGGCGAGGATGACACCAGACCGACACCGTCACTAGCGAGGATGACACCAGACCGACACCGTCACGAGGCGAGGCTGACACCAGACCGACACCGTCACGAGGCGAGGCTGACACCAGACCGACACCGTCACGAGGCGAGGCTGACACCAGACCGACCCCGTCACTAGCGAGGCTGACACCAGACCGACCCCGTCACTAGCGAGGCTGACACCAGACTGATACCGTCACTAGCGAGGCTGACACCAGACTGACACCGTCACGAGGAGAGGCTGACACCAGACTGACACCGTCACGAGGAGAGGCTGACACCAGACTGAAACCGTCACTAGCGAGGCTAACACCAGACTGACACCGTCACTAGCGAGGCTGACACCAGACCGACACCGTCACGAGGAGAGGCTGACACCAGACCGACCCCGTCACTAGCGAGGCTGACACCAGACCGACCCCGTCACGAGGCGAGGATGACACCAGACCGACACCGTCACTAGCGAGGATGACACCAGACCGACACCGTCACGAGGAGAGGCTGACACCAGACCGACCCCGTCACGAGGAGAGGCTGACACCAGACCGACACCGTCACTAGCGAGGCAGACACCAGACTGACACCGTCACGAGGAGAGGCTGACACCAGACTGAAACCGTCACTAGCGAGGCTGACACCAGACCGACCCCGTCACGAGGAGAGGCTGACACCAGACCGACACCGTCACGAGGAGAGGCTGACACCAGACCGACACCGTCACGAGGAGAGGCTGACACCAGACCGACCCCGTCACTAGCGAGGCTGACACCAGACCGACCCCGTCACGAGGCGAGGATGACACCAGACCGACACTGTCACTAGCGAGGATGACACCAGACCGACACCGTCACGAGGCGAGGCTGACACCAGACCGACACCGTCACGAGGAGAGGCTGACACCAGACTGAAACCGTCACTAGCGAGGCTGACACCAGACTGACACCGTCACGAGGAGAGGCTGACACCAGACTGACACCGTCACGAGGAGAGGCTGACACCAGACTGAAACCGTCACTAGCGAGGCTGACACCAGACTGACACCGTCACTAGCGAGGCTGACTCCAGACCGACACCGTCACGAGGAGAGGCTGACACCAGACCGAAACCGTCACTAGCGAGGCTGACACCAGACCGACCCCCGTCACGAGGAGATGCTGACACCAGACCGACCCCGTCACGAGGAGAGGCTGACACCAGACCGACACCGTCACTAGCGAGCATGACACCAGACCGACACCGTCACGAGGCGAGGCTGACACCAGACTGAAACCGTCACTAGCGAGGCTGACACCAGACTGACACCGTCACGAGGAGAGGCTGATACCAGACCGACACCATCACGAGGAGAGGCTGACACCAGACCGACACCGTCACGAGGCGAGGCTGACACCAGACTGACACCGTCACGAGGAGAGGCTGACACCAGACTGAAACCGTCACTAGCGAGGCTAACACCAGACCGACCCCGTCACGAGGAGAGGCTGATACCAGACCGACACCGTCACGAGGAGAGGCTGACACCAGACCGACACCGTCACGAGGCGAGGCTGACACCAGACTGAAACCGTCACTAGCGAGGCTAACACCAGACTGACACCGTCACTAGCGAGGCTGACACCAGACCGACACCGTCACGAGGAGAGGCTGACACCAGACCGACCCCGTCACTAGCGAGGCTGACACCAGACCGACCCCGTCACGAGGCGAGGATGACACCAGACCGACACCGTCACTAGCGAGGATGACACCAGACCGACACCGTCACGAGGCGAGGCTGACACCAGACCGACACCGTCACGAGGAGAGGCTGACACCAGACTGAAACCGTCACTAGCGAGGCTGACACCAGACTGACACCGTCACGAGGAGAGGCTGACACCAGACTGACACCGTCACGAGGAGAGGCTGACACCAGACTGACACCGTCACTAGCGAGGCTGACACCAGACCGACCCCCGTCACGAGGAGAGGCTGACACCAGACCGACCCCGTCACGAGGAGAGGCTGACACCAGACCAACACCGCCACGAGGAGAGGCTGACACCAGACCGACCCCGTCACGAGGCGAGGATGACACCAGACCGACACCGTCACTAGCGAGCATGACACCAGACCGACACCGTCACGAGGCGAGGCTGACACCAGACTGAAACCGTCACTAGCGAGGCTGACACCAGACCGACCCCGTCACTAGCGAGGCTGACACCAGACCGACCCCGTCACGAGGAGAGGCTGACACCAGACTGAAACCGTCACTAGGAGAGGCTGACACCAGACCGACACCGTCACGAGGAGAGGCTGACACCAGACCGACCCCGTCACGAGGAGAGGCTGACACCAGACCGACCCCGTCACTAGCGAGGCTGACACCAGACTGACACCGTCACGAGGAGAGGCTGACACCAGACTGAAACCGTCACTAGCGAGGCTGACACCAGACTGACAGCGTCACGAGGAAAGGCTGACACCAGACCGACCCCGTCACGAGGAGAGGCTGACACCAGACCGACCCCGTCACTAGCGAGGCTGACACCAGACCGACCCCGTCACGAGGCGAGGATGACACCAGACCGACCCCGTCACTAGCGAGGCTGACACCAGACCCACCCCGTCACGAGGCGAGGATGACACCAGACTGAAACCGTCACTAGCGAGGCTGACACCAGACCGACCCCGTCACGAGGAGAGGCTGACACCAGACCGACCCCGTCACGAGGAGAGGCTGACACCAGACGGACCCCGTCACGAGGAGAGGCTGACACCAGACCGACCCCGTCACTAGCGAGGCTGACACCAGACCGACCCCGTCACTAGCGAGGCTGACACCAGACGGACACCGTCACGAGGAGAGGCTGACACCAGACTGAAACCGTCACTAGCGAGGCTGACACCAGACTGACACCGTCACGAGGAGAGGCTGACACCAGACTGACACCGTCACGAGGAGAGGCTGACACCAGACTGAAACCGTCACTAGCGAGGCTGACACCAGACTGACACCGTCACTAGCGAGGCTGACACCAGACTGACACCGTCACGAGGAGAGGCTGACACCAGACTGAAACCGTCACTAGCGAGGCTGACACCAGACTGACACCGTCACTAGCGAGGCTGACACCAGACTGACACCGTCACGAGGCGAGGATGACACCAGACCGACACCGTCACTAGCGAGGATGACACCAGACCGACACCGTCACGAGGCGAGGCTGACACCAGACCGACACCGTCACGAGGCGAGGCTGACACCAGACCGACACCGTCACGAGGCGAGGCTGACACCAGACCGACCCCGTCACTAGCGAGGCTGACACCAGACTGACACCGTCACTAGCGAGGCTGACACCAGACTGACACCGTCACGAGGAGAGGCTGACACCAGACTGAAACCGTCACTAGCGAGGCTGACACCAGACTGACACCGTCACTAGCGAGGCTGACACCAGACTGACACCGTCACGAGGAGAGGCTGACACCAGACTGAAACCGTCACTAGCGAGGCTGACACCAGACCGACCCCGTCACGAGGAGAGGCTGACACCAGACCGACCCCGTCACGAGGAGAGGCTGACACCAGACGGACACCGTCACGAGGAGAGGCTGACACCAGACCGACACCGTCACGAGGAGAGGCTGACACCAGACCGACCCCGTCACGAGGAGAGGCTGACACCAGACCGACCCCGTCACTAGCGAGGCTGACACCAGACGGACCCTGTCACGAGGAGAGGCTGACACCAGACCGACACCGTCACGAGGAGAGGCTGACACCAGACCGACACCGTCACGAGGAGAGGCTGACACCAGACCGACCCCGTCACGAGGCGAGGATGACACCAGACCGACACCGTCACTAGCGAGGATGACACCAGACCGAAACCGTCACGAGGCGAGGCTGACACCAGACCGACACCGTCACGAGGAGAGGCTGACACCAGACCGACCCCGTCACTAGCGAGGCTGACACCAGACTGACACCGTCACGAGGAGAGGCTGACACCAGACTGAAACCGTCACTAGCGAGGCTGACACCAGACTGACACCGTCACTAGCGAGGCTGACACCAGACTGACACCGTCACGAGGAGAGGCTGACACCAGACTGAAACCGTCACTAGCGAGGCTGACACCAGACCGACCCCGTCACGAGGAGAGGCTGACACCAGACGGACCCCGTCACGAGGAGAGGCTGACACCAGACGGACCCCGTCACGAGGAGAGGCTGACACCAGACCGACACCGTCACGAGGAGAGGCTGACACCAGACCGACCCCGTCACGAGGAGAGGCTGACACCAGACCGACCCCGTCACTAGCGAGGCTGACACCAGACTGACACCGTCACGAGGAGAGGCTGACACCAGACTGACACCGTCACGAGGAGAGGCTGACACCAGACTGACACCGTCACTAGCGAGGCTGACACCAGACTGACACCGTCACTAGCGAGGCTGACACCAGACTGACACCGTCACGAGGAGAGGCTGACACCAGACCGAAACCGCCACTAGCGAGGCAGACACCAGACGGACCCTGTCACGAGGAGAGGCTGACACCAGACCGACACCGTCACGAGGAGAGGCTGACACCAGACCGACACCGTCACGAGGAGAGGCTGACACCAGACCGAAACCGCCACTAGCGAGGCAGACACCAGACGGACCCTGTCACGAGGAGAGGCTGACACCAGACGGACCCTGTCACGAGGAGAGGCTGACACCAGACCGACACCGTCACGAGGAGAGGCTGACACCAGACCGACACCGTCACGAGGAGAGGCTGACACCAGACCGACTCCGTCACTAGCGAGGCTGACACCAGACCGACCCCGTCACGAGGCGAGGATGACACCAGACCGACACCGTCACTAGCGAGGATGACACCAGACCGACACCGTCACGAGGCGAGGCTGACACCAGACCGACACCGTCACGAGGCGAGGCTGACACCAGACCGACCCCGTCACTAGCGAGGCTGACACCAGACCGACCCCGTCACTAGCGAGGCTGACACCAGACGGACACCGTCACGAGGAGAGGCTGACACCAGACTGAAACCGTCACTAGCGAGGCTGACACCAGACTGACACCGTCACGAGGAGAGGCTGACACCAGACTGACACCGTCACGAGGAGAGGCTGACACCAGACTGAAACCGTCACTAGCGAGGCTGACACCAGACTGACACCGTCACGAGGAGAGGCTGACACCAGACTGAAACCGTCACTAGCGAGGCTGACACCAGACTGACACCGTCACGAGGAGAGGCTGACACCAGACCGACCCCGTCACGAGGAGAGGCTGACACCAGACTGAAACCGTCACTAGCGAGGCTGACACCAGACTGACACCGTCACGAGGAGAGGCTGACACCAGACTGACACCGTCACGAGGAGAGGCTGACACCAGACCGACACCGTCACGAGGAGAGGCTGACACCAGACGGACACCGTCACGAGGAGAGGCTGACACCAGACTGAAACCGTCACTAGCGAGGCTGACACCAGACTGACACCGTCAGTGGAGAGGCTGACACCAGACTGACACCGTCACGAGGAGAGGCTGACACCAGAATGACACCGTCACTAGCGAGGCTGACACCAGACGGACACCGTCACGAGGAGAGGCTGACACCAGACTGAAACCGTCACTAGCGAGGCTGACACCAGACTGAAACCGTCACTAGCGAGGCTGACACCAGACTGACACCGTCACGAGGAGAGGCTGACACCAGACTGACACCGTCACGAGGAGAGGCTGACACCAGACTGAAACCGTCACTAGCGAGGCTGACACCAGACCGACCCCGTCACGAGGAGAGGCTGACACCAGACCGACCCCGTCACGAGGAGAGGCTGACACCAGACGGACCCCGTCACGAGGAGAGGCTGACACCAGACCGACACCGTCACGAGGAGAGGCTGACACCAGACCGACCCCGTCACGAGGAGAGGCTGACACCAGACGGACACCGTCACGAGGAGAGGCTGACACCAGACTGACACCGTCACTAGCGAGGCTGACACCAGACTGACACCGTCACGAGGAGAGGCTGACACCAGACTGAAACCGTCACTAGCGAGGCTGACACCAGACCGACCCCGTCACGAGGAGAGGCTGACACCAGACCGACCCAGTCACGAGGAGAGGCTGACACCAGACCGACACCGTCACGAGGAGAGGCTGACACCAGACTGAAACCGTCACTAGCGAGGCTGACACCAGACTGTCACCGTCACTAGCGAGGCTGACACCAGACTGACACCGTCACGAGGAGAGGCTGACACCAGACTGACACCGTCACGAGGAGAGGCTGACACCAGACTGAAACCGTCACTAGCGAGGCTGACACCAGACTGTCACCGTCACGAGGAGAGGCTGACACCAGACTGACACCGTCACGAGGAGAGGCTGACACCAGACTGAAACCGTCACTAGCGAGGCTGACACCAGACCGACCCCGTCACGAGGAGAGGCTGACACCAGACCGACCCCATCACGAGGAGAGGCTGACACCAGACGGACCCCGTCACGAGGAGAGGCTGACACCAGACCGACACCGTCACGAGGAGAGGCTGACACCAGACCGACCCCGTCACGAGGAGAGGCTGACACCAGACCGACCCCGTCACTAGCGAGGCTGACACCAGACTGACACCGTCACGAGGAGAGGCTGACACCAGACGGATACCGTCACGAGGAGAGGCTGACACCAGACTGAAACCGTCACGAGGAGAGGCTGACACCAGACTGACACCGTCACGAGGAGAGGCTGACACCAGACCGACCCCATCACGAGGAGAGGCTGACACCAGACGGACCCCGTCACGAGGAGAGGCTGACACCAGACCGACACCGTCACGAGGAGAGGCTGACACCAGACCGACCCCGTCACGAGGAGAGGCTGACACCAGACCGACACCGTCACTAGCGAGGCTGACACCAGACTGACACCGTCACGAGGAGAGGCTGACACCAGACGGATACCGTCACGAGGAGAGGCTGACACCAGACTGAAACCGTCACGAGGAGAGGCTGACACCAGACTGAAACCGTCACTAGCGAGCCTGACACCAGACTGACACCGTCACGAGGAGAGGCTGACACCAGACTGAAACCGTCACTAGCGAGGCTGACACCAGACTGACACCGTCACTAGCGAGGCTGACACCAGACTGACACCGTCACGAGGAGAGGCTGACACCAGACCGACACCGTCACGAGGAGAGGCTGACACCAGACCGACCCCGTCACGAGGAGAGGCTGACACCAGACCGACCCCGTCACTAGCGAGGCTGACACCAGACTGACACCGTCACGAGGAGAGGCTGACACCAGACGGACACCGTCACGAGGAGAGGCTGACACCAGACTGAAACCGTCACTAGCGAGGCTGACACCAGACTGACACCGTCACGAGGAGAGGCTGACACCAGACTGACACCGTCACTAGCGAGGCTGACACCAGACTGACACCGTCACTAGCGAGGCTGACACCAGACTGACACCGTCACGAGGAGAGGCTGACACCAGACCGAAACCGTCACTAGCGAGGCTGACACCAGACGGACCCTGTCACGAGGAGAGGCTGACACGAGACCGACACCGTCACGAGGAGAGGCTGACACCTGACCGACAACGTCACGAGGAGAGGCTGACACCAGACCGACACCGTCACTAGCGAGGATGACACCAGACCGACACCGTCACGAGGCGAGGTTGACACCAGACCGACACCGTCACGAGGCGAGGCTGACACCAGACCGACCCCGTCACTAGCGAGGCTGACACCAGACCGACCCCGTCACTAGCGAGGCTGACACCAGACGGACACCGTCACGAGGAGAGGCTGACACCAGACGGACACCGTCACGAGGAGAGGCTGACACCAGACTGAAACCGTCACTAGCGAGGCTGACACCAGACTGACACCGTCACGAGGAGAGGCTGACACCAGACTGACACCGTCACGAGGAGAGGCTGACACCAGACTGAAACCGTCACTAGCGAGGCTGACACCAGACTGACACCGTCACGAGGAGAGGCTGACACCAGACTGACACCGTCACTAGCGAGGCTGACACCAGACTGACAACGTCACTAGCGAGGCTGACACCAGACTGACACCGTCACGAGGAGAGGCTGACACCAGACTGAAACCGTCACTAGCGAGGCTGACACCAGACCGACCCCGTCACGAGGAGAGGCTGACACCAGACCGACCCCGTCACGAGGAGAGGCTGACACCAGACGGACCCCGTCACGAGGAGAGGCTGACACCAGACCGACACCGTCACAAGGAGAGGCTGACACCAGACCGACCCCGTCACGAGGAGAGGCTGACACCAGACCGACCCCGTCACTAGCTAGGCTGACACCAGACTGACACCGTCACGAGGAGAGGCTGACACCAGACCGACCCCGTCACGAGGAGAGGCTGACACCAGACTGACACCGTCACGAGGAGAGGCTGACAGCAGACTGAAACCGTCACTAGCGAGGCTGACACCAGACTGACACCGTCACGAGGAGAGGCTGACACCAGACGGACACCGTCACGAGGAGAGGCTGACACCAGACCGACACCGTCACTAGCGAGGCTGACACCAGACGGACCCTGTCACGAGGAGAGGCTGACACCAGACCGACACCGTCACGAGGAGAGGCTGACACCAGACCGACAACGTCACGAGGAGAGGCTGACACCAGACCGACACCGTCACTAGCGAGGATGACACCAGACCGACACCGTCACGAGGCGAGGCTGACACCAGACCGACCCCGTCACGAGACGAGGATGACACCAGACTGACACCGTCACGAGGAGAGGCTGACACCAGACTGAAACCGTCACTAGCGAGGCTGACACCAGACTGACACTGTCACTAGCGAGGCTGACACCAGACCGACCCCGTCACTAGCGAGGCTGACACCAGACGGACACCGTCACGAGGAGAGGCTGACACCAGACCGACACCGTCACTAGCGAGGATGACACCAGACCGACACCGTCACGAGGCGAGGCTGACACCAGACCGACACCGTCACGAGGCGAGGCTGACACCAGACCGACCCCGTCACTAGCGAGGCTGACACCAGACCGACCCCGTCACTAGCGAGGCTGACACCAGACGGACACCGTCACGAGGAGAGGCTGACACCAGAATGAAACCGTCACTAGCGAGGCTGACACCAGACTGACACCGTCACGAGGAGAGTCTGACACCAGACTGACACCGTCACGAGGAGAGGCTGACACCAGACTGAAACCGTCACTAGCGAGGCTGACACCAGACTGACACTGTCACGAGGAGAGGCTGACACCAGACTGACACCGTCACGAGGAGAGGCTGACACCAGACTGAAACCGTCACTAGCGAGGCTGACACCAGACTGACACCGTCACGAGGAGAGGCTGACACCAGACCGAAACCGTCACTAGCGAGGCTGACACCAGACGGACCATGTCACGAGGAGAGGCTGACACCAGACCGACACCGTCACGAGGAGAGGCTGACACCAGACCGACACCGTCACGAGGAGAGGCTGACACCAGACCGACTCCGTCACTAGCGAGGCTGACACCAGACCGACCCCGTCACGAGGCGAGGATGACACCAGACCGACACCGTCACTAGCGAGGATGACACCAGACCGACACCGTCACGAGGAGAGGCTGACACCAGACTGACACCGTCACGAGGAGAGGCTGACACCAGACTGAAACAGTCACTAGCGAGGCTGACACCAGACTGACACCGTCACGAGGAGAGGCTGACACCAGACTGACACCGTCACGAGGAGAGGCTGACACCAGACTGAAACAGTCACTAGCGAGGCTGACACCAGACTGACACCGTCACGAGGAGAGGCTGACACCAGACTGACACCGTCACGAGGAGAGGCTGACACCAGACTGACACCGTCACGAGGAGAGGCTGACACCAGACTGAAACCGTCACTAGCGAGGCTGACACCAGACTGACACCGTCACGAGGAGAGGCTGACACCAGACTGAAACCGTCACTAGCGAGACTGACACCAGACTGACACCGTCACTAGCGAGGCTGACACCAGACTGACACCGTCACGAGGAGAGGCTGACACCAGACTGAAACCGTCACTAGCGAGGCTGACACCAGACCGACCCCGTCACGAGGAGAGGCTGACACCAGACCGACCCCGTCACGAGGAGAGGCTGACACCAGACCGACCCCGTCACGAGGAGAGGCTGACACCAGACCGACACCGTCACGAGGAGAGGCTGACACCAGACCGACCCCGTCACGAGGAGAGGCTGACACCAGACCGACCCCGTCACTAGCGAGGCTGACACCAGACTGACACCGTCACGAGGAGAGGCTGACACCAGACGGACACCGTCACGAGGAGAGGCTGACACCAGACTGAAACCGTCACTTGCGAGGCTGACACCAGACTGACACCGTCACGAGGAGAGGCTGACACCAGACTGACAACGTCACTAGCGAGGCTGACACCAGACTGACACCGTCACTAGCGAGGCTGACACCAGACTGACACCGTCACGAGGAGAGGCTGACACCAGACTGACACCGTCACGAGGAGAGTCTGACACCAGACTGACACCGTCACGAGGAGAGGCTGACACCAGAATGAAACCGTCACTAGCGAGGCTGACACCAGACTGACACCGTCACGAGGAGAGGCTGACACCAGACCGAAACCGTCACTAGCGAGGCTGACACCAGACGGACCATGTCACGAGGAGAGGCTGACACCAGACCGACACCGTCACTAGCAAGGATGACACCAGACCGACACCGTCACGAGGCGAGGCTGACACCAGACCGACACCGTCACGAGGCGAGGCTGACACCAGACCGACCCCGTCACTAGCGAGGCTGACACCAGACGGACACCGTCACGAGGATAGGCTGACACCAGACTGAAACCGTCACTAGCGAGGCTGACACCAGACTGACACCGTCACGAGGAGAGGCTGACACCAGACTGACACCGTCACGAGGAGAGGCTGACACCAGACTGACACCGTCACGAGGAGAGGCTGACACCAGACTGAAACCGTCACTAGCGAGGCTGACACCAGACTGACACCGTCACGAGGAGAGGCTGACACCAGACTGACACCGTCACGAGGAGAGGCTGACACCAGACTGAAACCGTCACTAGCGAGGCTGACACCAGACTGACACCGTCACGAGGAGAGGCTGACACCAGACTGAAACCGTCACTAGCGAGACTGACACCAGACTGACACCGTCACTAGCGAGGCTGACACCAGACTGACACCGTCACGAGGAGAGGCTGACACCAGACTGAAACCGTCACTAGCGAGGCTGACACCAGACCGACCCCGTCACGAGGAGAGGCTGACACCAGACCGACCCCGTCACGAGGAGAGGCTGACACCAGACGGACCCCGTCACGAGGAGAGGCTGACACCAGACCGACACCGTCACGAGGAGAGGCTGACACCAGACCGACCCCGTCACGAGGAGAGGCTGACACCAGACCGACCCCGTCACTAGCGAGGCTGACACCAGACTGACACCGTCACGAGGAGAGGCTGACACAAGACGGACACCGTCACGAGGAGAGGCTGACACCAGACTGAAACCGTCACTAGTGAGGCTGACACCAGACTGACACCGTCACGAGGAGAGGCTGACACCAGACTGACACCGTCACGAGGAGAGGCTGACACCAGACTGACACCGTCACGAGGAGAGGCTGACACCAGACTGAAACCGTCACTAGCGAGGCTGACACCAGACTGACACCGTCACGAGGAGAGGCTGACACCAGACTGACACCGTCACGAGGAGAGGCTGACACCAGACTGACACCGTCACTAGCGAGGCTGACACCAGACTGACACCGTCACTAGCGAGGCTGACACCAGACTGACACCGTCACGAGGAGAGGCTGACACCAGACCGAAACCGTCACTAGCGAGGCTGACACCAGACGGACCCTGTCACGAGGAGAGGCTGACACCAGACCGACACCGTCACGAGGAGAGGCTGACACCAGACCGACACCGTCACGAGGAGAGGCTGACACCAGACCGACACCGTCACGAGGAGAGGCTGACACCAGACCGACTCCGTCACTAGCGAGGCTGACACCAGACCGACCCCGTCACGAGGCGAGGATGACACCAGACCGACACCGTCACTAGCGAGGATGACACCAGACCGACACCGTCACGAGGCGAGGCTGACACCAGACCGACACCGTCACGAGGCGAGGCTGACACCAGACCGACCCCGTCACTAGCGAGGCTGACACCAGACCGACCCCGTCACTAGCGAGGCTGACACCAGACCGACCCCGTCACTAGTGAGGCTGACACCAGACGGACACCGTCACGAGGAGAGGCTGACACCAGACTGAAACCGTCACTAGCGAGGCTGACACCAGACTGACACCGTCACGAGGAGAGGCTGACACCAGACCGACCCCGTCACGAGGAGAGGCTGACACCAGACCGACCCCGTCACTAGCGAGGCTGACACCAGACTGACACCGTCACGAGGAGAGGCTGACACCAGACTGAAACCGTAACTAGCGAGGCTGACACCAGACTGACACCGTCACTAGCGAGGCTGACACCAGACTGACACCGTCACGAGGAGAGGCTGACACCAGACTGAAACCGTCACTAGCGAGGCTGACACCAGACCGACCCCGTCACGAGGAGAGGCTGACACCAGACCGACCCCGTCACGAGGAGAGGCTGACACCAGACCGACACCGTCACGAGGAGAGGCTGACACCAGACTGAAACCGTCACTAGCGAGGCTGACACCAGACTGTCACCGTCAAAAGCGAGGCTGACACCAGACTGACACCGTCACGAGGAGAGGCTGACACCAGACTGACACCGTCACGAGGAGAGGCTGACACCAGACTGAAACCGTCACTAGCGAGGCTGACACCAGACTGACACCGTCACGAGGAGAGGCTGACACCAGACTGACACCGTCACGAGGAGAGGCTGACACCAGACTGAAACCGTCACTAGCGAGGCTGACACCAGACCGACCCCGTCACGAGGAGAGGCTGACACCAGACCGACCCCATCACGAGGAGAGGCTGACACCAGACGGACCCCGTCACGAGGAGAGGCTGACACCAGACCGACACCGTCACGAGGAGAGGCTGACACCAGACCGACCCCGTCACGAGGAGAGGCTGACACCAGACCGACCCCGTCACTAGCGAGGCTGACACCAGACCGACACCGTCACGAGGAGAGGCTGACACCAGACTGAAACCGTCACTAGCGAGGCTGACACCAGACCGACCCCGTCACGAGGAGAGGCTGACACCAGACCGACACCGTCACGAGGAGAGGCTGACACCAGACCGACTCCGTCACTAGCGAGGCTGACACCAGACCGACCCCGTCACGAGGAGAGTCTGACACCAGACGGACACCGTCACGAGGAGAGGCTGACACCAGACTGAAACCGTCACTAGCGAGGCTGACACCAGACTGACACCGTCACGAGGAGAGGCTGACACCAGACTGACACCGTCACGAGGAGAGGCTGACACCAGACTGACACCGTCACTAGCGAGGCTGACACCAGACTGACACCGTCACTAGCGAGGCTGACACCAGACCGACCCCGTCACGAGGCGAGGATGACACCAGACCGACACCGTCACTAGCGAGGATGACACCAGACCGACACCGTCACGAGGCGAGGCTGACACCAGACCGACACCGTCACGAGGCGAAGCTGACACCAGACCGACCCCGTCACTAGCGAGGCTGACACCAGACCGAAACCGTCACTAGCGAGGCTGACACCAGACGGACCCTGTCACGAGGAGAGGCTGACACCAGACCGACACCGTCACGAGGAGAGGCTGACACCAGACCGACACCGTCACGAGGAGAGGCTGACACCAGACCTACTCCGTCACTAGCGAGGCTGACACCAGACCGACCCCGTCACGAGGCGAGGATGACACCAGACACCCCGTCACTAGCGAGGCAGACACCAGACTGACACCGTCACGAGGAGAGGCTGACACCAGACTGAAACCGTCACTAGCGAGGCTGACACCAGACTGACACCGTCACGAGGAGAGGCTGACACCAGACTGACACCGTCACGAGGAGAGGCTGACACCAGACTGAAACCGTCACTAGCGAGGCTGACACCAGACTGACACCGTCACGAGGAGAGGCTGACACCAGACTGAAACCGTCACTAGCGAGGCTGACACCAGACTGACACCGTCACTAGCGAGGCTGACACCAGACTGACACCGTCACGAGGAGAGGCTGACACCAGACTGAAACCGTCACTAGCGAGGCTGACACCAGACTGACACCGTCACGAGGAGAGGCTGACACCAGACTGAAACCGTGACTAGCGAGGCTGACACCAGACTGACACCGTCACTAGCGAGGCTGACACCAGACTGACACCGTCACGAGGAGAGGCTGACACCAGACTGAAACCGTCACTAGCGAGGCTGACACCAGACTGACACCGTCACGAGGAGAGGCTGACACCAGACTGAAACCGTCACTAGCGAGGCTGACACCAGACCGACCCCGTCACGAGGAGAGGCTGACACCAGACGGACCCCGTCACGAGGAGAGGCTGACACCAGACGGACCCCGTCACGAGGAGAGGCTGACACCAGACCGACACCGTCACGAGGAGAGGCTGACACCAGACCGACCCAGTCACGAGGAGAGGCTGACACCAGACCTACCCCGTCACTAGCGAGGCTGACACCAGACTGACACCGTCACGAGGAGAGGCTGACACCAGACTGAAACCGTCACTAGCGAGGCTGACACCAGACGGACACCGTCACGAGGAGAGGCTGACACCAGACTGAAACCGTCACTAGCGAGGCTGACACCAGACTGACACCGTCACGAGGAGAGGCTGACACCAGACTGACACCGTCACGAGGAGAGGCTGACACCAGACTGACACCGTCACTAGCGAGGCTGACACCAGACTGACACCGTCACTAGCGAGGCTGACACCAGACCGACCCAGTCACTAGCGAGGCTGACACCAGACTGACACCGTCACGAGGAGAGGCTGACACCAGACCGAAACCGTCACTAGCGAGGCTGACACCAGACGGACCCTGTCACGAGGAGAGGCTGAAACCAGACCGACCCCGTCACGAGGCGAGGATGACACCAGACCGACACCGTCACTAGCGAGGATGACACCAGACCGACACCGTCACGAGGCGAGGCTGACACCAGACCGACACCGTCACGAGGCAAGGCTGACACCAGACCGACCCCGTCACTAGCGAGGCTGACACCAGACCGACCCCGTCACTAGCGAGGCTGACACCAGACAGACACCATCACGAGGAGAGGCTGACACCAGACTGAAACCGTCACTAGCGAGGCTGACACCAGACTGACACCGTCACGAGGAGAGGCTGACACCAGACGGACACCGTCACGAGGAGAGGCTGACACCAGACTGAAACCGTCACTAGCGAGGCTGACACCAGACTGACACCGTCACGAGGAGAGGCTGACACCAGACTGACACCGTCACGAGGAGAGGCTGACACCAGACTGACACCGTCACTAGCAAGGCTGACACCAGACTGACACCGTCACTAGCGAGGCTGACACCAGACCGACCCAGTCACTAGCGAGGCTGACACCAGACTGACACCGTCACGAGGAGAGGCTGACACCAGACTGAAACCGTCACTAGCGAGGCTGACACCAGACCGACCCCGTCACGAGGAGAGGCTGACACCAGACGGACCCCGTCACGAGGAGAGGCTGACACCAGACGGACCCCGTCACGAGGAGAGGCTGACACCAGACCGACACCGTCACGAGGAGAGGCTGACACCAGACCGACCCAGTCACGAGGAGAGGCTGACACCAGACCTACCCCGTCACTAGCGAGGCTGACACCAGACTGACACCGTCACGAGGAGAGGCTGACACCAGACTGAAACCGTCACTAGCGAGGCTGACACCAGACGGACACCGTCACGAGGAGAGGCTGACACCAGACTGAAACCGTCACTAGCGAGGCTGACACCAGACTGACACCGTCACGAGGAGAGGCTGACACCAGACTGACACCGTCACGAGGAGAGGCTGACACCAGACTGACACCGTCACTAGCGAGGCTGACACCAGACTGACACCGTCACTAGCGAGGCTGACACCAGACCGACCCAGTCACTAGCGAGGCTGACACCAGACTGACACCGTCACGAGGAGAGGCTGACACCAGACCGAAACCGTCACTAGCGAGGCTGACACCAGACGGACCCTGTCACGAGGAGAGGCTGACACCAGACCGACACCGTCACGAGGAGAGGCTGACACCAGACCGACCCCGTCACGAGGCGAGGATGACACCAGACCGACACCGTCACTAGCGAGGATGACACCAGACCGACACCGACACGAGGCGAGGCTGACACCAGACCGACACCGTCACGAGGCAAGGCTGACACCAGACCGACCCCGTCACTAGCGAGGCTGACACCAGACCGACCCCGTCACTAGCGAGGCTGACACCAGACGGACACCATCACGAGGAGAGGCTGACACCAGACTGAAACCGTCACTAGCGAGGCTGACACCAGACTGACACCGTCACGAGGAGAGGCTGACACCAGACGGACACCGTCACGAGGAGAGGCTGACACCAGACTGAAACCGTCACTAGCGAGGCTGACACCAGACTGACACCGTCACGAGGAGAGGCTGACACCAGACTGAAACCGTCACTAGCGAGGCTGACACCAGACTGACACCGTCACAAGGAGAGGCTGACACCAGACCGACCCCGTCACGAGGAGAGGCTGACACCAGACCGACCCCGTCACTAGCGAGGCTGACACCAGACTGACACCGTCACGAGGAGAGGCTGACACCAGACGGACACCGTCACGAGGAGAGGCTGACACCAGACTGAAACCGTCACTAGCGAGGCTGACACCAGACTGACACCGTCACGAGGAGAGGCTGACACCAGACTGACACCGTCACGAGGAGAGGCTGACACCAGACTGACACCGTCACTAGCGAGGCTGACACCAGACTGACACCGTCACTAGCGAGGCTGACACCAGACTGACACCGTCACGAGGAGAGGCTGACACCAGACCGAAACCGTCACTAGCGAGGCTAACACCAGACGGACCCTGTCACGAGGAGAGGCTGACACCAGACCGACACCGTCACGAGGAGAGGCTGACACCAGACCGACACCGTCACGAGGAGAGGCTGACACCAGACCGACTCCGTCACTAGCGAGGCTGACACCAGACCGACCCCGTCACGAGGCGAGGATGACACCAGACCGACACCGTCACTAGCGAGGATTACACCAGACCGACACCGTCACGAGGCGAGGCTGACACCAGACCGACACCGTCACTAGCGAGGCTGACACCAGACTGACACCGTCACGAGGAGAGGCTGACACCAGACTGACACCGTCACGAGGAGAGGCTGACACCAGACTGAAACCGTCACTAGCGAGGCTGACACCAGACTGACACCGTTACGAGGAGAGGCTGACACCAGACTGACACCGTCACGAGGAGAGGCTGACACCAGACTGAAACCGTCACTAGCGAGGCTGACACCAGACTGACACCGTCACGAGGAGAGGCTGACACCAGATTGAAACCGTCACTAGCGAGGCTGACACCAGACTGACACCGTCACTAGCGAGGCTGACACCAGACTGACACCGTCACGAGGAGAGGCTGACACCAGACTGAAACCGTCACTAGCGAGGCTGACACCAGACCGACCCCGTCACGAGGAGAGGCTGACACCAGACCGACACCGTCACGAGGAGAGGCTGACACCAGACCGACACCGTCACGAGGAGAGGCTGACACCAGACCGACAACGTCACGAGGAGAGGCTGACACCAGACCGACACCGTCACTAGCGAGGATGACACCAGACCGACACCGTCACGAGGCGAGGCTGACACCAGACCGACACCGTCACGAGGCGAGGCTGACACCAGACCGACCCCGTCACTAGCGAGGCTGACACCAGACCGACCCCGTCACTAGCGAGGCTGACACCAGACGGACACCGTCACGAGGAGAGGCTGACACCAGACTGAAACCGTCACTAGCGAGGCTGACACCAGACTGACACCGTCACGAGGAGAGGCTGACACCAGACTGACACCGTCACGAGGAGAGGCTGACACCAGACTGAAACCGTCACTAGCGAGGCTGACACCAGACTGACACCGTCACGAGGAGAGGCTGACACCAGACTGAAACCGTCACTAGCGAGGCTGACACCAGACCGACACCGTCACGAGGAGAGGCTGACACCAGACCGACACCGTCACGAGGAGAGGCTGACACCAGACCGACACCGTCACGAGGAGAGGCTGACACCAGACCGACACCGTCACTAGCGAGGATGACACCAGACCGACACCGTCACGAGGAGAGGCTGACACCAGACGGACCCCGTCACGAGGAGAGGCTGACACCAGACCGACACCGTCACAAGGAGAGGCTGACACCAGACCGACCCCGTCACGAGGAGAGGCTGACACCAGACCGACCCCGTCACTAGCGAGGCTGACACCAGACTGACACCGTCACGAGGAGAGGCTGACACCAGACGGACACCGTCACGAGGAGAGGCTGACACCAGACTGAAACCGTCACTAGCGAGGCTGACACCAGACTGACACCGTCACGAGGAGAGGCTGACACCAGACTGACACCGTCACTTGCGAGGCTGACACCAGACTGACACCGTCACTAGCGAGGCTGACACCAGACTGACACCGTCATGAGGAGAGACTGACACCAGACCGAAACCGTCACTAGCGAGGCTGACACCAGACTGACACCGTCACTAGCGAGGCTGACACCAGACTGACACTGTCACGAGGAGAGGCTGACACCAGACCGAAACCGTCACTAGCGAGGCTGACACCAGACGGACCCTGTCACGAGGAGAGGCTGACACCAGACCGACACCGTCACGAGGAGAGGCTGACACCAGACCGACACCGTCACGAGGAGAGGCTGACACCAGACCGACACCGTCACTAGCGAGGATGACACCAGACCGACACCGTCACGAGGCGAGGCTGACACCAGACCGACACCGTCACGAGGCGAGGCTGACACCAGACTGACCCCGTCACTAGCGAGGCTGACACCAGACCGACCCCGTCACTAGCGAGGCTGACACCAGACGGACACCGTCACGAGGAGAGGCTGACACCAGACCGACCCCGTCACTAGCGAGGCTGACACCAGACGGACACCGTCACGAGGAGAGGCTGACACCAGACCGACCCCGTCACGAGGAGAGGCTGACACCAGACGGACCCCGTCACGAGGAGAGGCTGACACCAGACCGACACCGTCACAAGGAGAGGCTGACACCAGACCGACCCCGTCACGAGGAGAGGCTGACACCAGACCGACCCCGTCACTAGCGAGGCTGACACCAGACTGACACCGTCACGAGGAGAGGCTGACACCAGACGGACACCGTCACGAGGAGAGGCTGACACCAGACTGAAACCGTCACTAGCGAGGCTGACACCAGACTGACACCGTCACGAGGAGAGGCTGACACCACACTGACACCGTCACTAGCGAGGCTGACACCAGACTGACACCGTCACTAGCGAGGCTGACACCAGACGGACCCCGTCACTAGTGAGGCTGACACCAGACTGACACCGTCACTAGTGAGGATGACACCAGACCGACACCGTCACGAGGCGAGGCTGACACCAGACCGACACCGTCACGAGGCGAGGCTGACACCAGACCGACCCCGTCACTAGCGAGGCTGACACCAGACCGACCCCGTCACTAGCGAGGCTGACACCAGACGGACACCGTCACGAGGAGAGGCTGACACCAGACTGAAACCGTCACTAGCGAGGCTGACACCAGACTGACACCGTCACGAGGAGAGGCTGACACCAGACTGACACCGTCACGAGGAGAGGCTGACACCAGACTGAAACCGTCACTAGCGAGGCTGACACCAGACTGACACCGTCACGAGGAGAGGCTGACACCAGACTGAAACCGTCACTAGCGAGGCTGACACCAGACTGACACCGTCACTAGCGAGGCTGACACCAGACTGACACCGTCACGAGGAGAGGCTGACACCAGACTGAAACCGTCACTAGCGAGGCTGACACCAGACCGACCCCGTCACGAGGAGAGGCTGACACCAGACCGACCCCGTCACGAGGAGAGGCTGACACCAGACGGACCCCGTCACGAGGAGAGGCTGACACCAGACCGACACCGTCACAAGGAGAGGCTGACACCAGACCGACCCCGTCACGAGGAGAGGCTGACACCAGACGGACCCCGTCACGAGGAGAGGCTGACACCAGACGGACACCGTCACGAGGAGAGGCTGACACCAGACTGAAACCGTCACTAGAGAGTCTGACACCAGACTGACACCGTCACGAGGAGAGGCTGACACCAGACTGACACCGTCACTAGCGAGGCTGACACCAGACTGACACCGTCACTAGCGAGGCTGACACCAGACTGACACCATCACGAGGAGATTCTGACACCAGACCGAAACCGTCACTAGCGAGGCTGACACCAGACGGACCCTGTCACGAGGAGAGGCTGACACCAGACCGACACCGTCACGAGGAGAGGCTGACACCAGACCGACACCGTCACGAGGAGAGGCTGACACCAGACCGACTCCGTCACTAGCGAGGCTGACACCAGACTGACACCGTCACTAGCGAGGCTGACACCAGACTGACACCGTCACGAGGAGAGGCTGACACCAGACCGAAACCGTCACTAGCGAGGCTGACACCAGACGGACCCTGTCACGAGGAGAGGCTGACACCAGACCGACACCGTCACTAGTGAGGATGACACCAGACCGACACCGTCACGAGGCGAGGCTGACACCAGACCGACACCGTCACGAGGCGAGGCTGACACCAGACCGACCCCGTCACTAGCGAGGCTGACACCAGACCGACACCGTCACGAGGCGAGGCTGACACCAGACCGACCCCGTCACTAGCGAGGCTGACACCAGACCGACCCCGTCACTAGCGAGGCTGACACCAGACGGACACCGTCACGAGGAGAGGCTGACACCAGACTGAAACCGTCACTAGCGAGTTTGACACCAGACTGACACCGTCACGAGGAGAGGCTGACACCAGACTGACACCGTCACGAGGAGAGGCTGACACCAGACTGAAACCGTCACTAGCGAGGCTGACACCAGACTGACACCGTCACGAGGAGAGGCTGACACCAGACTGAAACCGTCACTAGCGAGGCTGACACCAGACTGACACCGTCACTAGCGAGGCTGACACCAGACTGACACCGTCACGAGGAGAGGCTGACACCAGACTGAAACCGTCACTAGCGAGGCTGACACCAGACCGACCCCGTCACGAGGAGAGGCTGACACCAGACCGACCCCGTCACGAGGAGAGGCTGACACCAGACGGACCCCGTCACGAGGAGAGGCTGACACCAGACCGACACCGTCACGAGGAGAGGCTGACACCAGACCGACCCCGTCACGAGGAGAGGCTGACACCAGACGGACCCCGTCACGAGGAGAGGCTGACACCAGACGGACACCGTCACGAGGAGAGGCTGACACCAGACTGAAACCGTCACTAGAGAGTCTGACACCAGACTGACACCGTCACGAGGAGAGGCTGACACCAGACTGACACCGTCACGAGGAGAGGCTGACACCAGACTGACACCGTCACTAGCAAGACTGACACCAGACTGACACCGTCACTAGCGAGGCTGACACCAGACTGACACCGTCACGAGGAGAGGCTGACACCAGACCGAAACCGTCACTAGCGAGGCTGACACCAGACGGACCCTGTCACGAGGAGAGGCTGACACCAGACCGACACCGTCACGAGGAGAGGCTGACACCAGACCGACACCGTCACGAGGAGAGGCTGACACCAGACCGACTCCGTCACTAGCGAGGCTGACACCAGACCGACCCCGTCACGAGGCGAGGCTGACACCAGACCGACACCGTCACGAGGCGAGGCTGACACCAGACCGACCCCGTCACTAGCGAGGCTGACACCAGACCGACCCCGTCACTAGCGAGGCTGACACCAGACGGACACCGTCACGAGGAGAGGCTGACACCAGACTGAAACCGTCACTAGCGAGGCTGACACCAGACTGACACCGTCACGAGGAGAGGCTGACACCAGACCGACCCCGCCACGAGGAGAGGCTGACACCAGACCGACCCCGTCACTAGCGAGGCTGACACCAGACTGACACCGTCACGAGGAGAGGCTGACACCAGACGGACACCGTCACGAGGAGAGGCTGACACCAGACTGAAACCGTCACTAGCGAGGCTGACACCAGACTGACACCGTCACGAGGAGAGGCTGACACCAGACTGACACCGTCACGAGGAGAGGCTGACACCAGACTGACACCGTCACTAGCGAGGCTGACACCAGACTGACACCGTCACTAGCGAGGCTGACACCAGACTGACACAGTCACTAGCGAGGCTGACACCAGACTGACACCGTCACGAGGAGAGGCTGACACCAGACCGAATCCGTCACTAGCGAGGCTGACACCAGACGGACCCTGTCACGAGGAGAGGCTGGCACCAGACCGACACCGTCACGAGGAGAGGCTGACACCAGACCGACACCGTCACGAGGAGAGGCTGACACCAGACCGACACCGTCACGAGGAGAGGCTGACACCAGACCGACACCGTCACGAGGCGAGGCTGACACCAGACCGACACCGTCACGAGGAGAGGCTGACACCAGACCGACACCGTCACGAGGAGAGGCTGACACCAGACCGACTCCGTCACTAGCGAGGCTGACACCAGACCGACCCCGTCACGAGGCGAGGATGACACCAGACCGACACCGTCACTAGCGAGGATGACACCAGACCGACACCGTCACGAGGCGAGGCTGACACCAGACCGACACCGTCACTAGGCGAGGCTGACACCAGACCGACCCCGTCACTAGCGAGGCTGACACGAGACCGACCCCGTCACTAGCGAGGCTGACACCAGACGGACACCGTCACGAGGAGAGGCTGACACCAGACTGAAACCGTCACTAGCGAGGCTGACACCAGACTGACACCGTCACGAGGAGAGGCTGACACCAGACCGACCCCGTCACGAGGAGAGGCTGACACCAGACCGACCCCGTCACTAGCGAGGCTGACACCAGACTGACACCGTCACGAGGAGAGGCTGACACCAGACTGAAACCGTCACTAGCGAGGCTGACACCAGACTGACACCGTCACTAGCGAGGCTGACACCAGACCGACACCGTCACGTGGAGAGGCTGACACCAGACTGACACCGTCACTAGCGAGGCTGACACCAGACTGACACCGTCACGAGGAGAGGCTGACACCAGACCGACACCGTCACGAGGAGAGGCTGACACCAGACCGACACCGTCACGAGGAGAGGCTGACACCAGACCGACCCCGTCACGAGGCGAGGATGACACCAGACCGACACCGTCACGAGGCGAGGCTGACACCAGACCGACACCGTCACGAGGAGAGGCTGACACCAGACCGACCCCGTCACTAGCGAGGCTGACACCAGACTGACACCGTCACGAGGAGAGGCTGACACCAGACTGAAACCGTCACTAGCGAGGCTGACACCAGACTGACACCGTCACTAGCGAGGCTGACACCAGACTGACACCGTCACGAGGAGAGGCTGACACCAGACTGACACCGTCACTAGCGAGGCTGACACCAGACTGACACCGTCACTAGCGAGGCTGACACCAGACTGACACCGTCACGAGGAGAGGCTGACACCAGACTGACACCGTCACTAGCGAGGCTGACACCAGACTGACACCGTCACGAGGAGAGGCTGACACCAGACTGAAACCGTCACTAGTGAGGCTGACACCAGACTGACACCGTAACTAGCGAGGCTGACACCAGACTGACACCGTCACGAGGAGAGGCTGACACCAGACTGAAACCGTCACTAGCGAGGCTGACACCAGACCGACCCCGTCACGAGGAGAGGCTGACACCAGACCGACCCCGTCACGAGGAGAGGCTGACACCAGACGGACCCCGTCACGAGGAGAGGCTGACACCAGACCGACACCGTCACGAGGAGAGGCTGACACCAGACCGACCCCGTCACGAGGAGAGGCTGACACCAGACCGACCCCGTCACTAGCGAGGCTGACACCAGACTGACACCGTCACTAGCGAGGCTGACAACAGACTGACACTGTCACTAGCGAGGCTGACACCAGACTGACACCGTCACGAGGAGAGGCTGACACCAGACCGAAACCGTCACTAGCGAGGCTGACACCAGACGGACCCTGTCACGAGGAGAGGCTGACACCAGACCGACACCGTCACGAGGAGAGGCTGACACCAGACCGACACCGTCACGAGGAGAGGCTGACACCAGACCGACTCCGTCACTAGCGAGGCTGACACCAGACCGACCCCGTCACGAGGCGAGGATGACACCAGACCGACACCGTCACTAGCGAGGATGACACCAGACCGACACAGTCACGAGGCGAGGCTGACACCAGACCGACACCGTCACGAGGCGAGGCTGACACCAGACCGACCCCGTCACTAGCGAGGCTGACACCAGACGGACACCGTCACGAGGAGAGGCTGACACCAGACTGAAACCGTCACTAGCGAGGCTGACACCAGACTGACACCGTCACGAGGAGAGGCTGACACCAGACTGAAACCGTCACGAGGAGAGGCTGACACCAGACTGAAACCGTCACTAGCGAGGCTGACACCAGACTGACACCGTCACGAGGAGAGGCTGACACCAGACTGACACCGTCACGAGGAGAGGCTGACACCAGACTGAAACCGTCACTAGTGAGGCTGACACCAGACTGACACTGTCACTAGCGAGGCTGACACCAGACTGACACCGTCACGAGGAGAGGCTGACACCAGACCGACCCCGTCACTAGCGAGGCTGACACCAGACGGACACCGTCACGAGGAGAGGCTGACACCAGACTGAAACCGTCACTAGCGAGGCTGACACCAGACTGACACCGTCACGAGGAGAGGCTGACACCAGACTGAAACCGTCACGAGGAGAGGCTGACACCAGACTGAAACCGTCACTAGCGAGGCTGACACCAGACTGACACCGTCACGAGGAGAGGCTGACACCAGACTAAAACCGTCACTAGTGAGGCTGACACCAGACTGACACCGTCACTAGCGAGGCTGACACCAGACTGACACCGTCACAAGGAGAGGCTGACACCAGACTGAAACCGTCACTAGCGAGGCTGACACCAGACCGACCCCATCACGAGGAGAGGCTGACACCAGACCGACCCCGTCACGAGGAGAGGCTGACACCAGACGGACCCCGTCACGAGGAGAGGCTGACACCAGACCGACACCGTCACGAGGAGAGGCTGACACCAGACCGACCCCGTCACGAGGAGAGGCTGACACCAGACCGACCCCGTCACTAGCGAGGCTGACACCAGACTGACACCGTCACGAGGAGAGGCTGACACCAGACGGACACCGTCACGAGGAGAGGCTGACACCAGACTGAAACCGTCACTAGCGAGGCTGACACCAGACTGACACCGTCACGAGGAGAGGCTGACACCAGACTGACACCGTCACGAGGAGAGGCTGACACCAGACTGACACCGTCACTAGCGAGGCTGACACCAGACCGACACCGTCACGAGGAGAGGCTGACACCAGACCGACACCGTCACGAGGAGAGGCTGACACCAGACCGACCCCGTCACGAGGAGAGGCTGACACCAGACCGACCCCGTCACTAGCGAGGCTGACACCAGACTGACACCGTCACGAGGAGAGGCTGACACCAGACTGACACCGTCACGAGGAGAGGCTGACACCAGACCGAAACCGTCACTAGCGAGGCTGACACTAGACGGACCCTGTCACGAGGAGAGGCTGACACCAGACCGACACCGTCACGAGGAGAGGCTGACACCAGACCGACACCGTCACGAGTAGAGGCTGACACCAGACCGACTCCGTCACTAGCGAGGCTGACACCAGACCGACCCCGTCACGAGGCGAGGATGACACCAGACCGACACCGTCACTAGCGAGGATGACACCAGACCGACACCGTCACGAGGCGAGGCTGACACCAGACCGACACCGTCACGAGGCGAGGCTGACACCAGACGGACACCGTCACTAGCGAGGCTGACACCAGACCGACCCCTTCGCTAGCGAGGCTGACACCAGATGGACACCGTCACGAGGAGAGGCTGACACCAGACTGAAACCGTCACTAGCGAGGCTGACACCAGACTGACACCGTCACGAGGAGAGGCTGACACCAGACTGACACCGTCACGAGGAGAGGCTGACACCAGACTGAAACCGTCACTAGCGAGGCTGACACCAGACTGACACCGTCACGAGGAGAGGCTGACACCAGACTGAAACCGTCACTAGCGAGGCTGACACCAGACTGACACCGTCACTAGCGAGGCTGACACCAGACTGACACCGTCACGAGGAGAGGCTGACACCAGACTGAAACCGTCACTAGCGAGGCTGACACCAGACGGACCCCGTCACGAGGAGAGTCTGACACCAGACCGACCCCGTCACGAGGAGAGGCTGACACCAGACCGACCCCGTCACGAGGCGAGGCTGACACCAGACGGACCCCGTCACGAGGAGAGTCTGACACCAGACCGACACCGTCACGAGGAGAGGCTGACACCAGACGGACCCTGTCACGAGGAGAGGCTGACACCAGACCGACACCGTCACAAGGAGAGGCTGACACCAGACCGACACCGTCACGAGGAGAGGCTGACACCAGACCGACTCCGTCACTAGCGAGGCTGACACCAGACCGACCCCGTCACGAGGCGAGGATGACACCAGACCGACACCGTCACTAGCGAGGATGACACCAGACCGACACCGTCACGAGGCGAGGCTGACACCAGACCGACACCGTCACGAGGCGAGGCTGACACCACACCGACCCCGTCACTAGCGAGGCTGACACCAGACCGACCCCGTCACTAGCGAGGCTGACACCAGACGGACACCGTCACGAGGAGAGGCTGACACCAGACTGAAACCGTCACAAGCGAGGCTGACACCAGACTGACACCGTCACGAGGAGAGGCTGACACCAGACCGACCCCGTCACGAGGAGAGGCTGACAGCAGACGGACCCCGTCACGAGGAGAGGCTGACACCAGACCGACACCGTCACGAGGAGAGGCTGACACCAGACCGACCCCGTCACTAACGAGGCTGACACCAGACTGACACCGTCACGAGGAGAGGCTGACACCAGACGGACACCGTCACGAGGAGAGGCTGACACGAGACTGAAACCGTCACTAGCGAGGCTGAAACCAGACTGACACCGTCACGAGGAGAGGCTGACACCAGATTTACACCGTCACGAGGAGAGGCTGACACCAGACTGACACCGTCACTAGCGAGTCTGACACCAGACTGACACCGTCACTAGCGAGGCTGACACCAGACTGACACCGTCACGAGGAGAGGCTGACACCAGACTGAAACCGTCACTAGCGAGGCTGACACCAGACTGACACCGTCACGAGGAGAGGCTGACACCAGACTGACACCGTCACGAGGAGAGGCTGACACCAGACTGACACCGTCACTAGCGAGGCTGACACCAGACTGACACCGTCACTAGCAAGGCTGACACCAGACTGACACCGTCACGAGGAGAGGCTGACACCAGACCGAAACCGTCACTAGCGAGGCTGACACCAGACGGACCCTGTCACGA
The DNA here is from genome assembly GCF_062004578.1 of Staurois parvus. Lineage (NCBI taxonomy): Eukaryota > Metazoa > Chordata > Amphibia > Anura > Ranidae > Staurois > Staurois parvus. Next base: position 624,797 of record NW_028320447.1, read on the forward strand.
GGAGAGGCTGACACCAGACCGACACCGTCACGAGGAGAGGCTGACACCAGACCGACACCGTCACTAGCGAGGATGACACCAGACCGACACCGTCACGAGGAGAGGCTGACACCAGACGGACCCCGTCACGAGGAGAGGCTGACACCAGACCGACACCGTCACAAGGAGAGGCTGACACCAGACCGACCCCGTCACGAGGAGAGGCTGACACCAGACCGACCCCGTCACTAGCGAGGTTGACACCAGACTGACACCGTCACGAGGAGAGGCTGACACCAGACGGACCCCGTCACGAGGAGAGGCTGACACCAGACCGACACCGTCACGAGGAGAGGCTGACACCAGACCGACCCCGTCACGAGGAGAGGCTGACACCAGACAGACCCCGTCACTAGCGAGGCTGACACCAGACTGACACCGTCACGAGGAGAGGCTGACACCAGACGGACACCGTCACGAGGAGAGGCTGACACCAGACTGAAACCGTCACAAGCGAGGCTGACACCAGACTGACATCGTCACTAGCGAGGCTGACACCAGACTGACACCGTCACTAGCGAGGCTGACACCAGACTGACACCGTCACGAGGAGAGGCTGACACCAGACCGAAACCGTCACTAGCGAGGCTGACACCAGACGGACCCTGTCACGAGGAGAGGCTGACACCAGACCGACCCCGTCACGAGGAGAGGCTGACACCAGACCGACCCCGTCACGAGGAGAGGCTGACACCAGACGGACCCCGTCACGAGGAGAGGCTGACACCAGACCGACACCGTCACGAGGAGAGGCTGACACCACACCGACCCCGTCACGAGGAGAGGCTGACACCAGACCGACCCCGTCACTAGCGAGGCTGACTCCAGACTGACACCGTCACGAGGAGAGGCTGACACCAGACGGACACCGTCACTAGCGAGGCTGACACCAGACGGACCCCGTCACGAGGAGAGGCTGACACCAGACGGACCCCGTCACGAGGAGAGGCTGACACCAGACGGACCCCGTCACGAGGAGAGGCTGACACCAGACCGACACCGTCACGAGGAGAGGCTGACACCAGACTGGCACCGTCACGAGGAGAGGCTGACACCAGACTGACACCGTCACGAGGAGAGGCTGACACCAGACCGAAACCGTCACGAGGAGAGGCTGACACCAGACCGACACCGTCACGAGGAGAGGCTGACACCAGACCGACTCCGTCACTAGCGAGGCTGACACCAGACCGACCCCGTCACGAGGCGAGGATGACACCAGACCGACACCGTCACTAGCGAGGATGACACCAGACCGACACCGTCATGAGGCGAGGCTGACACCAGACCGACACCGTCACGAGGCGAGGCTGACACCAGACCGACCCCGTCACTAGCGAGGCTGACACCAGACCGACCCCGTCACTAGCGAGGCTGACACCAGACGGACACCGTCACGAGGAGAGGCTGACACCAGACTGAAACCGTCACTAGCGAAGCTGACACCAGACTGACACCGTCACGAGGAGAGGCTGACACCAGACGGACACCGTCACGAGGAGAGGCTGACACCAGACTGAAACCGTCACTAGCGAGGCTGACACCAGACTGACACCGTCACGAGGAGAGGCTGACACCAGACTGACACCGTCACGAGGAGAGGCTGACACCAGACTGACACCGTCACTAGCGAGGCTGACACCAGACTGACACCGTCACTAGCGAGGCTGACACCAGACTGACACCGTCACGAGGAGAGGCTGACACCAGACTGAAACCGTCACTAGCGAGGCTGACACCAGACCGACCCCGTCACGAGGAGAGGCTGACACCAGACCGACCCCGTCACGAGGAGAGGCTGACACCAGACGGACCCCGTCACGAGGAGAGGCTGACACCAGACCGACACCGTCACGAGGAGAGGCTGACACCAGACCGACCCCGTCACGAGGAGAGGCTGACACCAGACCGACCACGTCACTAGCGAGGCTGACACCAGACTGACACCGTCACGAGGAGAGGCTGACACCAGACGGACACCGTCACGAGGAGAGGCTGACACCAGACTGAAACCGTCACTAGCGAGGCTGACACCAGACTGACACCGTCACGAGGAGAGGCTGACACCAGACTGACACCGTCACGAGGAGAGGCTGACACCAGACTGACACCGTCACTAGCGAGGCTGACACCAGACTGACACCGTCACTAGCGAGGCTGACATCAGACTGACACCGTCACGAGGAGAGGCTGACACCAGACCGAAACCGTCACTAGCGAGGCTGACACCAGACGGACCCTGTCACGAGGAGAGGCTGACACCAGACCGACACCGTCACGAGGAGAGGCTGACACCAGACCGAAACCGTCACTAGCGAGGCTGACACCAGACTGACACCGTCACGAGGAGAGGCTGACACCAGACCGACACCGTCACGAGGAGAGGCTGACACCAGACTGTCACCGTCACGAGGAGAGGCTGACACCAGACCGACCCCGTCACGAGGAGAGGCTGACACCAGACGGACCCCGTCACGAGGAGAGGCTGACACCAGACCGACACCGTCACGAGGAGAGGCTGACACCAGACCGACCCCGTCACTAGCGAGGCTGACACCAGACTGACACCGTCACGAGGAGAGGCTGACACCAGACGGACACCGTCACGAGGAGAGGCTGACACCAGACTGAAACCGTCACAAGCGAGGCTGACACCAGACTGACATCGTCACTAGCGAGGCTGACACCAGACTGACACCGTCACTAGCGAGGCTGACACCAGACTGACAGCGTCACGAGGAGAGGCTGACACCAGACCGAAACCGTCACTAGCGAGGCTGACACCAGACGGACCCTGTCACGAGGAGAGGCTGACACCAGACCGACACCGTCACGAGGAGAGGCTGACACCAGACCGACACCGTCACGAGGAGAGGCTGACACCAGACCGACTCCGTCACTAGCGATGCTGACACCAGACCGACCCCGTCACGAGGCGAGGATGACACCAGACCGACACCGTCACGAGGCGAGGCTGACACCAGACCGACACCGTCACGAGGCGAGGCTGACACCAGACCGACCCCGTCACTAGCGAGGCTGACACCAGACCGACCCCGTCACTAGCGAGGCTGACACCAGACGGACACCGTCACAAGGAGAGGCTGACACCAGACTGAAACCGTCACTAGCGAGGCTGACACCAGACTGACACCGTCACGAGGAGAGGCTGACACCAGACTGAAACCGTCACTAGCGAGGCTGACACCAGACTGACACCGTCACTAGCGAGGCTGACACCAGACTGACACCGTCACGAGGAGAGGCTGACACCAGACTGAAACCGTCACTAGCGAGGCTGACACCAGACCGACCCCGTCACGAGGAGAGGCTGACACCAGACGGACCCCGTCACGAGGAGAGGCTGACACCAGACGGACCCCGTCACGAGGAGAGGCTGACACCAGACCGACACCGTCACGAGGAGAGGCTGACACCAGACCGACCCCGTCACGAGGAGAGGCTGACACCAGACCGACCCCGTCACTAGCGAGGCTGACACCAGACTGACACCGTCACGAGGAGAGGCTGACACCAGACGGACACCGTCACTAGCGAGGCTGACACCAGACGGACCCCGTCACGAGGAGAGGCTGACACCAGACGGACCCCGTCACGAGGAGAGGCTGACACCAGACGGACCCCGTCACGAGGAGAGGCTGACACCAGACCGACACCGTCACGAGGAGAGGCTGACACCAGACCGACCCCGTCACGAGGAGAGGCTGACACCAGACCGACCCCGTCACTAGCGAGGCTGACACCAGACTGACACCGTCACGAGGAGAGGCTGACACCAGACGGACACCGTCACGAGGAGAGGCTGACACCAGACTGAAACCGTCACTAGCGAGGCTGACACCAGACTGGCACCGTCACGAGGAGAGGCTGACACCAGACTGACACCGTCACGAGGAGAGGCTGACACCAGACTGACACCGTCACTAGCGAGGCTGACACCAGACTGACACCGTCACTAGCGAGGCTGACACCAGACTGACACCGTCACGAGGAGAGGCTGACACCAGACCGAAACCGTCACTAGCGAGGCTGACACCAGACGGATCCTGTCACGAGGAGAGGCTGACACCAGACCGACACCGTCACGAGGAGAGGCTGACACCAGACCGACACCGTCACGAGGAGAGGCTGACACCAGACCGACTCCGTCACTAGCGAGGCTGACACCAGACCGACCCCGTCACGAGGCGAGGATGACACCAGACCGACACCGTCACTAGCGAGGATGACACCAGACCGACACCGTCATGAGGCGAGGCTGACACCAGACCGACACCGTCACGAGGCGAGGCTGACACCAGACCGACCCCGTCACTAGCGAGGCTGACACCAGACCGACCCCGTCACTAGCGAGGCTGACACCAGACGGACACCGTCACGAGGAGAGGCTGACACCAGACTGAAACCGTCACTAGCGAGGCTGACACCAGACTGACACCGTCACGAGGAGAGGCTGACACCAGACTGACACCGTCACGAGGAGAGGCTGACACCAGACTGAAACCGTCACTAGCGAGGCTGACACCAGACTGACACCGTCACTAGCGAGGCTGACACCAGACTGACACCGTCACGAGGAGAGGCTGACACCAGACCGAAACCGTCACTAGCGAGGCTGACACCAGACGGACCCTGTCACGAGGAGAGGATGACACCAGACCGACACCGTCACGAGGAGAGGCTGACACCAGACCGACACCGTCACGAGGAGAGGCTGACACCAGACCGACCCCGTCACTAGCGAGGCTGACACCAGACGGACACCGTCACGAGGAGAGGCTGACACCAGACTGAAACCGTCACTAGCGAGGCTGACACCAGACTGACACCGTCACGAGGAGAGGCTGACACCAGACTGACACCGTCACGAGGAGAGGCTGACACCAGACTGAAACCGTCACTAGCGAGGCTGACACCAGACTGACACCGTCACGAGGAGAGGCTGACACCAGACTGAAACCGTCACTAGCGAGGCTGACACCAGACGGACCCTGTCACGAGGAGAGGCTGACACCAGACCGACCACGTCACGAGGAGAGGCTGACACCAGACGGACCCCGTCACGAGGAGAGGCTGACACCAGACCGACACCGTCACGAGGAGAGGCTGACACCAGACCGACCCCGTCACGAGGAGAGGCTGACACCAGACCGACCCCGTCACTAGCGAGGCTGACACCAGACTGACACCGTCACGAGGAGAGGCTGACACCAGACGGACACCGTCACGAGGAGAGGCTGACACCAGACTGAAACCGTCACTAGCGAGGCTGACACCAGACTGACACCGTCACGAGGAGAGGCTGACACCAGACTGACACCGTCACGAGGAGAGGCTGACACCAGACTGACACCGTCACTAGCGAGGCTGACACCAGACTGACACCGTCACTAGCGAGGCTGACACCAGACTGACACCGTCACGAGGAGAGGCTGACACCAGACCGAAACCGTCACTAGCGAGGCTGACACCAGACGGACCCTGTCACGAGGAGAGGCTGACACCAGACCGACACCGTCACGAGGAGAGGCTGACACCAGACCGACACCGTCACTAGCGAGGATGACACCAGACCGACACCGTCACGAGGAGAGGCTGACACCAGACGGACCCCGTCACGAGGAGAGGCTGACACCAGACCGACACCGTCACAAGGAGAGGCTGACACCAGACCGACCCCGTCACGAGGAGAGGCTGACACCAGACCGACCCCGTCACTAGCGAGGTTGACACCAGACTGACACCGTCACGAGGAGAGGCTGACACCAGACGGACACCGTCACAAGGAGAGGCTGACACCAGACTGAAACCGTCACTAGCGAGGCTGACACCAGACTGACACCGTCACGAGGAGAGGCTGACACCAGACTGACACCGTCACTAGCGAGGCTGACACCAGACTGACACCGTCACTAGCGAGGCTGACACCAGACTGACACCGTCACGAGGAGAGACTGACACCAGACCGAAACCGTCACTAGCGAGGCTGACACCAGACTGACACCGTCACTAGCGAGGCTGACACCAGACTGACACCGTCACGAGGAGAGGCTGACACCAGACCGAAACCGTCACTAGCGAGGCTGACACCAGACGGACCCTGTCACGAGGAGAGGCTGACACCAGACCGACACCGTCACGAGGAGAGGCTGACACCAGACCGACACCGTCACGAGGAGAGGCTGACACCAGACCGACACTGTCACTAGCGAGGATGACACCAGACCGACACCGTCACGAGGCGAGGCTGACACCAGACCGACACCGTCACGAGGCGAGGCTGACACCAGACCGACCCCGTCACTAGCGAGGCTGACACCAGACCGACCCCGTCACTAGCGAGGCTGACACCAGACGGACACCGTCACGAGGAGAGGCTGACACCAGACTGAAACCGTCACTAGCGAGGCTGACACCAGACTGACACCGTCACGAGGAGAGGCTGACACCAGACTGACACCGTCACGAGGAGAGGCTGACACCAGACTGAAACCGTCACTAGCGAGGCTGACACCAGACTGACACCGTCACGAGGAGAGGCTGACACCAGACTGAAACCGTCACTAGCGAGGCTGACACCAGACTGACACCGTCACTAGCGAGGCTGACACCAGACTGACACCGTCACGAGGAGAGGCTGACACCAGACTGAAACCGTCACTAGCGAGGCTGACACCAGACGGACCCTGTCACGAGGAGAGGCTGACACCAGACCGACACCGTCACGAGGAGAGGCTGACACCAGACCGACACCGTCACGAGGAGAGGCTGACACCAGACCGACTCCGTCACTAGCGAGGCTGACACCAGACCAACCCCGTCACGAGGCGAGGATGACACCAGACCGACACCGTCACTAGCGAGGATGACACCAGACCGACATCGTCACGAGGCGAGGCTGACACCAGACCGACACCGTCACGAGGCGAGGCTGACACCAGACCGACCCCGTCACTAGCGAGGCTGACACCAGACCGACCCCGTCACTTGCGAGGCTGACACCAGACAGACACCGTCACGAGGAGAGGCTGACACCAGACTGAAACCGTCACTAGCGAGGCTGACACCAGACTGACACCGTCACGAGGAGAGGCTGACACCAGACGGACCCTGTCACGAGGAGAGGCTGACACCAGACCGACACCGTCACGAGGAGAGGCTGACACCAGACCGACACCGTCACGAGGAGAGGCTGACACCAGACCGACTCCGTCACTAGCGAGGCTGACACCAGACCGACCCCGTCACGAGGCGAGGATGACACCAGACCGACACCGTCACTAGCGAGGATGACACCAGACCGACACCGTCACGAGGCGAGGCTGACACCAGACCGACACCGTCACTAGCGAGGATGACACCAGACCGACACCGTCACGAGGCGAGGCTGACACCAGACCGACACCGTCACGAGGCGAGGCTGACACCAGACGGACACCGTCACTAGGAGAGGCTGACACCACACTGAAACCGTCACTAGCGAGGCTGACACCAGACTGACACCGTCACGAGGAGAGGCTGACACCAGACTGACACCGTCACGAGGAGAGGCTGACACCAGACTGAAACCGTCACTAGCGAGGCTGACACCAGACTGACACCGTCACGAGGAGAGGCTGACACCAGACTGAAACCGTCACTAGCGAGGCTGACACCAGACTGACACCGTCACTAGCGAGGCTGACACCAGACTGACACCGTCACGAGGAGAGGCTGACACCAGACTGAAACCGTCACTAGCGAGGCTGACACCAGACCGACCCCGTCACGAGGAGAGGCTGACACCAGACCGACCCCGTCACGAGGAGAGGCTGACACCAGACGGACCCCGTCACGAGGAGAGGCTGACACCAGACCGACCCCGTCACGAGGAGAGGCTGACACCAGACCGACCCCGTCACTAGCGAGGCTGACACCAGACTGACACCGTCACGAGGAGAGGCTGACACCAGACGGACACCGTCACGAGGAGAGGCTGACACCAGACTGACACCGTCACTAGCGATGCTGACACCAGACTGACACCGTCACTAGCGAGGCTGACACCAGACTGACACCGTCACGAGGAGAGGCTGACACCAGACCGAAACCGTCACTAGCGAGGCTGACACCAGACGGACCCTGTCACGAGGAGAGGCTGACACCAGACCGACACCGTCACGAGGAGAGGCTGACACCAGACCGACACCGTCACGAGGAGAGGCTGACACCAGACCGACTACGTCACTAGCGAGGCTGACACCAGACGGACCCTGTCACGAGGAGAGGCTGACACCAGACCGACACCGTCACGAGGAGAGGCTGACACCAGACCGACACCGTCACGAGGAGAGGCTGACACCAGACCGACTACGTCACTAGCGAGGCTGACACCAGACCGACCCCGTCACGAGGCGAGGATGACACCAGACCGACACCGTCACTAGCGAGGATGACACCAGACCGACACCGTCACGAGGCGAGGCTGACACCAGACCGACACCTTCACGAGGCGAGGCTGACACCAGACCGACCCCGTCACTAGCGAGGCTGACACCAGACCGACCCCGTCACTAGCGAGGCTGACACCAGACGGACACCGTCACGAGGAGAGGCTGACACCAGACTGACACCGTCACGAGGAGAGGCTGACACCAGACTGAAACCGTCACTAGCGAGGCTGACACCAGACTGACACCGTCACGAGGAGAGTCTGACACCAGACTGACACCGTCACGAGGAGAGGCTGACACCAGACTGAAACCGTCACTAGCGAGGCTGACACCAGACTGACACTGTCACGAGGAGAGGCTGACACCAGACTGACACCGTCACGAGGAGAGGCTGACACCAGACTGAAACCGTCACTAGCGAGGCTGACACCAGACTGACACCGTCACGAGGAGAGGCTGACACCAGACCGAAACCGTCACTAGCGAGGCTGACACCAGACGGACCATGTCACGAGGAGAGGCTGACACCAGACCGACACCGTCACGAGGAGAGGCTGACACCAGACCGACACCGTCACGAGGAGAGGCTGACACCAGACCGACTCCGTCACTAGCGAGGCTGACACCAGACCGACCCCGTCACGAGGCGAGGATGACACCAGACCGACACCGTCACTAGCGAGGATGACACCAGACCGACACCGTCACGAGGCGAGGCTGACACCAGACCGACACCGTCACGAGGCGAGGCTGACACCAGACCGACCCCGTCACTAGCAAGGCTGACACCAGACCGACCCCGTCACTAGCGAGGCTGACACCAGACCGACACCGTCACGAGGAGAGGCTGACACCAGACTGACACCGTCACGAGGAGAGGCTGACACCAGACTGAAACAGTCACTAGCGAGGCTGACACCAGACTGACACCGTCACGAGGAGAGGCTGACACCAGACTGACACCGTCACGAGGAGAGGCTGACACCAGACTGAAACCGTCACTAGCGAGGCTGACACCAGACTGACACCGTCACGAGGAGAGGCTGACACCAGACTGAAACCGTCACTAGCGAGACTGACACCAGACTGACACCGTCACTAGCGAGGCTGACACCAGACTGACACCGTCACGAGGAGAGGCTGACACCAGACTGAAACCGTCACTAGCGAGGCTGACACCAGACCGACCCCGTCACGAGGAGAGGCTGACACCAGACCGACCCCGTCACGAGGAGAGGCTGACACCAGACCGACACCGTCACGAGGAGAGGCTGACACCAGACCGACCCCGTCACGAGGAGAGGCTGACACCAGACCGACCCCGTCACTAGCGAGGCTGACACCAGACTGACACCGTCACGAGGAGAGGCTGACACCAGACGGACACCGTCACGAGGAGAGGCTGACACCAGACTGAAACCGTCACTTGCGAGGCTGACACCAGACTGACACCGTCACGAGGAGAGGCTGACAGCAGACTGACAACGTCACTAGCGAGGCTGACACCAGACTGACACCGTCACTAGCGAGGCTGACACCAGACTGACACCGTCACGAGGAGAGGCTGACACCAGACTGACACCGTCACGAGGAGAGTCTGACACCAGACTGACACCGTCACGAGGAGAGGCTGACACCAGAATGAAACCGTCACTAGCGAGGCTGACACCAGACTGACACCGTCACGAGGAGAGGCTGACACCAGACCGAAACCGTCACTAGCGAGGCTGACACCAGACGGACCATGTCACGAGGAGAGGCTGACACCAGACCGACACCGTCACTAGCGAGGATGACACCAGACCGACACCGTCACGAGGCGAGGCTGACACCAGACCGACACCGTCACGAGGCGAGGCTGACACCAGACCGACCCCGTCACTAGCGAGGCTGACACCAGACCGACCCCGTCACTAGCGAGGCTGACACCAGACGGACACCGTCACGAGGATAGGCTGACACCAGACTGAAACCGTCACTAGCGAGGCTGACACCAGACTGACACCGTCACGAGGAGAGGCTGACACCAGACTGACACCGTCACGAGGAGAGGCTGACACCAGACTGACACCGTCACGAGGAGAGGCTGACACCAGACTGAAACCGTCACTAGCGAGGCTGACACCAGACTGACACCGTCACGAGGAGAGGCTGACACCAGACTGACACCGTCACGAGGAGAGGCTGACACCAGACTGAAACCGTCACTAGCGAGGCTGACACCAGACTGACACCGTCACGAGGAGAGGCTGACACCAGACTGAAACCGTCACTAGCGAGACTGACACCAGACTGACACCGTCACTAGCGAGGCTGACACCAGACTGACACCGTCACGAGGAGAGGCTGACACCAGACTGAAACCGTCACTAGCGAGGCTGACACCAGACCGACCCCGTCACGAGGAGAGGCTGACACCAGACCGACCCCGTCACGAGGAGAGGCTGACACCAGACGGACCCCGTCACGAGGAGAGGCTGACACCAGACCGACACCGTCACGAGGAGAGGCTGACACCAGACCGACCCCGTCACGAGGAGAGGCTGACACCAGACCGACCCCGTCACTAGCGAGGCTGACACCAGACTGACACCGTCACGAGGAGAGGCTGACACAAGACGGACACCGTCACGAGGAGAGGCTGACACCAGACTGAAACCGTCACAAGTGAGGCTGACACCAGACTGACACCGTCACGAGGAGAGGCTGACACCAGACTGACACCGTCACGAGGAGAGGCTGACACCAGACTGACACCGTCACGAGGAGAGGCTGACACCAGACTGAAACCGTCACTAGCGAGGCTGACACCAGACTGACACCGTCACGAGGAGAGGCTGACACCAGACTGACACCGTCACGAGGAGAGGCTGACACCAGACTGACACCGTCACTAGCGAGGCTGACACCAGACTGACACCGTCACTAGCGAGGCTGACACCAGACTGACACCGTCACGAGGAGAGGCTGACACCAGACCGAAACCGTCACTAGCGAGGCTGACACCAGACCGACCCCGTCACTAGCGAGGCTGACACCAGACCGACCCCGTCACTAGCGAGGCTGACACCAGACGGACACCGTCACGAGGAGAGGCTGACACCAGACTGAAACCGTCACTAGCGAGGCTGACACCAGACTGACACCGTCACGAGGAGAGGCTGACACCAGACAGACCCCGTCACGAGGAGAGGCTGACACCAGACCGACCCCGTCACGAGGCGAGGCTGACACCAGACCGACCCCGTCACTAGCGAGGCTGACACCAGACCGACCCCGTCACTAGCGAGGCTGACACCAGACCGACCCCGTCACTAGCGAGGCTGACACCAGACGGACACCGTCACGAGGAGAGGCTGACACCAGACTGAAACCGTCACTAGCGAGGCTGACACCAGACTGACACCGTCACGAGGAGAGGCTGACACCAGACCGACCCCGTCACGAGGAGAGGCTGACACCAGACCGACCCCGTCACTAGCGAGGCTGACACCAGACTGACACCGTCACGAGGAGAGGCTGACACCAGACTGAAACCGTCACTAGCGAGGCTGACACCAGACTGACACCGTCACTAGCGAGGCTGACACCAGACTGACACCGTCACGAGGAGAGGCTGACACCAGACTGAAACCGTCACTAGCGAGGCTGACACCAGACCGACCCCGTCACGAGGAGAGGCTGACACCAGACCGACCCCGTCACGAGGAGAGGCTGACACCAGACCGACACCGTCACGAGGAGAGGCTGACACCAGACTGAAACCGTCACTACCGAGGCTGACACCAGACTGTCACCGTCACTAGCGAGGCTGACACCAGACTGACACCATCACGAGGAGAGGCTGACACCAGACTGACACCGTCACGAGGAGAGGCTGACACCAGACTGAAACCGTCACTAGCGAGGCTGACACCAGACTGTCACCGTCACGAGGAGAGGCTGACACCAGACTGACACCGTCACGAGGAGAGGCTGACACCAGACTGAAACCGTCACTAGCGAGGCTGACACCAGACCGACCCCGTCACGAGGAGAGGCTGACACCAGACCGACCCCATCACGAGGAGAGGCTGACACCAGACGGACCCCGTCACGAGGAGAGGCTGACACCAGACCGACACCGTCACGAGGAGAGGCTGACACCAGACCGACCCCGTCACGAGGAGAGGCTGACACCAGACCGACCCCGTCACTAGCGAGGCTGACACCAGACTGACACCGTCACGAGGAGAGGCTGACACCAGACGGATACCGTCACGAGGAGAGGCTGACACCAGACTGAAACCGTCACGAGGAGAGGCTGACACCAGACTGACACCGTCACGAGGAGAGGCTGACACCAGACCGACCCCATCACGAGGAGAGGCTGACACCAGACGGACCCCGTCACGAGGAGAGGCTGACACCAGACCGACACCGTCACGAGGAGAGGCTGACACCAGACCGACCCCGTCACGAGGAGAGGCTGACACCAGACCGACACCGTCACTAGCGAGGCTGACACCAGACTGACACCGTCACGAGGAGAGGCTGACACCAGACGGATACCGTCACGAGGAGAGGCTGACACCAGACTGAAACCGTCACGAGGAGAGGCTGACACCAGACTGAAACCGTCACTAGCGAGCCTGACACCAGACTGACACCGTCACGAGGAGAGGCTGACACCAGACTGAAACCGTCACTAGCGAGGCTGACACCAGACTGACACCGTCACTAGCGAGGCTGACACCAGACTGACACCGTCACGAGGAGAGGCTGACACCAGACCGACACCGTCACGAGGAGAGGCTGACACCAGACCGACCCCGTCACGAGGAGAGGCTGACACCAGACCGACCCCGTCACTAGCGAGGCTGACACCAGACTGACACCGTCACGAGGAGAGGCTGACACCAGACGGACACCGTCACGAGGAGAGGCTGACACCAGACTGAAACCGTCACTAGCGAGGCTGACACCAGACTGACACCGTCACGAGGAGAGGCTGACACCAGACTGACACCGTCACTAGCGAGGCTGACACCAGACTGACACCGTCACTAGCGAGGCTGACACCAGACTGACACCGTCACGAGGAGAGGCTGACACCAGACCGAAACCGTCACTAGCGAGGCTGACACCAGACGGACCCTGTCACGAGGAGAGGCTGACACCAGACCGACACCGTCACGAGGAGAGGCTGACACCAGACCGACAACGTCACGAGGAGAGGCTGACACCAGACCGACACCGTCACTAGCGAGGATGACACCAGACCGACACCGTCACGAGGCGAGGTTGACACCAGACCGACACCGTCACGAGGCGAGGCTGACACCAGACCGACCCCGTCACTAGCGAGGCTGACACCAGACCGACCCCGTCACTAGCGAGGCTGACACCAGACGGACACCGTCACGAGGAGAGGCTGACACCAGACGGACACCGTCACGAGGAGAGGCTGACACCAGACTGAAACCGTCACTAGCGAGGCTGACACCAGACTGACACCGTCACGAGGAGAGGCTGACACCAGACTGACACCGTCACGAGGAGAGGCTGACACCAGACTGAAACCGTCACTAGCGAGGCTGACACCAGACTGACACCGTCACGAGGAGAGGCTGACACCAGACTGAAACCGTCACTAGCGAGGCTGACACCAGACCGACCCCGTCACGAGGAGAGGCTGACACCAGACCGACCCCGTCACGAGGAGAGGCTGACACCAGACCGACACCGTCACGAGGAGAGGCTGACACCAGACCGACACCGTCACGAGGAGAGGCTGACACCAGACCGACTCCGTCACTAGCGAGGCTGACACCAGACCGACCCCGTCACGAGGCGAGGATGACACCAGACCGACACCGTCACTAGCGAGGATGACACCAGACCGACACCGTCACGAGGCGAGGCTGACACCAGACCGACACCGTCACGAGGAGAGGCTGACACCAGACTGAAACCGTCACTAGCGAGGCTGACACCAGACCGACCCCGTCACGAGGAGAGGCTGACACCAGACCGACCCCGTCACGAGGAGAGGCTGACACCAGACCGACACCGTCACTAGCGAGGATGACACCAGACCGACACCGTCACGAGGAGAGGCTGACACCAGACCGACACCGTCACGAGGAGAGGCTGACACCAGACCGACCCCGTCACGAGGAGAGGCTGACACCAGACCGACCCCGTCACTAGCGAGGCTGACACCAGACTGACACCGTCACGAGGAGAGGCTGACACCAGACGGACACCGTCACGAGGAGAGGCTGACACCAGACTGAAACCGTCACTTGCGAGGCTGACACCAGACTGACACCGTCACGAGGAGAGGCTGACAGCAGACTGACAACGTCACTAGCGAGGCTGACACCAGACTGACACCGTCACTAGCGAGGCTGACACCAGACTGACACCGTCACGAGGAGAGGCTGACACAGACTGACACCGTCACGAGGAGAGTCTGACACCAGACTGACACCGTCACGAGGAGAGGCTGACACCAGAATGAAACCGTCACTAGCGAGGCTGACACCAGACTGACACCGTCACGAGGAGAGGCTGACACCAGACCGAAACCGTCACTAGCGAGGCTGACAACCAGACGGACCATGTCACGAGGAGAGGCTGACACCAGACCGACACCGTCACTAGCGAGGATGACACCAGACCGACACCGTCACGAGGCGAGGCTGACACCAGACCGACACCGTCACGAGGCGAGGCTGACACCAGACCGACCCCGTCACTAGCGAGGCTGACACCAGACCGACCCCGTCACTAGCGAGGCTGGACACCAGACGGACACCGTCACGAGGATAGGCTGACACCAGACTGAAACCGTCACTAGCGAGGCTGACACCAGACTGACACCGTCACGAGGAGAGGCTGACACCAGACTGACACCGTCACGAGGAGAGGCTGACACCAGGACTGACACCGTCACGAGGAGAGGGCTGACACCAGACTGAAACCGTCACTAGCGAGGCTGACACCAGACTGACACCGTCACGAGGAGAGGCTGACACCAGACTGACACCGTCACGAGGAGAGGCTGACACCAGACTGAAACCGTCACTAGCGAGGCTGACACCAGACTGACACCGTCACGAGGAGAGGCTGACACCAGACTGAAACCGTCACTAGCGAGACTGACACCAGACTGACACCGTCACTAGCGAGGCTGACACCAGACTGACACCGTCACGAGGAGAGGCTGACACCAGACTGAAACCGTCACTAGCGAGGCTGACACCAGACCGACCCCGTCACGAGGAGAGGCTGACACCAGACCGACCCCGTCACGAGGAGAGGCTGACACCAGACGGACCCCGTCACGAGGAGAGGCTGACACCAGACCGACACCGTCACGAGGAGAGGCTGACACCAGACCGACCCCGTCACGAGGAGAGGCTGACACCAGACCGACCCCGTCACTAGCGAGGCTGACACCAGACTGACACCGTCACGAGGAGAGGCTGACACAAGACGGACACCGTCACGAGGAGAGGCTGACACCAGACTGAAACCGTCACAAGTGAGGCTGACACCAGACTGACACCGTCACGAGGAGAGGCTGACACCAGACTGACACCGTCACGAGGAGAGGCTGACACCAGACTGACACCGTCACGAGGAGAGGCTGACACCAGACTGAAACCGTCACTAGCGAGGCTGACACCAGACTGACACCGTCACGAGGAGAGGATGACACCAGACTGACACCGTCACGAGGAGAGGCTGACACCAGACTGACACCGTCACTAGCGAGGCTGACACCAGACTGACACCGTCACTAGCGAGGCTGACACCAGACTGACACCGTCACGAGGAGAGGCTGACACCAGACCGAAACCGTCACTAGCGAGGCTGACACCAGACCGACCCCGTCACTAGCGAGGCTGACACCAGACCGACCCCGTCACTAGCGAGGCTGACACCAGACGGACACCGTCACGAGGAGAGGCTGACACCAGACTGAAACCGTCACTAGCGAGGCTGACACCAGACTGACACCGTCACGAGGAGAGGCTGACACCAGACAGACCCCGTCACGAGGAGAGGCTGACACCAGACCGACCCCGTCACGAGGCGAGGCTGACACCAGACCGACCCCGTCACTAGCGAGGCTGACACCAGACCGACCCCCGTCACTAGCGAGGCTGACACCAGACCGACCCCGTCACTAGCGAGGCTGACACCAGACGGACACCGTCACGAGGAGAGGCTGACACCAGACTGAAACCGTCACTAGCGAGGCTGACACCAGACTGACACCGTCACGAGGAGAGGCTGACACCAGACCGACCCCGTCACGAGGAGAGGCTGACACCAGACCGACCCCGTCACTAGCGAGGCTGACACCAGACTGACACCGTCACGAGGAGAGGCTGACACCAGACTGAAACCGTCACTAGCGAGGCTGACACCAGACTGACACCGTCACTAGCGAGGCTGACACCAGACTGACACCGTCACGAGGAGAGGCTGACACCAGACTGAAACCGTCACTAGCGAGGCTGACACCAGACCGACCCCGTCACGAGGAGAGGCTGACACCAGACCGACCCCGTCACGAGGAGAGGCTGACACCAGACCGACACCGTCACGAGGAGAGGCTGACACCAGACTGAAACCGTCACTAGCGAGGCTGACACCAGACTGTCACCGTCACTAGCGAGGCTGACACCAGACTGACACCGTCACGAGGAGAGGCTGACACCAGACTGACACCGTCACGAGGAGAGGCTGACACCAGACTGAAACCGTCACTAGCGAGGCTGACACCAGACTGTCACCGTCACGAGGAGAGGCTGACACCAGACTGACACCGTCACGAGGAGAGGCTGACACCAGACTGAAACCGTCACTAGCGAGGCTGACACCAGACCGACCCCGTCACGAGGAGAGGCTGACACCAGACCGACCCCATCACGAGGAGAGGCTGACACCAGACGGACCCCGTCACGAGGAGAGGCTGACACCAGACCGACACCGTCACGAGGAGAGGCTGACACCAGACCGACCCCGTCACGAGGAGAGGCTGACACCAGACCGACCCCGTCACTAGCGAGGCTGACACCAGACTGACACCGTCACGAGGAGAGGCTGACACCAGACGGATACCGTCACGAGGAGAGGCTGGACACCAGACTGACACCGTCACGAGGAGAGGCTGACACCAGACCGACCCCATCACGAGGAGAGGCTGACACCAGACGGACCCCGTCACGAGGAGAGGCTGACACCAGACCGACACCGTCACGAGGAGAGGCTGACACCAGACCGACCCCGTCACGAGGAGAGGCTGACACCAGACCGACACCGTCACTAGCGAGGCTGACACCAGACTGACACCGTCACGAGGAGAGGCTGACACCAGACGGATACCGTCACGAGGAGAGGCTGACACCAGACTGAAACCGTCACGAGGAGAGGCTGACACCAGACTGAAACGTCACTAGCGAGCCTGACACCAGACTGACACCGTCACGAGGAGAGGCTGACACCAGACTGAAACCGTCACTAGCGAGGCTGACACCAGACTGACACCGTCACTAGCGAGGCTGACACCAGACTGACACCGTCACGAGGAGAGGCTGACACCAGACCGACACCGTCACGAGGAGAGGCTGACACCAGACCGACCCCGTCACGAGGAGAGGCTGACACCAGACCGACCCCGTCACTAGCGAGGCTGACACCAGACTGACACCGTCACGAGGAGAGGCTGACACCAGACGGACACCGTCACGAGGAGAGGCTGACACCAGACTGAAACCGTCACTAGCGAGGCTGACACCAGACTGACACCGTCACGAGGAGAGGCTGACACCAGACTGACACCGTCACTAGCGAGGCTGACACCAGACTGACACCGTCACTAGCGAGGCTGACACCAGACTGACACGTCACGAGGAGAGGCTGACACCAGACCGAAACCGTCACTAGCGAGGCTGACACCAGACGGACCCTGTCACGAGGAGAGGCTGACACCAGACCGACACCGTCACGAGGAGAGGCTGACACCAGACCGACAACGTCACGAGGAGAGGCTGACACCAGACCGACACCGTCACTAGCGAGGATGACACCAGACCGACACCGTCACGAGGCGAGGTTGACACCAGACCGACACCGTCACGAGGCGAGGCTGACACCAGACCGACCCCGTCACTAGCGAGGCTGACACCAGACCGACCCCGTCACTAGCGAGGCTGACACCAGACGGACACCGTCACGAGGAGAGGCTGACACCAGACGGACACCGTCACGAGGAGAGGCTGACACCAGACTGAAACCGTCACTAGCGAGGCTGACACCAGACTGACACCGTCACGAGGAGAGGCTGACACCAGACTGACACCGTCACGAGGAGAGGCTGACACCAGACTGAAACCGTCACTAGCGAGGCTGACACCAGACTGACACCGTCACGAGGAGAGGCTGACACCAGACTGACACCGTCACTAGCGAGGCTGACACCAGACTGACAACGTCACTAGCGAGGCTGACACCAGACTGACACCGTCACGAGGAGAGGCTGACACCAGACTGAAACCGTCACTAGCGAGGCTGACACCAGACCGACCCCGTCACGAGGAGAGGCTGACACCAGACCGACCCCGTCACGAGGAGAGGCTGACACCAGACGGACCCCGTCACGAGGAGAGGCTGACACCAGACCGACACCCGTCACAAGGAGAGGCTGACACCAGACCGACCCCGTCACGAGGAGAGGCTGACACCAGACCGACCCGTCACTAGCTAGGCTGACACCAGACTGACACCGTCACGAGGAGAGGCTGACACCAGACCGACCCCGTCACGAGGAGAGGCTGACACCAGACTGACACCGTCACGAGGAGAGGCTGACAGCAGACTGAAACCGTCACTAGCGAGGCTGACACCAGACTGACACCGTCACGAGGAGAGGCTGACACCAGACGGACACCGTCACGAGGAGAGGCTGACACCAGACCGACACCGTCACTAGCGAGGCTGACACCAGACGGACCCTGTCACGAGGAGAGGCTGACACCAGACCGACACCGTCACGAGGAGAGGCTGACACCAGACCGACAACGTCACGAGGAGAGGCTGACACCAGACCGACACCGTCACTAGCGAGGATGACACCAGACCGACACCGTCACGAGGCGAGGCTGACACCAGACCGACCCCGTCACGAGACGAGGATGACACCAGACTGACACCGTCACGAGGAGAGGCTGACACCAGACTGAAACCGTCACTAGCGAGGCTGACACCAGACTGACACTGTCACTAGCGAGGCTGACACCAGACCGACCCCGTCACTAGCGAGGCTGACACCAGACGGACACCGTCACGAGGAGAGGCTGACACCAGACCGACACCGTCACTAGCGAGGATGACACCAGACCGACACCGTCACGAGGCGAGGCTGACACCAGACCGACACCGTCACGAGGCGAGGCTGACACCAGACCGACCCCGTCACTAGCGAGGCTGACACCAGACCGACCCCGTCACTAGCGAGGCTGACACCAGACGGACACCGTCACGAGGAGAGGCTGACACCAGAATGAAACCGTCACTAGCGAGGCTGACACCAGACTGACACCGTCACGAGGAGAGTCTGACACCAGACTGACACCGTCACGAGGAGAGGCTGACACCAGACTGAAACCGTCACTAGCGAGGCTGACACCAGACTGACACTGTCACGAGGAGAGGCTGACACCAGACTGACACCGTCACGAGGAGAGGCTGACACCAGACTGAAACCGTCACTAGCGAGGCTGACACCAGACTGACACCGTCACGAGGAGAGGCTGACACCAGACCGAAACCGTCACTAGCGAGGCTGACACCAGACGGACCATGTCACGAGGAGAGGCTGACACCAGACCGACACCGTCACGAGGAGAGGCTGACACCAGACCGACACCGTCACGAGGAGAGGCTGACACCAGACCGACTCCGTCACTAGCGAGGCTGACACCAGACCGACCCCGTCACGAGGCGAGGATGACACCAGACCGACACCGTCACTAGCGAGGATGACACCAGACCGACACCGTCACTAGGCGAGGCTGACACCAGACCGACACCGTCACGAGGCGAGGCTGACACCAGACCGACCCCGTCACTAGCAAGGCTGACACCAGACCGACCCCGTCACTAGCGAGGCTGACACCAGACGGACACCGTCACGAGGAGAGGCTGACACCAGACTGAAACCGTCACTAGCGAGGCTGACACCAGACTGACACCGTCACGAGGAGAGGCTGACACCAGACTGACACCGTCACGAGGAGAGGCTGACACCAGACTGAAACAGTCACTAGCGAGGCTGACACCAGACTGACACCGTCACGAGGAGAGGCTGACACCAGACTGACACCGTCACGAGGAGAGGCTGACACCAGACTGACACCGTCACGAGGAGAGGCTGACACCAGACTGAAACCGTCACTAGCGAGGCTGACACCAGACTGACACCGTCACGAGGAGAGGCTGACACCAGACTGAAACCGTCACTAGCGAGACTGACACCAGACTGACACCGTCACTAGCGAGGCTGACACCAGACTGACACCGTCACGAGGAGAGGCTGACACCAGACTGAAACCGTCACTAGCGAGGCTGACACCAGACCGACCCCGTCACGAGGAGAGGCTGACACCAGACCGACCCCGTCACGAGGAGAGGCTGACACCAGACCGACCCCGTCACGAGGAGAGGCTGACACCAGACCGACACCGTCACGAGGAGAGGCTGACACCAGACCGACCCCGTCACGAGGAGAGGCTGACACCAGACCGACCCCGTCACTAGCGAGGCTGACACCAGACTGACACCGTCACGAGGAGAGGCTGACACCAGACGGACACCGTCACGAGGAGAGGCTGACACCAGACTGAAACCGTCACTTGCGAGGCTGACACCAGACTGACACCGTCACGAGGAGAGGCTGACACCAGACTGACAACGTCACTAGCGAGGCTGACACCAGACTGACACCGTCACTAGCGAGGCTGACACCAGACTGACACCGTCACGAGGAGAGGCTGACACCAGACTGACACCGTCACGAGGAGAGTCTGACACCAGACTGACACCGTCACGAGGAGAGGCTGACACCAGAATGAAACCGTCACTAGCGAGGCTGACACCAGACTGACACCGTCACGAGGAGAGGCTGACACCAGACCGAAACCGTCACTAGCGAGGCTGACACCAGACGGACCATGTCACGAGGAGAGGCTGACACCAGACCGACACCGTCACTAGCAAGGATGACACCAGACCGACACCGTCACGAGGCGAGGCTGACACCAGACCGACACCGTCACGAGGCGAGGCTGACACCAGACCGACCCCGTCACTAGCGAGGCTGACACCAGACCGACCCCGTCACTAGCGAGGCTGACACCAGACGGACACCGTCACGAGGATAGGCTGACACCAGACTGAAACCGTCACTAGCGAGGCTGACACCAGACTGACACCGTCACGAGGAGAGGCTGACACCAGACTGACACCGTCACGAGGAGAGGCTGACACCAGACTGACACCGTCACGAGGAGAGGCTGACACCAGACTGAAACCGTCACTAGCGAGGCTGACACCAGACTGACACCGTCACGAGGAGAGGCTGACACCAGACTGACACCGTCACGAGGAGAGGCTGACACCAGACTGAAACCGTCACTAGCGAGGCTGACACCAGACTGACACCGTCACGAGGAGAGGCTGACACCAGACTGAAACCGTCACTAGCGAGGCTGACACCAGACTGACACCGTCACGAGGAGAGGCTGACACCAGACCGAAACCGTCACTAGCGAGGCTGACACCAGACGGACCATGTCACGAGGAGAGGCTGACACCAGACCGACACCGTCACGAGGAGAGGCTGACACCAGACCGACACCGTCACGAGGAGAGGCTGACACCAGACCGACTCCGTCACTAGCGAGGCTGACACCAGACCGACCCCGTCACGAGGCGAGGATGACACCAGACCGACACCGTCACTAGCGAGGATGACACCAGACCGACACCGTCACGAGGCGAGGCTGACACCAGACCGACACCGTCACGAGGCGAGGCTGACACCAGACCGACCCCGTCACTAGCAAGGCTGACACCAGACCGACCCCGTCACTAGCGAGGCTGACACCAGACCGACACCGTCACGAGGAGAGGCTGACACCAGACTGACACCGTCACGAGGAGAGGCTGACACCAGACTGAAACAGTCACTAGCGAGGCTGACACCAGACTGACACCGTCACGAGGAGAGGCTGACACCAGACTGACACCGTCACGAGGAGAGGCTGACACCAGACTGAAACCGTCACTAGCGAGGCTGACACCAGACTGACACCGTCACGAGGAGAGGCTGACACCAGACTGAAACCGTCACTAGCGAGACTGACACCAGACTGACACCGTCACTAGCGAGGCTGACACCAGACTGACACCGTCACGAGGAGAGGCTGACACCAGACTGAAACCGTCACTAGCGAGGCTGACACCAGACCGACCCCGTCACGAGGAGAGGCTGACACCAGACCGACCCCGTCACGAGGAGAGGCTGACACCAGACGGACCCCGTCACGAGGAGAGGCTGACACCAGACCGACACCGTCACGAGGAGAGGCTGACACCAGACCGACCCCGTCACGAGGAGAGGCTGACACCAGACCGACCCCGTCACTAGCGAGGCTGACACCAGACTGACACCGTCACGAGGAGAGGCTGACACCAGACGGACACCGTCACGAGGAGAGGCTGACACCAGACTGAAACCGTCACTTGCGAGGCTGACACCAGACTGACACCGTCACGAGGAGAGGCTGACAGCAGACTGACAACGTCACTAGCGAGGCTGACACCAGACTGACACCGTCACTAGCGAGGCTGACACCAGACTGACACCGTCACGAGGAGAGGCTGACACCAGACTGACACCGTCACGAGGAGAGTCTGACACCAGACTGACACCGTCACGAGGAGAGGCTGACACCAGAATGAAACCGTCACTAGCGAGGCTGACACCAGACTGACACCGTCACGAGGAGAGGCTGACACCAGACCGAAACCGTCACTAGCGAGGCTGACACCAGACGGACCATGTCACGAGGAGAGGCTGACACCAGACCGACACCGTCACTAGCGAGGATGACACCAGACCGACACCGTCACGAGGCGAGGCTGACACCAGACCGACACCGTCACGAGGCGAGGCTGACACCAGACCGACCCCGTCACTAGCGAGGCTGACACCAGACCGACCCCGTCACTAGCGAGGCTGACACCAGACGGACACCGTCACGAGGATAGGCTGACACCAGACTGAAACCGTCACTAGCGAGGCTGACACCAGACTGACACCGTCACGAGGAGAGGCTGACACCAGACTGACACCGTCACGAGGAGAGGCTGACACCAGACTGACACCGTCACGAGGAGAGGCTGACACCAGACTGAAACCGTCACTAGCGAGGCTGACACCAGACTGACACCGTCACGAGGAGAGGCTGACACCAGACTGACACCGTCACGAGGAGAGGCTGACACCAGACTGAAACCGTCACTAGCGAGGCTGACACCAGACTGACACCGTCACGAGGAGAGGCTGACACCAGACTGAAACCGTCACTAGCGAGACTGACACCAGACTGACACCGTCACTAGCGAGGCTGACACCAGACTGACACCGTCACGAGGAGAGGCTGACACCAGACTGAAACCGTCACTAGCGAGGCTGACACCAGACCGACCCCGTCACGAGGAGAGGCTGACACCAGACCGACCCCGTCACGAGGAGAGGCTGACACCAGACGGACCCCGTCACGAGGAGAGGCTGACACCAGACCGACACCGTCACGAGGAGAGGCTGACACCAGACCGACCCCGTCACGAGGAGAGGCTGACACCAGACCGACCCCGTCACTAGCGAGGCTGACACCAGACTGACACCGTCACGAGGAGAGGCTGACACAAGACGGACACCGTCACGAGGAGAGGCTGACACCAGACTGAAACCGTCACAAGTGAGGCTGACACCAGACTGACACCGTCACGAGGAGAGGCTGACACCAGACTGACACCGTCACGAGGAGAGGCTGACACCAGACTGACACCGTCACGAGGAGAGGCTGACACCAGACTGAAACCGTCACTAGCGAGGCTGACACCAGACTGACACCGTCACGAGGAGAGGCTGACACCAGACTGACACCGTCACGAGGAGAGGCTGACACCAGACTGACACCGTCACTAGCGAGGCTGACACCAGACTGACACCGTCACTAGCGAGGCTGACACCAGACTGACACCGTCACGAGGAGAGGCTGACACCAGACCGAAACCGTCACTAGCGAGGCTGACACCAGACCGACCCCGTCACTAGCGAGGCTGACACCAGACCGACCCCGTCACTAGCGAGGCTGACACCAGACGGACACCGTCACGAGGAGAGGCTGACACCAGACTGAAACCGTCACTAGCGAGGCTGACACCAGACTGACACCGTCACGAGGAGAGGCTGACACCAGACAGACCCCGTCACGAGGAGAGGCTGACACCAGACCGACCCCGTCACGAGGCGAGGCTGACACCAGACCGACCCCGTCACTAGCGAGGCTGACACCAGACCGACCCCGTCACTAGCGAGGCTGACACCAGACCGACCCCGTCACTAGCGAGGCTGACACCAGACGGACACCGTCACGAGGAGAGGCTGACACCAGACTGAAACCGTCACTAGCGAGGCTGACACCAGACTGACACCGTCACGAGGAGAGGCTGACACCAGACCGACCCCGTCACGAGGAGAGGCTGACACCAGACCGACCCCGTCACTAGCGAGGCTGACACCAGACTGACACCGTCACGAGGAGAGGCTGACACCAGACTGAAACCGTCACTAGCGAGGCTGACACCAGACTGACACCGTCACTAGCGAGGCTGACACCAGACTGACACCGTCACGAGGAGAGGCTGACACCAGACTGAAACCGTCACTAGCGAGGCTGACACCAGACCGACCCCGTCACGAGGAGAGGCTGACACCAGACCGACCCCGTCACGAGGAGAGGCTGACACCAGACCGACACCGTCACGAGGAGAGGCTGACACCAGACTGAAACCGTCACTACCGAGGCTGACACCAGACTGTCACCGTCACTAGCGAGGCTGACACCAGACTGACACCATCACGAGGAGAGGCTGACACCAGACTGACACCGTCACGAGGAGAGGCTGACACCAGACTGAAACCGTCACTAGCGAGGCTGACACCAGACTGTCACCGTCACGAGGAGAGGCTGACACCAGACTGACACCGTCACGAGGAGAGGCTGACACCAGACTGAAACCGTCACTAGCGAGGCTGACACCAGACCGACCCCGTCACGAGGAGAGGCTGACACCAGACCGACCCCATCACGAGGAGAGGCTGACACCAGACGGACCCCGTCACGAGGAGAGGCTGACACCAGACCGACACCGTCACGAGGAGAGGCTGACACCAGACCGACCCCGTCACGAGGAGAGGCTGACACCAGACCGACCCCGTCACTAGCGAGGCTGACACCAGACTGACACCGTCACGAGGAGAGGCTGACACCAGACGGATACCGTCACGAGGAGAGGCTGACACCAGACTGAAACCGTCACGAGGAGAGGCTGACACCAGACTGACACCGTCACGAGGAGAGGCTGACACCAGACCGACCCCATCACGAGGAGAGGCTGACACCAGACGGACCCCGTCACGAGGAGAGGCTGACACCAGACCGACACCGTCACGAGGAGAGGCTGACACCAGACCGACCCCGTCACGAGGAGAGGCTGACACCAGACCGACACCGTCACTAGCGAGGCTGACACCAGACTGACACCGTCACGAGGAGAGGCTGACACCAGACGGATACCGTCACGAGGAGAGGCTGACACCAGACTGAAACCGTCACGAGGACAGGCTGACACCAGACTGAAACCGTCACTAGCGAGCCTGACACCAGACTGACACCGTCACGAGGAGAGGCTGACACCAGACTGAAACCGTCACTAGCGAGGCTGACACCAGACTGACACCGTCACTAGCGAGGCTGACACCAGACTGACACCGTCACGAGGAGAGGCTGACACCAGACCGACACCGTCACGAGGAGAGGCTGACACCAGACCGACCCCGTCACGAGGAGAGGCTGACACCAGACCGACCCCGTCACTAGCGAGGCTGACACCAGACTGACACCGTCACGAGGAGAGGCTGACACCAGACGGACACCGTCACGAGGAGAGGCTGACACCAGACTGAAACCGTCACTAGCGAGGCTGACACCAGACTGACACCGTCACGAGGAGAGGCTGACACCAGACTGACACCGTCACTAGCGAGGCTGACACCAGACTGACACCGTCACTAGCGAGGCTGACACCAGACTGACACCGTCACGAGGAGAGGCTGACACCAGACCGAAACCGTCACTAGCGAGGCTGACACCAGACGGACCCTGTCACGAGGAGAGGCTGACACCAGACCGACACCGTCACGAGGAGAGGCTGACACCAGACCGACAACGTCACGAGGAGAGGCTGACACCAGACCGACACCGTCACTAGCGAGGATGACACCAGACCGACACCGTCACGAGGCGAGGTTGACACCAGACCGACACCGTCACGAGGCGAGGCTGACACCAGACCGACCCCGTCACTAGCGAGGCTGACACCAGACCGACCCCGTCACTAGCGAGGCTGACACCAGACGGACACCGTCACGAGGAGAGGCTGACACCAGACGGACACCGTCACGAGGAGAGGCTGACACCAGACTGAAACCGTCACTAGCGAGGCTGACACCAGACTGACACCGTCACGAGGAGAGGCTGACACCAGACTGACACCGTCACGAGGAGAGGCTGACACCAGACTGAAACCGTCACTAGCGAGGCTGACACCAGACTGACACCGTCACGAGGAGAGGCTGACACCAGACTGAAACCGTCACTAGCGAGGCTGACACCAGACCGACCCCGTCACGAGGAGAGGCTGACACCAGACCGACCCCGTCACGAGGAGAGGCTGACACCAGACCGACACCGTCACGAGGAGAGGCTGACACCAGACCGACACCGTCACGAGGAGAGGCTGACACCAGACCGACTCCGTCACTAGCGAGGCTGACACCAGACCGACCCCGTCACGAGGCGAGGATGACACCAGACCGACACCGTCACTAGCGAGGATGACACCAGACCGACACCGTCACGAGGCGAGGCTGACACCAGACCGACACCGTCACGAGGAGAGGCTGACACCAGACTGAAACCGTCACTAGCGAGGCTGACACCAGACCGACCCCGTCACGAGGAGAGGCTGACACCAGACCGACCCCGTCACGAGGAGAGGCTGACACCAGACCGACACCGTCACTAGCGAGGATGACACCAGACCGACACCGTCACGAGGAGAGGCTGACACCAGACCGACACCGTCACGAGGAGAGGCTGACACCAGACCGACCCCGTCACGAGGAGAGGCTGACACCAGACCGACCCCGTCACTAGCGAGGCTGACACCAGACTGACACCGTCACGAGGAGAGGCTGACACCAGACGGACACCGTCACGAGGAGAGGCTGACACCAGACTGAAACCGTCACTTGCGAGGCTGACACCAGACTGACACCGTCACGAGGAGAGGCTGACAGCAGACTGACAACGTCACTAGCGAGGCTGACACCAGACTGACACCGTCACTAGCGAGGCTGACACCAGACTGACACCGTCACGAGGAGAGGCTGACACCAGACTGACACCGTCACGAGGAGAGTCTGACACCAGACTGACACCGTCACGAGGAGAGGCTGACACCAGAATGAAACCGTCACTAGCGAGGCTGACACCAGACTGACACCGTCACGAGGAGAGGCTGACACCAGACCGAAACCGTCACTAGCGAGGCTGACACCAGACGGACCATGTCACGAGGAGAGGCTGACACCAGACCGACACCGTCACTAGCGAGGATGACACCAGACCGACACCGTCACGAGGCGAGGCTGACACCAGACCGACACCGTCACGAGGCGAGGCTGACACCAGACCGACCCCGTCACTAGCGAGGCTGACACCAGACCGACCCCGTCACTAGCGAGGCTGACACCAGACGGACACCGTCACGAGGATAGGCTGACACCAGACTGAAACCGTCACTAGCGAGGCTGACACCAGACTGACACCGTCACGAGGAGAGGCTGACACCAGACTGACACCGTCACGAGGAGAGGCTGACACCAGACTGACACCGTCACGAGGAGAGGCTGACACCAGACTGAAACCGTCACTAGCGAGGCTGACACCAGACTGACACCGTCACGAGGAGAGGCTGACACCAGACTGACACCGTCACGAGGAGAGGCTGACACCAGACTGAAACCGTCACTAGCGAGGCTGACACCAGACTGACACCGTCACGAGGAGAGGCTGACACCAGACTGAAACCGTCACTAGCGAGACTGACACCAGACTGACACCGTCACTAGCGAGGCTGACACCAGACTGACACCGTCACGAGGAGAGGCTGACACCAGACTGAAACCGTCACTAGCGAGGCTGACACCAGACCGACCCCGTCACGAGGAGAGGCTGACACCAGACCGACCCCGTCACGAGGAGAGGCTGACACCAGACGGACCCCGTCACGAGGAGAGGCTGACACCAGACCGACACCGTCACGAGGAGAGGCTGACACCAGACCGACCCCGTCACGAGGAGAGGCTGACACCAGACCGACCCCGTCACTAGCGAGGCTGACACCAGACTGACACCGTCACGAGGAGAGGCTGACACAAGACGGACACCGTCACGAGGAGAGGCTGACACCAGACTGAAACCGTCACAAGTGAGGCTGACACCAGACTGACACCGTCACGAGGAGAGGCTGACACCAGACTGACACCGTCACGAGGAGAGGCTGACACCAGACTGACACCGTCACGAGGAGAGGCTGACACCAGACTGAAACCGTCACTAGCGAGGCTGACACCAGACTGACACCGTCACGAGGAGAGGATGACACCAGACTGACACCGTCACGAGGAGAGGCTGACACCAGACTGACACCGTCACTAGCGAGGCTGACACCAGACTGACACCGTCACTAGCGAGGCTGACACCAGACTGACACCGTCACGAGGAGAGGCTGACACCAGACCGAAACCGTCACTAGCGAGGCTGACACCAGACCGACCCCGTCACTAGCGAGGCTGACACCAGACCGACCCCGTCACTAGCGAGGCTGACACCAGACGGACACCGTCACGAGGAGAGGCTGACACCAGACTGAAACCGTCACTAGCGAGGCTGACACCAGACTGACACCGTCACGAGGAGAGGCTGACACCAGACAGACCCCGTCACGAGGAGAGGCTGACACCAGACCGACCCCGTCACGAGGCGAGGCTGACACCAGACCGACCCCGTCACTAGCGAGGCTGACACCAGACCGACCCCGTCACTAGCGAGGCTGACACCAGACCGACCCCGTCACTAGCGAGGCTGACACCAGACGGACACCGTCACGAGGAGAGGCTGACACCAGACTGAAACCGTCACTAGCGAGGCTGACACCAGACTGACACCGTCACGAGGAGAGGCTGACACCAGACCGACCCCGTCACGAGGAGAGGCTGACACCAGACCGACCCCGTCACTAGCGAGGCTGACACCAGACTGACACCGTCACGAGGAGAGGCTGACACCAGACTGAAACCGTCACTAGCGAGGCTGACACCAGACTGACACCGTCACTAGCGAGGCTGACACCAGACTGACACCGTCACGAGGAGAGGCTGACACCAGACTGAAACCGTCACTAGCGAGGCTGACACCAGACCGACCCCGTCACGAGGAGAGGCTGACACCAGACCGACCCCGTCACGAGGAGAGGCTGACACCAGACCGACACCGTCACGAGGAGAGGCTGACACCAGACTGAAACCGTCACTAGCGAGGCTGACACCAGACTGTCACCGTCACTAGCGAGGCTGACACCAGACTGACACCGTCACGAGGAGAGGCTGACACCAGACTGACACCGTCACGAGGAGAGGCTGACACCAGACTGAAACCGTCACTAGCGAGGCTGACACCAGACTGTCACCGTCACGAGGAGAGGCTGACACCAGACTGACACCGTCACGAGGAGAGGCTGACACCAGACTGAAACCGTCACTAGCGAGGCTGACACCAGACCGACCCCGTCACGAGGAGAGGCTGACACCAGACCGACCCCATCACGAGGAGAGGCTGACACCAGACGGACCCCGTCACGAGGAGAGGCTGACACCAGACCGACACCGTCACGAGGAGAGGCTGACACCAGACCGACCCCGTCACGAGGAGAGGCTGACACCAGACCGACCCCGTCACTAGCGAGGCTGACACCAGACTGACACCGTCACGAGGAGAGGCTGACACCAGACGGATACCGTCACGAGGAGAGGCTGACACCAGACTGACACCGTCACGAGGAGAGGCTGACACCAGACCGACCCCATCACGAGGAGAGGCTGACACCAGACGGACCCCGTCACGAGGAGAGGCTGACACCAGACCGACACCGTCACGAGGAGAGGCTGACACCAGACCGACCCCGTCACGAGGAGAGGCTGACACCAGACCGACACCGTCACTAGCGAGGCTGACACCAGACTGACACCGTCACGAGGAGAGGCTGACACCAGACGGATACCGTCACGAGGAGAGGCTGACACCAGACTGAAACCGTCACGAGGAGAGGCTGACACCAGACTGAAACCGTCACTAGCGAGCCTGACACCAGACTGACACCGTCACGAGGAGAGGCTGACACCAGACTGAAACCGTCACTAGCGAGGCTGACACCAGACTGACACCGTCACTAGCGAGGCTGACACCAGACTGACACCGTCACGAGGAGAGGCTGACACCAGACCGACACCGTCACGAGGAGAGGCTGACACCAGACCGACCCCGTCACGAGGAGAGGCTGACACCAGACCGACCCCGTCACTAGCGAGGCTGACACCAGACTGACACCGTCACGAGGAGAGGCTGACACCAGACGGACACCGTCACGAGGAGAGGCTGACACCAGACTGAAACCGTCACTAGCGAGGCTGACACCAGACTGACACCGTCACGAGGAGAGGCTGACACCAGACTGACACCGTCACTAGCGAGGCTGACACCAGACTGACACCGTCACTAGCGAGGCTGACACCAGACTGACACCGTCACGAGGAGAGGCTGACACCAGACCGAAACCGTCACTAGCGAGGCTGACACCAGACGGACCCTGTCACGAGGAGAGGCTGACACCAGACCGACACCGTCACGAGGAGAGGCTGACACCAGACCGACAACGTCACGAGGAGAGGCTGACACCAGACCGACACCGTCACTAGCGAGGATGACACCAGACCGACACCGTCACGAGGCGAGGTTGACACCAGACCGACACCGTCACGAGGCGAGGCTGACACCAGACCGACCCCGTCACTAGCGAGGCTGACACCAGACCGACCCCGTCACTAGCGAGGCTGACACCAGACGGACACCGTCACGAGGAGAGGCTGACACCAGACGGACACCGTCACGAGGAGAGGCTGACACCAGACTGAAACCGTCACTAGCGAGGCTGACACCAGACTGACACCGTCACGAGGAGAGGCTGACACCAGACTGACACCGTCACGAGGAGAGGCTGACACCAGACTGAAACCGTCACTAGCGAGGCTGACACCAGACTGACACCGTCACGAGGAGAGGCTGACACCAGACTGACACCGTCACTAGCGAGGCTGACACCAGACTGACAACGTCACTAGCGAGGCTGACACCAGACTGACACCGTCACGAGGAGAGGCTGACACCAGACTGAAACCGTCACTAGCGAGGCTGACACCAGACCGACCCCGTCACGAGGAGAGGCTGACACCAGACCGACCCCGTCACGAGGAGAGGCTGACACCAGACGGACCCCGTCACGAGGAGAGGCTGACACCAGACCGACACCGTCACAAGGAGAGGCTGACACCAGACCGACCCCGTCACGAGGAGAGGCTGACACCAGACCGACCCCGTCACTAGCTAGGCTGACACCAGACTGACACCGTCACGAGGAGAGGCTGACACCAGACCGACCCCGTCACGAGGAGAGGCTGACACCAGACTGACACCGTCACGAGGAGAGGCTGACAGCAGACTGAAACCGTCACTAGCGAGGCTGACACCAGACTGACACCGTCACGAGGAGAGGCTGACACCAGACGGACACCGTCACGAGGAGAGGCTGACACCAGACCGACACCGTCACTAGCGAGGCTGACACCAGACGGACCCTGTCACGAGGAGAGGCTGACACCAGACCGACACCGTCACGAGGAGAGGCTGACACCAGACCGACAACGTCACGAGGAGAGGCTGACACCAGACCGACACCGTCACTAGCGAGGATGACACCAGACCGACACCGTCACGAGGCGAGGCTGACACCAGACCGACCCCGTCACGAGACGAGGATGACACCAGACTGACACCGTCACGAGGAGAGGCTGACACCAGACTGAAACCGTCACTAGCGAGGCTGACACCAGACTGACACTGTCACTAGCGAGGCTGACACCAGACCGACCCCGTCACTAGCGAGGCTGACACCAGACGGACACCGTCACGAGGAGAGGCTGACACCAGACCGACACCGTCACTAGCGAGGATGACACCAGACCGACACCGTCACGAGGCGAGGCTGACACCAGACCGACACCGTCACGAGGCGAGGCTGACACCAGACCGACCCCGTCACTAGCGAGGCTGACACCAGACCGACCCCGTCACTAGCGAGGCTGACACCAGACGGACACCGTCACGAGGAGAGGCTGACACCAGAATGAAACCGTCACTAGCGAGGCTGACACCAGACTGACACCGTCACGAGGAGAGTCTGACACCAGACTGACACCGTCACGAGGAGAGGCTGACACCAGACTGAAACCGTCACTAGCGAGGCTGACACCAGACTGACACTGTCACGAGGAGAGGCTGACACCAGACTGACACCGTCACGAGGAGAGGCTGACACCAGACTGAAACCGTCACTAGCGAGGCTGACACCAGACTGACACCGTCACGAGGAGAGGCTGACACCAGACCGAAACCGTCACTAGCGAGGCTGACACCAGACGGACCATGTCACGAGGAGAGGCTGACACCAGACCGACACCGTCACGAGGAGAGGCTGACACCAGACCGACACCGTCACGAGGAGAGGCTGACACCAGACCGACTCCGTCACTAGCGAGGCTGACACCAGACCGACCCCGTCACGAGGCGAGGATGACACCAGACCGACACCGTCACTAGCGAGGATGACACCAGACCGACACCGTCACTAGGCGAGGCTGACACCAGACCGACACCGTCACGAGGCGAGGCTGACACCAGACCGACCCCGTCACTAGCAAGGCTGACACCAGACCGACCCCGTCACTAGCGAGGCTGACACCAGACGGACACCGTCACGAGGAGAGGCTGACACCAGACTGAAACCGTCACTAGCGAGGCTGACACCAGACTGACACCGTCACGAGGAGAGGCTGACACCAGACTGACACCGTCACGAGGAGAGGCTGACACCAGACTGAAACAGTCACTAGCGAGGCTGACACCAGACTGACACCGTCACGAGGAGAGGCTGACACCAGACTGACACCGTCACGAGGAGAGGCTGACACCAGACTGACACCGTCACGAGGAGAGGCTGACACCAGACTGAAACCGTCACTAGCGAGGCTGACACCAGACTGACACCGTCACGAGGAGAGGCTGACACCAGACTGAAACCGTCACTAGCGAGACTGACACCAGACTGACACCGTCACTAGCGAGGCTGACACCAGACTGACACCGTCACGAGGAGAGGCTGACACCAGACTGAAACCGTCACTAGCGAGGCTGACACCAGACCGACCCCGTCACGAGGAGAGGCTGACACCAGACCGACCCCGTCACGAGGAGAGGCTGACACCAGACCGACCCCGTCACGAGGAGAGGCTGACACCAGACCGACACCGTCACGAGGAGAGGCTGACACCAGACCGACCC
This sequence comes from Staurois parvus, assembly GCF_062004578.1. Classification (NCBI taxonomy): domain Eukaryota; kingdom Metazoa; phylum Chordata; class Amphibia; order Anura; family Ranidae; genus Staurois; species Staurois parvus. The sequence continues at coordinate 659,436 of NW_028320447.1, forward strand.
CGTCACGAGGAGAGGCTGACACCAGACCGACCCCGTCACTAGCGAGGCTGACACCAGACTGACACCGTCACGAGGAGAGGCTGACACCAGACGGACACCGTCACGAGGAGAGGCTGACACCAGACTGAAACCGTCACTTGCGAGGCTGACACCAGACTGACACCGTCACGAGGAGAGGCTGACACCAGACTGACAACGTCACTAGCGAGGCTGACACCAGACTGACACCGTCACTAGCGAGGCTGACACCAGACTGACACCGTCACGAGGAGAGGCTGACACCAGACTGACACCGTCACGAGGAGAGTCTGACACCAGACTGACACCGTCACGAGGAGAGGCTGACACCAGAATGAAACCGTCACTAGCGAGGCTGACACCAGACTGACACCGTCACGAGGAGAGGCTGACACCAGACCGAAACCGTCACTAGCGAGGCTGACACCAGACGGACCATGTCACGAGGAGAGGCTGACACCAGACCGACACCGTCACTAGCAAGGATGACACCAGACCGACACCGTCACGAGGCGAGGCTGACACCAGACCGACACCGTCACGAGGCGAGGCTGACACCAGACCGACCCCGTCACTAGCGAGGCTGACACCAGACCGACCCCGTCACTAGCGAGGCTGACACCAGACGGACACCGTCACGAGGATAGGCTGACACCAGACTGAAACCGTCACTAGCGAGGCTGACACCAGACTGACACCGTCACGAGGAGAGGCTGACACCAGACTGACACCGTCACGAGGAGAGGCTGACACCAGACTGACACCGTCACGAGGAGAGGCTGACACCAGACTGAAACCGTCACTAGCGAGGCTGACACCAGACTGACACCGTCACGAGGAGAGGCTGACACCAGACTGACACCGTCACGAGGAGAGGCTGACACCAGACTGAAACCGTCACTAGCGAGGCTGACACCAGACTGACACCGTCACGAGGAGAGGCTGACACCAGACTGAAACCGTCACTAGCGAGACTGACACCAGACTGACACCGTCACTAGCGAGGCTGACACCAGACTGACACCGTCACGAGGAGAGGCTGACACCAGACTGAAACCGTCACTAGCGAGGCTGACACCAGACCGACCCCGTCACGAGGAGAGGCTGACACCAGACCGACCCCGTCACGAGGAGAGGCTGACACCAGACGGACCCCGTCACGAGGAGAGGCTGACACCAGACCGACACCGTCACGAGGAGAGGCTGACACCAGACCGACCCCGTCACGAGGAGAGGCTGACACCAGACCGACCCCGTCACTAGCGAGGCTGACACCAGACTGACACCGTCACGAGGAGAGGCTGACACAAGACGGACACCGTCACGAGGAGAGGCTGACACCAGACTGAAACCGTCACTAGTGAGGCTGACACCAGACTGACACCGTCACGAGGAGAGGCTGACACCAGACTGACACCGTCACGAGGAGAGGCTGACACCAGACTGACACCGTCACGAGGAGAGGCTGACACCAGACTGACACCGTCACTAGCGAGGCTGACACCAGACTGACACCGTCACTAGCGAGGCTGACACCAGACTGACACCGTCACGAGGAGAGGCTGACACCAGACCGAAACCGTCACTAGCGAGGCTGACACCAGACGGACCCTGTCACGAGGAGAGGCTGACACCAGACCGACACCGTCACGAGGAGAGGCTGACACCAGACCGACACCGTCACGAGGAGAGGCTGACACCAGACCGACACCGTCACGAGGAGAGGCTGACACCAGACCGACTCCGTCACTAGCGAGGCTGACACCAGACCGACCCCGTCACGAGGCGAGGATGACACCAGACCGACACCGTCACTAGCGAGGATGACACCAGACCGACACCGTCACGAGGCGAGGCTGACACCAGACCGACACCGTCACGAGGCGAGGCTGACACCAGACCGACCCCGTCACTAGCGAGGCTGACACCAGACCGACCCCGTCACTAGCGAGGCTGACACCAGACCGACCCCGTCACTAGCGAGGCTGACACCAGACGGACACCGTCACGAGGAGAGGCTGACACCAGACTGAAACCGTCACTAGCGAGGCTGACACCAGACTGACACCGTCACGAGGAGAGGCTGACACCAGACCGACCCCGTCACGAGGAGAGGCTGACACCAGACCGACCCCGTCACTAGCGAGGCTGACACCAGACTGACACCGTCACGAGGAGAGGCTGACACCAGACTGAAACCGTAACTAGCGAGGCTGACACCAGACTGACACCGTCACTAGCGAGGCTGACACCAGACTGACACCGTCACGAGGAGAGGCTGACACCAGACTGAAACCGTCACTAGCGAGGCTGACACCAGACCGACCCCGTCACGAGGAGAGGCTGACACCAGACCGACCCCGTCACGAGGAGAGGCTGACACCAGACCGACACCGTCACGAGGAGAGGCTGACACCAGACTGAAACCGTCACTAGCGAGGCTGACACCAGACTGTCACCGTCAAAAGCGAGGCTGACACCAGACTGACACCGTCACGAGGAGAGGCTGACACCAGACTGACACCGTCACGAGGAGAGGCTGACACCAGACTGAAACCGTCACTAGCGAGGCTGACACCAGACTGACACCGTCACGAGGAGAGGCTGACACCAGACTGACACCGTCACGAGGAGAGGCTGACACCAGACTGAAACCGTCACTAGCGAGGCTGACACCAGACCGACCCCGTCACGAGGAGAGGCTGACACCAGACCGACCCCATCACGAGGAGAGGCTGACACCAGACGGACCCCGTCACGAGGAGAGGCTGACACCAGACCGACACCGTCACGAGGAGAGGCTGACACCAGACCGACCCCGTCACGAGGAGAGGCTGACACCAGACCGACCCCGTCACTAGCGAGGCTGACACCAGACCGACACCGTCACGAGGAGAGGCTGACACCAGACTGAAACCGTCACTAGCGAGGCTGACACCAGACTGACACCGTCACGAGGAGAAGCTGACACCAGACCGAAACCGTCACTAGCGAGGCTGACACCAGACGGACCCTGTCACGAGGAGAGGCTGACACCAGACCGACACCGTCACGAGGAGAGGCTGACACCAGACCGACTCCGTCACTAGCGAGGCTGACACCAGACCGACCCCGTCACGAGGAGAGTCTGACACCAGACGGACACCGTCACGAGGAGAGGCTGACACCAGACTGAAACCGTCACTAGCGAGGCTGACACCAGACTGACACCGTCACGAGGAGAGGCTGACACCAGACTGACACCGTCACGAGGAGAGGCTGACACCAGACTGACACCGTCACTAGCGAGGCTGACACCAGACTGACACCGTCACTAGCGAGGCTGACACCAGACCGACCCCGTCACGAGGCGAGGATGACACCAGACCGACACCGTCACTAGCGAGGATGACACCAGACCGACACCGTCACGAGGCGAGGCTGACACCAGACCGACACCGTCACGAGGCGAAGCTGACACCAGACCGACCCCGTCACTAGCGAGGCTGACACCAGACCGAAACCGTCACTAGCGAGGCTGACACCAGACGGACCCTGTCACGAGGAGAGGCTGACACCAGACCGACACCGTCACGAGGAGAGGCTGACACCAGACCGACACCGTCACGAGGAGAGGCTGACACCAGACCTACTCCGTCACTAGCGAGGCTGACACCAGACCGACCCCGTCACGAGGCGAGGATGACACCAGACCGACCCCGTCACTAGCGAGGCAGACACCAGACTGACACCGTCACGAGGAGAGGCTGACACCAGACTGAAACCGTCACTAGCGAGGCTGACACCAGACTGACACCGTCACGAGGAGAGGCTGACACCAGACTGACACCGTCACGAGGAGAGGCTGACACCAGACTGAAACCGTCACGAGGAGAGGCTGACACCAGACTGAAACCGTCACTAGCGAGGCTGACACCAGACTGACACCGTCACGAGGAGAGGCTGACACCAGACTGAAACCGTCACTAGCGAGGCTGACACCAGACTGACACCGTCACTAGCGAGGCTGACACCAGACTGACACCGTCACGAGGAGAGGCTGACACCAGACTGAAACCGTCACTAGCGAGGCTGACACCAGACTGACACCGTCACGAGGAGAGGCTGACACCAGACTGAAACCGTGACTAGCGAGGCTGACACCAGACTGACACCGTCACTAGCGAGGCTGACACCAGACTGACACCGTCACGAGGAGAGGCTGACACCAGACTGAAACCGTCACTAGCGAGGCTGACACCAGACTGACACCGTCACGAGGAGAGGCTGACACCAGACTGAAACCGTCACTAGCGAGGCTGACACCAGACCGACCCCGTCACGAGGAGAGGCTGACACCAGACGGACCCCGTCACGAGGAGAGGCTGACACCAGACGGACCCCGTCACGAGGAGAGGCTGACACCAGACCGACACCGTCACGAGGAGAGGCTGACACCAGACCGACCCAGTCACGAGGAGAGGCTGACACCAGACCTACCCCGTCACTAGCGAGGCTGACACCAGACTGACACCGTCACGAGGAGAGGCTGACACCAGACTGAAACCGTCACTAGCGAGGCTGACACCAGACGGACACCGTCACGAGGAGAGGCTGACACCAGACTGAAACCGTCACTAGCGAGGCTGACACCAGACTGACACCGTCACGAGGAGAGGCTGACACCAGACTGACACCGTCACGAGGAGAGGCTGACACCAGACTGACACCGTCACTAGCGAGGCTGACACCAGACTGACACCGTCACTAGCGAGGCTGACACCAGACCGACCCAGTCACTAGCGAGGCTGACACCAGACTGACACCGTCACGAGGAGAGGCTGACACCAGACCGAAACCGTCACTAGCGAGGCTGACACCAGACGGACCCTGTCACGAGGAGAGGCTGAAACCAGACCGACCCCGTCACGAGGCGAGGATGACACCAGACCGACACCGTCACTAGCGAGGATGACACCAGACCGACACCGTCACGAGGCGAGGCTGACACCAGACCGACACCGTCACGAGGCAAGGCTGACACCAGACCGACCCCGTCACTAGCGAGGCTGACACCAGACCGACCCCGTCACTAGCGAGGCTGACACCAGACAGACACCATCACGAGGAGAGGCTGACACCAGACTGAAACCGTCACTAGCGAGGCTGACACCAGACTGACACCGTCACGAGGAGAGGCTGACACCAGACGGACACCGTCACGAGGAGAGGCTGACACCAGACTGAAACCGTCACTAGCGAGGCTGACACCAGACTGACACCGTCACGAGGAGAGGCTGACACCAGACTGACACCGTCACGAGGAGAGGCTGACACCAGACTGACACCGTCACTAGCAAGGCTGACACCAGACTGACACCGTCACTAGCGAGGCTGACACCAGACCGACCCAGTCACTAGCGAGGCTGACACCAGACTGACACCGTCACGAGGAGAGGCTGACACCAGACTGAAACCGTCACTAGCGAGGCTGACACCAGACCGACCCCGTCACGAGGAGAGGCTGACACCAGACGGACCCCGTCACGAGGAGAGGCTGACACCAGACGGACCCCGTCACGAGGAGAGGCTGACACCAGACCGACACCGTCACGAGGAGAGGCTGACACCAGACCGACCCAGTCACGAGGAGAGGCTGACACCAGACCTACCCCGTCACTAGCGAGGCTGACACCAAACTGACACCGTCACGAGGAGAGGCTGACACCAGACTGAAACCGTCACTAGCGAGGCTGACACCAGACGGACACCGTCACGAGGAGAGGCTGACACCAGACTGAAACCGTCACTAGCGAGGCTGACACCAGACTGACACCGTCACGAGGAGAGGCTGACACCAGACTGACACCGTCACGAGGAGAGGCTGACACCAGACTGACACCGTCACTAGCGAGGCTGACACCAGACTGACACCGTCACTAGCGAGGCTGACACCAGACCGACCCAGTCACTAGCGAGGCTGACACCAGACTGACACCGTCACGAGGAGAGGCTGACACCAGACCGAAACCGTCACTAGCGAGGCTGACACCAGACGGACCCTGTCACGAGGAGAGGCTGACACCAGACCGACACCGTCACGAGGAGAGGCTGACACCAGACCGACCCCGTCACGAGGCGAGGATGACACCAGACCGACACCGTCACTAGCGAGGATGACACCAGACCGACACCGTCACGAGGCGAGGCTGACACCAGACCGACACCGTCACGAGGCAAGGCTGACACCAGACCGACCCCGTCACTAGCGAGGCTGACACCAGACCGACCCCGTCACTAGCGAGGCTGACACCAGACGGACACCATCACGAGGAGAGGCTGACACCAGACTGAAACCGTCACTAGCGAGGCTGACACCAGACTGACACCGTCACGAGGAGAGGCTGACACCAGACTGAAACCGTCACTAGCGAGGCTGACACCAGACTGACACCGTCACAAGGAGAGGCTGACACCAGACCGACCCCGTCACGAGGAGAGGCTGACACCAGACCGACCCCGTCACTAGCGAGGCTGACACCAGACTGACACCGTCACGAGGAGAGGCTGACACCAGACGGACACCGTCACGAGGAGAGGCTGACACCAGACTGAAACCGTCACTAGCGAGGCTGACACCAGACTGACACCGTCACGAGGAGAGGCTGACACCAGACTGACACCGTCACGAGGAGAGGCTGACACCAGACTGACACCGTCACTAGCGAGGCTGACACCAGACTGACACCGTCACTAGCGAGGCTGACACCAGACTGACACCGTCACGAGGAGAGGCTGACACCAGACCGAAACCGTCACTAGCGAGGCTAACACCAGACGGACCCTGTCACGAGGAGAGGCTGACACCAGACCGACACCGTCACGAGGAGAGGCTGACACCAGACCGACACCGTCACGAGGAGAGGCTGACACCAGACCGACTCCGTCACTAGCGAGGCTGACACCAGACCGACCCCGTCACGAGGCGAGGATGACACCAGACCGACACCGTCACTAGCGAGGATTACACCAGACCGACACCGTCACGAGGCGAGGCTGACACCAGACCGACACCGTCACTAGCGAGGCTGACACCAGACTGACACCGTCACGAGGAGAGGCTGACACCAGACTGACACCGTCACGAGGAGAGGCTGACACCAGACTGACACCGTCACGAGGAGAGGCTGACACCAGACTGAAACCGTCACTAGCGAGGCTGACACCAGACTGACACCGTTACGAGGAGAGGCTGACACCAGACTGACACCGTCACGAGGAGAGGCTGACACCAGACTGAAACCGTCACTAGCGAGGCTGACACCAGACTGACACCGTCACGAGGAGAGGCTGACACCAGATTGAAACCGTCACTAGCGAGGCTGACACCAGACTGACACCGTCACTAGCGAGGCTGACACCAGACTGACACCGTCACGAGGAGAGGCTGACACCAGACTGAAACCGTCACTAGCGAGGCTGACACCAGACCGACCCCGTCACGAGGAGAGGCTGACACCAGACCGACACCGTCACGAGGAGAGGCTGACACCAGACCGACCCCGTCACGAGGAGAGGCTGACACCAGACCGACCCCGTCACTAGCGAGGCTGACACCAGACTGACACCGTCACGAGGAGAGGCTGACACCAGACGGACACCGTCACGAGGAGAGGCTGACACCAGACTGAAACCGTCACTAGCGAGGCTGACACCAGACTGACACCGTCACGAGGAGAGGCTGACACCAGACTGTCATGGAAATTTTGTATTGTTGGTCGAACTTTAAATGTGTCATGTATTTGTGTTATTCATATGTCTCTCGTGTGGCTTAATTAAAGCTCTGAAGGCTGCAATTGGGCCATGCGCATGTACAATGTATGTATTACAGTACTCGGCTTGGTAATGGATGAGATGGCAGATCTGCGCTTATAGACCGGCGTGTATACCACCACGGCATTCCATGCGAATGCTGCTGTCAGTAGACCGTGGGCCTGTATCCACATATCAGCAGCATGGTACCACGTGGGCTTCATAACGCAATGCGCAAGCGGTGTGAACTCCACGTGTAGGCTTATGCATATCTTACAACCCATTACTAACTTGAAACTGTATCTGGGATGGATGTGTTTTAATAAAGATCGTATCGGGCCCATCCAGGTACAGACTGATATTTTTAGGGAGTGCTTGTGCAGAGAATTTACATACCAATAGAAGCTAGTAGGACAGGAAATATGACCTCAGATGGCTCATAGGGGGGAAGGGGAGGAAGTCTGCTGACCTCATAAGGTTCATGGGGGAGGACCAGTGATAGATAATAGCAAAGGCTATGCTCCAATTGGAATGTACATCCTCTGTATAAGCAATCCCCATTGTATTGTTCGGTGGGAGGGATTGACTTTATTCATGTGGGGGGCATGTGTGTATTCTTAATAAAACAGAGAGCTGAGCCTAAAATCAGCCCTTATGTGGATTGCAACCAGCCTTAGAGTGTCGTGTGATCATTCCAGGGTAACGGAGCTCCATCACCCACAAATTCAACAGAACCAAAGTATTTGGATGGGCAGGAATCGTGTAGTTTGGCTGCAGTCGTGGTAAGCGAGATTCGCACAGCTTTATGGGGGATTTCTGCACATCCAACTGCGAGTACTCACGGTAAGGAAAAATTCGTTAAAGCGAATTTCCAAGACAGTTTGGCGAGCCTGGTGGATACTAACGCGTATTCTTGCGTAGCTAACCAAGAACGAGGGGGGAATGGCCATCATGAACTAGCAAAAAGTATGCCGGCACATTTCAGGTCTCTCTGCCATTAAGAGGATCGCTTTTTGCGTGTTCGTGTGGCTGATTTCGCTCTCTGTTAGCTAACAAGAAATACCGCTTAACAAGGACCTCGTTTTTTGTCCTAAACTCTTGATTTTGTGGGTGAAAGACGAGGGTTTGTCTCTGCGGAGAGCAGCAGAGGGGTGGGTTTTGGTTGGCTGGATTTGGTCAAGTTTAAAAATCTTCCAACCAAAAATTAAACGGGTATATGTTTTAGTGGGTAAAAGTTGTTGCATAGTGTTAGGTAAGTATTTGTGGGCTGTAGGTACTGTGGTGATTGCTCTACCCCCCTCCACGTGAGGTAATTATTACAGTGCTGAAAGGCTTAGGTTAATTGTTAACTGTTGTAAGATCTCTGTGTGTATGTGATCTGTACAATGTTTTGTGGTATTACTGCTCCCAGCAAGCATGCAGCAGGGGGTCCTTTCTGTTACATGTGCATGTTAGTGTGATATGTTGGTGTTTTATGTCCGTTCTGTGATTGTGCCCAAATTGTGTTGTATGTGTGCTTCATATTGTTGTGTAATTGTCCAGTGTATGTTCTGTCCAAACGTCTGTTTTATGTAAGAGGCAATTTTGAGGCTAGAGGCTGCCGTGTGCTTCCCTGTGGGGGGCCATTCTAGCGTTACCATGTGCTTCCCTGTGGGGGGTCATTCTAGTATCTGCCATGTGCTCCTCTGTGGGGGGTCATTTTCTTGACTAAACCACATGGACTCCTTTTGTTTGGTGGCCATTTTGTTGGCTACCAAATGTGCAGTAATCTCTATGCAATGTGCATGAAGTTTCCTATATGCATTTGACCCATATTGTGTTTTTAATCCAAATTTTTTACAGTTTCATTTGTTTGCTTTTAGCTTTAAATTTGCGTATTGCCAGCCAATTTAAAGTGTATTAAGCGAATTTTCCCTTCACGTGTTCCACATTTAATGAGCGCGGTGAAGTCTGGGTTTTTGCACATAGATTTCTTGTATAGTGATTATGTTTTTCTTGTGTTTTTCCTGTTAAAAGTAGTTCCTTATTGTAAAGCGGGTTTGTTTTAAGCTGCTGTGTCGCGTGTTTCACGTCCAGCAGACTTTTTGTGTAAACGGTTCTAGGTGGTTGCAGTAAAGATTGCGTGTATAACGTGGATCGTTTAGCGGTGCTGATAGGAGTGATTTTTGAGTCAGCAACAAGGTTACTTTTGGCGCAGTTTTTCGGTTTACCTCTGTGTAATTGTTTTACTGTGAAACGTCCCGTGTTTTTCATAAGGATCCACTTTGTCCTTTTTAACAGTTTTTCAGGTTGAAAAGAGTTTTTTTTTCTGTGTGTATTAGGAAAGTTTTTTTCTTTACACAAATTTCCTAAAGGTCAGTTAGCAGGTTTCTGCCCAACCAGTGACCCCTAAGTAACATCCAAGAACCCCTCTTTTTGTTTTGACTTGTGTTAGCTACTGTGTGCAGGGAGAGAAAAGCCACTTTCATCATTGTGCGGTGTGGCCTGCCAAACACAGTGGGTGATGAGAGCCACATAAATTACGCTGTGCGAGTGGGCGGTCCAGGGAAGTCCTGGTCACCACAAACACTTCGGGTGGTCAGGATCACACAAATTGCGCTGTGGGAGTGGGAGGTGTGCTCTCAGTCTGACCGCCACTTGATGCGCTTCGGGTGATCGATAAGTATCACATAAATTACGCTGTGCTGGGAAAGTGGTGGAATCAGGCCTCTCGGTAGGATCCCACCGAGTGCTCCAGGGGGTAAACAGGTACCCGGACGCGGGATATATACCAGTGACTAGTCACGATGGGCAGTAGTCAGTCCATGAAGAGAGAGGGGGAACCAGCCCTCTTCAGGGTAAGGACAGCTGCACAACTGATGAAGGTGAGTTTGGGGGGGAAGTCTACAGAACCCCTCAAAAGGTGGAATAAATGGTCGAAGGGTACCAGATGGGAAATTCCCCGGGAAGGTACATTTGACGCATGGAGGTGGGAAAAATTCATCTCTGAATTTGAACCACGGATGCAGGCGTCAGAACTAGAGATCGCACAGCTATGGCTTCACAGGTCAATCCGATTAGGGAAGCAAGGCATACATAAACTGGTGTCTGTCCGGAAGAACCAGGTGATGTATACCTGGCCTCCAGAGGGAATAAAACAGGAGGATCCAGTGTCAGAGGTGGAGGAAGCTCTTTCAGGGCTGACTCTACTAAGGCAGGCAGGATCAGGGTCTACTGGGGTTCCCCAACAACCAACAGTGGCTGAGATAAGTATAACTGCACCTGTCTCTTCTGTTAGTGACGTCACTCTTGACATACCTTCTGTGTCTTCTGTCTCTATGCCTCAGCCTCTGCCTCTACTTCTCCCTTCTCCCTGCTTCACCCCAGCTCCTTCTGTTTCCAACTATGAAGCCTACTCAACAACCGATTTGCAGACTATCTGTGAATCAAGGGGAATAGACACCCGGTTAAAAAACAGGGCGGATTGCATCAAAGCGCTACGAACCACTGATCAGACCCCTGCCCCCCAGCTATACCCTGATCTGAGGGACCTCAAACCTGAAGGTGCAGTAAGCGAGGTGGTTAATCTAAGCCCACCGATGATGCTGGGTCAGCCCTTGCACTCTTCCCGGACCGAGGCCTATCCAGTCAGGGTGCAGCAATTTGAAGGTCCTCCCAATGCACGGGGGGAACGGACTTTAGGGGAACGGGTAGTTTGGCATGTCCCCTTCACCCCGGCAGAGATCCGCACTATTCTGGCTGAGCTCCCGGACTATCGAGTCAATCCGAGAGGATTTGCTCGAATGTTTGGACAAAACCAGTTCAGCTATGGTATGAGCGGGTCAGATTGTGCACAGATCCTACGGGCAAAGGTGGGCATGGAAGTGGCCAGTACAGTGATTGCAGGGTGCTCTATAACCACGCATGAGGAGATGACTTCAGGGGGCAAAGAGTTCTGTACACAGCTAAAGGCAAAGCTTCCAGAAATGTATGGTGCTACCTCTACTACGGACATGATGAAGCTCACCCAGGGTCCTAATGAGGAAAGCGCCTGCTTCTGGCGCCGTCTCAAGCAGACGGCACTGGATGCGGATCTGGAAGTTGGACCTGATGCTCCAACTGAAGGGGTAAAGGTGACCGCGACGCACATTCTGTTGCTGGCCAAATTTTTGGAAGGCATCAATATTAAAATTCGGGAAAGGCTGGTTCTGGCCCGACCCGAATATAATGAGATGTCTATCCCTGCTATCCTTTCCACTCTTGCGGCAATAGAGAGGGAAATGGATAGAAGAAAACAAGACAAGGCCAAAGTTCTTATGTCCCAGACCCCACACGAAAAACCAAGGGATCTGGGTCACAGGAAGGATAGGCCCCCACCCAGGTGCTTCCAGTGCCACCAAACGGGGCACATGAGGAGGAGCTGTCCCCAATTACCTAAAGGTCGGTGGCAGTTCATTCCTGATGAGTCCTCCGCCCCTATGACCACCATGGTAAGTAACTCCTATGAATTCTCATAGGAAGTTGACAAATCGGTGTCGGCCCAGATCCATCTTTTTCTAGAGGAATTAAAATATCCCCTCCCTTGCCTCACCGACACCAGTGCAGCAAGAACGGTCCTGCGAAAACAGGACATCCAAGGCAAGGTACCCCTCTCAGGGGAAAACCCTCCTAACCCCTACTAACCTCACTATCAAACGATGCACTATTCTTAACCCAGCTTCTCTTCTTCCTGTGTCGGAAGATGAGAAGGGGGGGGAGGACAGCAATGACAGTGCTGAATTTTGCAACACGACTAACAATACTAACACCTCTTCTGCTAACATGTCTTCTTTGTCCACTACTAATCTCTCTTCCAAAGGACACGACTGCATCTCTTTGGTGGAACTGGAGTCAGCGGCGACACACCCCATATCACCCCGAGAGTAGCGGTAAGGTTGAACGTCTTCCGATACCCAAAAACCTTGGCCTGAATGTCTCCCCATTGCCCCCTATTCCATCCGGAATGCCCCTCGGCAACCACATGGGCTGTCACCCTACGAGGTGTTGTTTGGGGGACCTCCCAAAACAGGGTTGTACTTTCCTCAACAGTTGTTGTCTTTGCATTCACAGCTTACAGGTTATGTGCAATCTCTGCAACGGGAGCTGCAGAAGATACACCATCGGGTTCGCGAATCGCTCCCCGATCCAAATACAATAACAGGTGTTCTTTCTATTGAGCCAGGTGATTGGGTCGTCCTAAAGAAACATCAAAGAACCGGACTCGAGCCACGGTTCACCGGACCATACCAAGTCCAGCTGACGACACCTACCTCACTCAAGCTCGAGGGACGAGACAACTGGGTGCACGCAAGCCACTGCAAGAAGCTTCTCAGCTACACCAGAGAATGAGGGGTGTCATTTTCCTTTTTCTTTTTGTTTGTATGTCTTACATGTGTGTGAACGGAGGAAAAGATGGCAGATACCCCAACCTTTTATTTAAAATGCACCTGCGTTTAGCCAGAACCGCCAACAAAACCAACTGTTGGGTATGCTCAAAGCCCCCACCCAGTCATCACATGTCCGCAATGGCCGCTGTTCATGCCCTATATGACATCCGCGTCGGCATGAAAAAGCAAGGGACCCCTGGTCAGCCCCCACGTAGACATTTGTCGGTAGAACTTAATGACACATTTTTAGCAGGTAACATCAGTTTCAGCACCAATATTAGCTCTAGCTCCTGTAGGGCCCTCACCAGTCCATTATGGGTAACTGGGCAGCTAGGCAGCCCTCAGGTGTGCTTTAACATCAGCTTTGGCACAGGTAACAAGTTTGTTGGGACTACCACCTGTGAGGGAGGTATAACTGTCAATCTGACTAACCAGACTTCCTTTCTGAGTAACCACACTGACCGACCAGACCACGTGTGTTGGAAGGACGGATGTGATGTGCAGACTGAGGGAGCAATCCCCCAGTCTGTGCAACTGTTGCTCAGTGCCAGAGGCCGAACGAGGAACTCCTCCTGCTCTGCTCTGACAGGTCCATACTATTTTCTGTGTGGTTCGGCAGCCTATAGAACATTTCCCCAGAACGCGAAAGGTTCGTGTGCCCTCATAAAGCTAGTCCCCGCATCCTATGTAGTGATGGACCATGAAGAGTTGATGGTCCACAAGAAGGTAAGGATGGCAGGGAGAGTTCGCAGGGAACTGTTCTCTGAGGGCGACCAGGCATGGGCTTGGTTCCCCTCATGGACAGGATGGGGAATAGAACTTATGAAGCGCCTGAACAATTTTTCTGTCATCGTGGATAGTATGTTTAACGAGACTGTAGAGGCTGTCAGAGAAATTGCCCAAGAACAACGGCAGATGGGAATTTTAGTGCTTCAGGAGAAGATGGCCCTTGATTACCTTTTAGCCGCCAAAGGGGGGTTCTGTGAGTTCATCGGAGAGGATTGTTGTACTTGGATAGAAGACACCGATGACAAGGTCCAGGCCCATATGGACAAAGTTAGTGAACTACAGGGAAAAGCTAGAGCTATAGCTAGTGAGGGTTGGAATCCGTTCAAGGGTTTGGGAGGATTGGGAGATTTCCTGTTCTCCATCGGATCTTGGTTGAAGGAAGTGGGAGTGTATGTCCTGATGCTTCTCTTTTTCATCTGCCTTTTATATGCCGCGGTGAGATGTTCCTGTTGCCTCATCGACCGTGTAAACCAAGCTCGGGCAGACGACCACATCTCCATGCCCGCTCCTGGGATCCCACTCCAACCACTGATCGGAGGAAGACCTCACCAACCATCCACCTTCTCTACAGATTACGTCCTGGCTTCCCTCTAATTTATCTCTCTGAAGACCACATTCTCCAAGACCTTCAAGCAAGCTTCAAGCCTCATCATGGTTTGTGTCTGCGATTTGGAAAACTGTCTGGGTCGAGACCAGCCTTGTGTGGCCCCGTCTGCAGGGGCAATTTGAGAATCTGTTGCTGGATCTCCCCAGACCACCGTGGGATCACAAGCTTTATTCATACCACAAGTCTGTTTGTGGTTTTTGCAAGAGCCTTCCTGTAGTGAAGGTTCCAACGCTCTTGAGGATCATCGCTTCAATCAAGCCTGTTTGCGTCGAGTCTGCGTCGGGTCTTGTTGTTTCAGGTACCCCGTGGAGCTTTATTCTCAGGGACAACTACAGGAACTCTTTGAAGTTTGAGACTACACCCATCAAGCTGAAGAAGATCAAGAAGGGACACGAGGAGAATATGATAAAACAGGAGGGAATGTCATGGAAATTTTGTATTGTTGGTCGAACTTTAAATGTGTCATGTATTTGTGTTATTCATATGTCTCTCGTGTGGCTTAATTAAAGCTCTGAAGGCTGCAATTGGGCCATGCGCATGTACAATGTATGTATTACAGTACTCGGCTTGGTAATGGATGAGATGGCAGATCTGCGCTTATAGACCGGCGTGTATACCACCACGGCATTCCATGCGAATGCTGCTGTCAGTAGACCGTGGGCCTGTATCCACATATCAGCAGCATGGTACCACGTGGGCTTCATAACGCAATGCGCAAGCGGTGTGAACTCCACGTGTAGGCTTATGCATATCTTACAACCCATTACTAACTTGAAACTGTATCTGGGATGGATGTGTTTTAATAAAGATCGTATCGGGCCCATCCAGGTACAGACTGATATTTTTAGGGAGTGCTTGTGCAGAGAATTTACATACCAATAGAAGCTAGTAGGACAGGAAATATGACCTCAGATGGCTCATAGGGGGGAAGGGGAGGAAGTCTGCTGACCTCATAAGGTTCATGGGGGAGGACCAGTGATAGATAATAGCAAAGGCTATGCTCCAATTGGAATGTACATCCTCTGTATAAGCAATCCCCATTGTATTGTTCGGTGGGAGGGATTGACTTTATTCATGTGGGGGGCATGTGTGTATTCTTAATAAAACAGAGAGCTGAGCCTAAAATCAGCCCTTATGTGGATTGCAACCAGCCTTAGAGTGTCGTGTGATCATTCCAGGGTAACGGAGCTCCATCACCCACAAATTCAACAGAACCAAAGTATTTGGATGGGCAGGAATCGTGTAGTTTGGCTGCAGTCGTGGTAAGCGAGATTCGCACAGCTTTATGGGGGATTTCTGCACATCCAACTGCGAGTACTCACGGTAAGGAAAAATTCGTTAAAGCGAATTTCCAAGACACAGACTGACACCGTCACGAGGAGAGGCTGACACCAGACTGACACCGTCACTAGCGAGGCTGACACCAGACTGACACCGTCACGAGGAGAGGCTGACACCAGACCGAAACCGTCACTAGCGAGGCTGACACCAGACGGACCCTGTCACGAGGAGAGGCTGACACCAGACCGACACCGTCACGAGGAGAGGCTGACACCAGACCGACAACGTCACGAGGAGAGGCTGACACCAGACCGACACCGTCACTAGCGAGGATGACACCAGACCGACACCGTCACGAGGCGAGGCTGACACCAGACCGACACCGTCACGAGGCGAGGCTGACACCAGACCGACCCCGTCACTAGCGAGGCTGACACCAGACCGACCCCGTCACTAGCGAGGCTGACACCAGACGGACACCGTCACGAGGAGAGGCTGACACCAGACTGAAACCGTCACTAGCGAGGCTGACACCAGACTGACACCGTCACGAGGAGAGGCTGACACCAGACTGACACCGTCACGAGGAGAGGCTGACACCAGACTGAAACCGTCACTAGCGAGGCTGACACCAGACTGACACCGTCACGAGGAGAGGCTGACACCAGACTGACACCGTCACTAGCGAGGCTGACACCAGACTGACAACGTCACTAGCGAGGCTGACACCAGACTGACACCGTCACGAGGAGAGGCTGACACCAGACTGAAACCGTCACTAGCGAGGCTGACACCAGACCGACCCCGTCACGAGGAGAGGCTGACACCAGACTGAAACCGTCACTAGCGAGGCTGACACCAGACCGACCCCGTCACGAGGAGAGGCTGACACCAGACCGACCCCGTCACGAGGAGAGGCTGACACCAGACGGACCCCGTCACGAGGAGAGGCTGACACCAGACCGACACCGTCACAAGGAGAGGCTGACACCAGACCGACCCCGTCACGAGGAGAGGCTGACACCAGACGGACCCCGTCACGAGGAGAGGCTGACACCAGACGGACATCGTCACGAGGAGAGGCTGACACCAGACTGAAACCGTCACTAGAGAGTCTGACACCAGACTGACACCGTCACGAGGAGAGGCTGACACCAGACTGACACCGTCACGAGGAGAGGCTGACACCAGACTGACACCGTCACTAGCGAGGCTGACACCAGACTGACACCGTCACTAGCGAGGCTGACACCAGACTGACACCGTCACGAGGAGAGGCTGACACCAGACCGAAACCGTCACTAGCGAGGCTGACACCAGACGGACCCTGTCACGAGGAGAGGCTGACACCAGACCGACACCGTCACGAGGAGAGGCTGACACCAGACCGACACCGTCACGAGGAGAGGCTGACACCAGACCGACTCCGTCACTAGCGAGGCTGACACCAGACCGACCCCGTCACGAGGCGAGGATGACACCAGACCGACACCGTCACTAGCGAGGATGACACCAGACCGACACCGTCACGAGGCGAGGCTGACACCAGACCGACACCGTCACGAGGCGAGGCTGACACCAGACCGACCCCGTCACTAGCGAGGCTGACACCAGACCGACCCCGTCACTAGCGAGGCTGACACCAGACTGACACCGTCACGAGGAGAGGCTGACACCAGACTGACACCGTCACGAGGAGAGGCTGACACCAGACTGAAACCGTCACTAGTGAGGCTGACACCAGACTGACACCGTCACGAGGAGAGGCTGACACCAGACTGAGCCCGTCACGAGGAGAGGCTGACACCAGACTGAAACCGTCACTAGCGAGGCTGACACCAGACTGACACCGTCACGAGGAGAGGCTGACACCAGACCGACCCCGTCATGAGGAGAGGCTGACACCAGACCGACCCCGTCACTAGCGAGGCTGACACCAGACTGACACCGTCACGAGGAGAGGCTGACACCAGACGGACACCGTCACGAGGAGAGGCTGACACCAGACGGAAACCGTCACTAGCGAGGCTGACACCAGACTGACACCGTCACGAGGAGAGGCTGACACCAGACTGACACCGTCACGAGGAGAGGCTGACACCAGACTGACACCGTCACTAGCGAGGCTGACACCAGACTGACACCGTCACTAGCGAGGCTGACACCAGACTGACACCGTCACGAGGAGAGGCTGACACCAGACCGAAACCGTCACTAGCGAGGCTGACACCAGACGGACCCTGTCACGAGGAGAGGCTGACACCAGACCGACACCGTCACGAGGAGAGGCTGACACCAGACCGACACCGTCACGAGGAGAGGCTGACACCAGACCGACACCGTCACGAGGAGAGGCTGACACCAGACCGACACCGTCACTAGCGAGGATGACACCAGACCGACACCGTCACGAGGAGAGGCTGACACCAGACGGACCCCGTCACGAGGAGAGGCTGACACCAGACCGACACCGTCACAAGGAGAGGCTGACACCAGACCGACCCCGTCACGAGGAGAGGCTGACACCAGACCGACCCCGTCACTAGCGAGGCTGACACCAGACTGACACCGTCACGAGGAGAGGCTGACACCAGACGGACACCGTCACGAGGAGAGGCTGACACCAGACTGAAACCGTCACTAGCGAGGCTGACACCAGACTGACACCGTCACGAGGAGAGGCTGACACCAGACTGACACCGTCACTTGCGAGGCTGACACCAGACTGACACCGTCACTAGCGAGGCTGACACCAGACTGACACCGTCATGAGGAGAGACTGACACCAGACCGAAACCGTCACTAGCGAGGCTGACACCAGACTGACACCGTCACTAGCGAGGCTGACACCAGACTGACACTGTCACGAGGAGAGGCTGACACCAGACCGAAACCGTCACTAGCGAGGCTGACACCAGACGGACCCTGTCACGAGGAGAGGCTGACACCAGACCGACACCGTCACGAGGAGAGGCTGACACCAGACCGACACCGTCACGAGGAGAGGCTGACACCAGACCGACACCGTCACTAGCGAGGATGACACCAGACCGACACCGTCACGAGGCGAGGCTGACACCAGACCGACACCGTCACGAGGCGAGGCTGACACCAGACTGACCCCGTCACTAGCGAGGCTGACACCAGACCGACCCCGTCACTAGCGAGGCTGACACCAGACGGACACCGTCACGAGGAGAGGCTGACACCAGACCGACCCCGTCACTAGCGAGGCTGACACCAGACGGACACCGTCACGAGGAGAGGCTGACACCAGACCGACCCCGTCACGAGGAGAGGCTGACACCAGACGGACCCCGTCACGAGGAGAGGCTGACACCAGACCGACACCGTCACAAGGAGAGGCTGACACCAGACCGACCCCGTCACGAGGAGAGGCTGACACCAGACCGACCCCGTCACTAGCGAGGCTGACACCAGACTGACACCGTCACGAGGAGAGGCTGACACCAGACGGACACCGTCACGAGGAGAGGCTGACACCAGACTGAAACCGTCACTAGCGAGGCTGACACCAGACTGACACCGTCACGAGGAGAGGCTGACACCACACTGACACCGTCACTAGCGAGGCTGACACCAGACTGACACCGTCACTAGCGAGGCTGACACCAGACTGACACCGTCACGAGGAGAGGCTGACACCAGACCGAAACCGTCACTAGCGAGGCTGAAACCAGACTGACACCGTCACTAGCGAGGCTGACACCAGACTGACACCGTCACGAGGAGAGGCTGACACCAGACCGAAACCGTCACTAGCGAGGCTGACACCAGACGGACCCCGTCACTAGTGAGGCTGACACCAGACTGACACCGTCACTAGTGAGGATGACACCAGACCGACACCGTCACGAGGCGAGGCTGACACCAGACCGACACCGTCACGAGGCGAGGCTGACACCAGACCGACCCCGTCACTAGCGAGGCTGACACCAGACCGACCCCGTCACTAGCGAGGCTGACACCAGACGGACACCGTCACGAGGAGAGGCTGACACCAGACTGAAACCGTCACTAGCGAGGCTGACACCAGACTGACACCGTCACGAGGAGAGGCTGACACCAGACTGACACCGTCACGAGGAGAGGCTGACACCAGACTGAAACCGTCACTAGCGAGGCTGACACCAGACTGACACCGTCACGAGGAGAGGCTGACACCAGACTGAAACCGTCACTAGCGAGGCTGACACCAGACTGACACCGTCACTAGCGAGGCTGACACCAGACTGACACCGTCACGAGGAGAGGCTGACACCAGACTGAAACCGTCACTAGCGAGGCTGACACCAGACCGACCCCGTCACGAGGAGAGGCTGACACCAGACCGACCCCGTCACGAGGAGAGGCTGACACCAGACGGACCCCGTCACGAGGAGAGGCTGACACCAGACCGACACCGTCACAAGGAGAGGCTGACACCAGACCGACCCCGTCACGAGGAGAGGCTGACACCAGACGGACCCCGTCACGAGGAGAGGCTGACACCAGACGGACACCGTCACGAGGAGAGGCTGACACCAGACTGAAACCGTCACTAGAGAGTCTGACACCAGACTGACACCGTCACGAGGAGAGGCTGACACCAGACTGACACCGTCACTAGCGAGGCTGACACCAGACTGACACCGTCACTAGCGAGGCTGACACCAGACTGACACCGTCACGAGGAGATTCTGACACCAGACCGAAACCGTCACTAGCGAGGCTGACACCAGACGGACCCTGTCACGAGGAGAGGCTGACACCAGACCGACACCGTCACGAGGAGAGGCTGACACCAGACCGACACCGTCACGAGGAGAGGCTGACACCAGACCGACTCCGTCACTAGCGAGGCTGACACCAGACTGACACCGTCACTAGCGAGGCTGACACCAGACTGACACCGTCACGAGGAGAGGCTGACACCAGACCGAAACCGTCACTAGCGAGGCTGACACCAGACGGACCCTGTCACGAGGAGAGGCTGACACCAGACCGACACCGTCACTAGTGAGGATGACACCAGACCGACACCGTCACGAGGCGAGGCTGACACCAGACCGACACCGTCACGAGGCGAGGCTGACACCAGACCGACCCCGTCACTAGCGAGGCTGACACCAGACCGACCCCGTCACTAGCGAGGCTGACACCAGACGGACACCGTCACGAGGAGAGGCTGACACCAGACTGAAACCGTCACTAGCGAGGCTGACACCAGACTGACACCGTCACGAGGAGAGGCTGACACCAGACTGACACCGTCACGAGGAGAGGCTGACACCAGACTGAAACCGTCACTAGCGAGGCTGACACCAGACTGACACCGTCACGAGGAGAGGCTGACACCAGACTGAAACCGTCACTAGCGAGGCTGACACCAGACTGACACCGTCACTAGCGAGGCTGACACCAGACTGACACCGTCACGAGGAGAGGCTGACACCAGACTGAAACCGTCACTAGCGAGGCTGACACCAGACCGACCCCGTCACGAGGAGAGGCTGACACCAGACCGACCCCGTCACGAGGAGAGGCTGACACCAGACGGACCCCGTCACGAGGAGAGGCTGACACCAGACCGACACCGTCACGAGGAGAGGCTGACACCAGACCGACCCCGTCACGAGGAGAGGCTGACACCAGACGGACCCCGTCACGAGGAGAGGCTGACACCAGACGGACACCGTCACGAGGAGAGGCTGACACCAGACTGAAACCGTCACTAGAGAGTCTGACACCAGACTGACACCGTCACGAGGAGAGGCTGACACCAGACTGACACCGTCACGAGGAGAGGCTGACACCAGACTGACACCGTCACTAGCAAGACTGACACCAGACTGACACCGTCACTAGCGAGGCTGACACCAGACTGACACCGTCACGAGGAGAGGCTGACACCAGACCGAAACCGTCACTAGCGAGGCTGACACCAGACGGACCCTGTCACGAGGAGAGGCTGACACCAGACCGACACCGTCACGAGGAGAGGCTGACACCAGACCGACACCGTCACGAGGAGAGGCTGACACCAGACCGACTCCGTCACTAGCGAGGCTGACACCAGACCGACCCCGTCACGAGGCGAGGCTGACACCAGACCGACACCGTCACGAGGCGAGGCTGACACCAGACCGACCCCGTCACTAGCGAGGCTGACACCAGACCGACCCCGTCACTAGCGAGGCTGACACCAGACGGACACCGTCACGAGGAGAGGCTGACACCAGACTGAAACCGTCACTAGCGAGGCTGACACCAGACTGACACCGTCACGAGGAGAGGCTGACACCAGACCGACCCCGCCACGAGGAGAGGCTGACACCAGACCGACCCCGTCACTAGCGAGGCTGACACCAGACTGACACCGTCACGAGGAGAGGCTGACACCAGACGGACACCGTCACGAGGAGAGGCTGACACCAGACTGAAACCGTCACTAGCGAGGCTGACACCAGACTGACACCGTCACGAGGAGAGGCTGACACCAGACTGACACCGTCACGAGGAGAGGCTGACACCAGACTGACACCGTCACTAGCGAGGCTGACACCAGACTGACACCGTCACTAGCGAGGCTGACACCAGACTGACACAGTCACTAGCGAGGCTGACACCAGACTGACACCGTCACGAGGAGAGGCTGACACCAGACCGAATCCGTCACTAGCGAGGCTGACACCAGACGGACCCTGTCACGAGGAGAGGCTGGCACCAGACCGACACCGTCACGAGGAGAGGCTGACACCAGACCGACACCGTCACGAGGAGAGGCTGACACCAGACCGACACCGTCACGAGGAGAGGCTGACACCAGACCGACACCGTCACGAGGCGAGGCTGACACCAGACCGACACCGTCACGAGGAGAGGCTGACACCAGACCGACACCGTCACGAGGAGAGGCTGACACCAGACCGACTCCGTCACTAGCGAGGCTGACACCAGACCGACCCCGTCACGAGGCGAGGATGACACCAGACCGACACCGTCACGAGGCGAGGCTGACACCAGACCGACACCGTCACTAGGCGAGGCTGACACCAGACCGACCCCGTCACTAGCGAGGCTGACACCAGACCGACCCCGTCACTAGCGAGGCTGACACCAGACGGACACCGTCACGAGGAGAGGCTGACACCAGACTGAAACCGTCACTAGCGAGGCTGACACCAGACTGACACCGTCACGAGGAGAGGCTGACACCAGACCGACCCCGTCACGAGGAGAGGCTGACACCAGACCGACCCCGTCACTAGCGAGGCTGACACCAGACTGACACCGTCACGAGGAGAGGCTGACACCAGACTGAAACCGTCACTAGCGAGGCTGACACCAGACTGACACCGTCACTAGCGAGGCTGACACCAGACCGACACCGTCACGTGGAGAGGCTGACACCAGACTGACACCGTCACTAGCGAGGCTGACACCAGACTGACACCGTCACGAGGAGAGGCTGACACCAGACCGACACCGTCACGAGGAGAGGCTGACACCAGACCGACACCGTCACGAGGAGAGGCTGACACCAGACCGACCCCGTCACGAGGCGAGGATGACACCAGACCGACACCGTCACGAGGCGAGGCTGACACCAGACCGACACCGTCACGAGGAGAGGCTGACACCAGACCGACCCCGTCACTAGCGAGGCTGACACCAGACTGACACCGTCACGAGGAGAGGCTGACACCAGACTGAAACCGTCACTAGCGAGGCTGACACCAGACTGACACCGTCACTAGCGAGGCTGACACCAGACTGACACCGTCACGAGGAGAGGCTGACACCAGACTGACACCGTCACTAGCGAGGCTGACACCAGACTGACACCGTCACTAGCGAGGCTGACACCAGACTGACACCGTCACGAGGAGAGGCTGACACCAGACTGACACCGTCACTAGCGAGGCTGACACCAGACTGACACCGTCACGAGGAGAGGCTGACACCAGACTGAAACCGTCACTAGTGAGGCTGACACCAGACTGACACCGTAACTAGCGAGGCTGACACCAGACTGACACCGTCACGAGGAGAGGCTGACACCAGACTGAAACCGTCACTAGCGAGGCTGACACCAGACCGACCCCGTCACGAGGAGAGGCTGACACCAGACCGACCCCGTCACGAGGAGAGGCTGACACCAGACGGACCCCGTCACGAGGAGAGGCTGACACCAGACCGACACCGTCACGAGGAGAGGCTGACACCAGACCGACCCCGTCACGAGGAGAGGCTGACACCAGACCGACCCCGTCACTAGCGAGGCTGACACCAGACTGACACCGTCACTAGCGAGGCTGACAACAGACTGACACTGTCACTAGCGAGGCTGACACCAGACTGACACCGTCACGAGGAGAGGCTGACACCAGACCGAAACCGTCACTAGCGAGGCTGACACCAGACGGACCCTGTCACGAGGAGAGGCTGACACCAGACCGACACCGTCACGAGGAGAGGCTGACACCAGACCGACACCGTCACGAGGAGAGGCTGACACCAGACCGACTCCGTCACTAGCGAGGCTGACACCAGACCGACCCCGTCACGAGGCGAGGATGACACCAGACCGACACCGTCACTAGCGAGGATGACACCAGACCGACACAGTCACGAGGCGAGGCTGACACCAGACCGACACCGTCACGAGGCGAGGCTGACACCAGACCGACCCCGTCACTAGCGAGGCTGACACCAGACGGACACCGTCACGAGGAGAGGCTGACACCAGACTGAAACCGTCACTAGCGAGGCTGACACCAGACTGACACCGTCACGAGGAGAGGCTGACACCAGACTGAAACCGTCACGAGGAGAGGCTGACACCAGACTGAAACCGTCACGAGGAGAGGCTGACACCAGACTGAAACCGTCACTAGCGAGGCTGACACCAGACTGACACCGTCACGAGGAGAGGCTGACACCAGACTGACACCGTCACGAGGAGAGGCTGACACCAGACTGAAACCGTCACTAGTGAGGCTGACACCAGACTGACACTGTCACTAGCGAGGCTGACACCAGACTGACACCGTCACGAGGAGAGGCTGACACCAGACCGACCCCGTCACTAGCGAGGCTGACACCAGACGGACACCGTCACGAGGAGAGGCTGACACCAGACTGAAACCGTCACTAGCGAGGCTGACACCAGACTGACACCGTCACGAGGAGAGGCTGACACCAGACTGAAACCGTCACGAGGAGAGGCTGACACCAGACTGAAACCGTCACTAGCGAGGCTGACACCAGACTGACACCGTCACGAGGAGAGGCTGACACCAGACTAAAACCGTCACTAGTGAGGCTGACACCAGACTGACACCGTCACTAGCGAGGCTGACACCAGACTGACACCGTCACGAGGAGAGGCTGACACCAGACTGAAACCGTCACTAGCGAGGCTGACACCAGACCGACCCCATCACGAGGAGAGGCTGACACCAGACCGACACCGTCACGAGGAGAGGCTGACACCAGACGGACCCCGTCACGAGGAGAGGCTGACACCAGACCGACACCGTCACGAGGAGAGGCTGACACCAGACCGACCCCGTCACGAGGAGAGGCTGACACCAGACCGACCCCGTCACTAGCGAGGCTGACACCAGACTGACACCGTCACGAGGAGAGGCTGACACCAGACGGACACCGTCACGAGGAGAGGCTGACACCAGACTGAAACCGTCACTAGCGAGGCTGACACCAGACTGACACCGTCACGAGGAGAGGCTGACACCAGACTGACACCGTCACGAGGAGAGGCTGACACCAGACTGACACCGTCACTAGCGAGGCTGACACCAGACTGACACCGTCACTAGCGAGGCTGACACCAGACTGACACCGTCACGAGGAGAGGCTGACACCAGACTGACACCGTCACTAGCGAGGCTGACACCAGACTGACACCGTCACTAGCGAGGCTGACACCAGACCGACACCGTCACGAGGCGAGGCTGACACCAGACCGACACCGTCACGAGGCGAGGCTGACACCAGACCGACACCGTCACGAGGAGAGGCTGACACCAGACCGACACCGTCACGAGGAGAGGCTGACACCAGACCGACTCCGTCACTAGCGAGGCTGACACCAGACCGACCCCGTCACGAGGCGAGGATGACACCAGACCGACACCGTCACTAGCGAGGATGACACCAGACCGACACCGTCACGAGGCGAGGCTGACACCAGACCGACCCCGTCACTAGGCGAGGCTGACACCAGACCGACCCCGTCACTAGCGAGGCTGACACCAGACCGACCCCGTCACTAGCGAGGCTGACACCAGACGGACACCGTCACGAGGAGAGGCTGACACCAGACTGAAACCGTCACTAGCGAGGCTGACACCAGACTGACACCGTCACGAGGAGAGGCTGACACCAGACTGACACCGTCACAAGGAGAGGCTGACACCAGACTGACACCGTCACTAGAGAGGCTGACACCAGACTGACACCGTCACTAGCGAGGCTGACACCAGACTGACACCGTCACGAGGAGAGGCTGACACCAGACTGACACCGTCACTAGCGAGGCTGACACCAGACTGACACCGTCACGAGGAGAGGCTGACACCAGACCGAAACCGTCACTAGCGAGGCTGACACCAGACGGACCCTGTCACGAGGAGAGGCTGACACCAGACCGACACCGTCACGAGGAGAGGCTGACACCAGACCGACACCGTCACGAGGAGAGGCTGACACCAGACCGACCCCGTCACGAGGCGAGGATGACACCAGACCGACACCGTCACGAGGCGAGGCTGACACCAGACCGACACCGTCACGAGGAGAGGCTGACACCAGACCGACCCCGTCACTAGCGAGGCTGACACCAGACTGACACCGTCACGAGGAGAGGCTGACACCAGACTGAAACCGTCACGAGGAGAGGCTGACACCAGACGGACACCGTCACGAGGAGAGGCTGACACCAGACTGAAACCGTCACTAGCGAGGCTGACACCAGACTGACACCGTCACGAGGAGAGGCTGACACCAGACTGACACCGTCACGAGGAGAGGCTGACACCAGACTGACACCGTCACTAGCGAGGCTGACACCAGACTGACACCGTCACTAGCGAGGCTGACACCAGACTGACACCGTCACGAGGAGAGGCTGACACCAGACCGAAACCGTCACTAGCGAGGCTGACACCAGACGGACCCTGTCACGAGGAGAGGCTGACACCAGACCGACACCGTCACGAGGAGAGGCTGATACCAGACCGACACCGTCACGAGGAGAGGCTGACACCAGACCGACTCCGTCACTAGCGAGGCTGACACCAGACCGACCCTGTCACGAGGCGAGGATGACACCAGACCGACACCGTCACTAGCGAGGATGACACCAGACCGACACCGTCACGAGGCGAGGCTGACACCAGACCGACACCGTCACGAGGCGAGGCTGACACCAGACCGACCCCGTCACTAGCGAGGCTGACACCAGACCGACCCCGTCACTAGCGAGGCTGACACCAGACGGACACCGTCACGAGGAGAGGCTGACACCAGACTGAAACCGTCACTAGCGAGGCTGACACCAGACTGACACCGTCACGAGGAGAGGCTGACACCAGACCGACCCCGTCACGAGGAGAGGCTGACACCAGACCGACCCCGTCACTAGCGAGGCTGACACCAGACTGACACCGTCACGAGGAGAGGCTGACACCAGACTGAAACCGTCACTAGCGAGGCTGACACCAGACTGACACCGTCACTAGCGAGGCTGACACCAGACTGACACCGTCACGAGGAGAGGCTGACACCAGACTGAAACCGTCACTAGCGAGGCTGACACCAGACCGACCCCGTCACGAGGAGAGGCTGACACCAGACCGACCCCGTCACGAGGAGAGGCTGACACCAGACGGACCCCGTCACGAGGAGAGGCTGACACCGGACCGACACCGTCACGAGGAGAGGCTGACACCAGACCGACCCCGTCACGAGGAGAGGCTGACACCAGACCGACCCCGTCATTAGCGAGGCTGACACCAGACTGACACCGTCACGAGGAGAGGCTGACACCAGACGGACACCGTCACGAGGAGAGGCTGACACCAGACCGAAACCGTCACTAGCGAGGCTGACACCAGACGGACCCTGTCACGAGGAGAGGCTGACACCAGACCGACACCGTCACGAGGAGAGGCTGACACCAGACCGACATCGTCACGAGGAGAGGCTGACACCAGACCGACTCCGTCACTAGCGAGGCTGACACCAGACCGACCTCGTCACGAGGCGAGGATGACACCAGACCGACACCGTCACTAGCGAGGATGACACCAGACCGACACCGTCACGAGGCGAGGCTGACACCAGACCGACACCGTCACTAGCGAGGATGACACCAGACCGACACCGTCACTAGCGAGGCTGACACCAGACGGACACCGTCACGAGGAGAGGCTGACACCAGACTGAAACCGTCACTAGCGAGGCTGACACCAGACTGACACCGTCACGAGGAGAGGCTGACACCAGACTGACACCGTCACTAGCGAGGCTGACACCAGACTGACACCGTCACGAGGAGAGGCTGACACCAGACTGACACCGTCACGAGGAGAGGCTGACACCAGACTGACACCGTCACGAGGAGAGGCTGACACCAGACTGAAACCGTCACTAGCGAGGCTGACACCAGACTGACACCGTCACGAGGAGAGGCTGACACCAGACTGACACCGTCACTAGCGAGGCTGACACCAGACTGACACCGTCACGAGGAGAGGCTGACACCAGACCGACCCCGTCACGAGGAGAGGCTGACACCAGACGGACCCCGTCACGAGGAGAGGCTGACACCAGACCGACACCGTCACGAGGAGAGGCTGACACCAGACCGACCCCGTCACGAGGAGAGGCTGACACCAGACCGACCCCGTCACTAGCGAGGCTGACACCAGACTGACACCGTCACGAGGAGAGGCTGACACCAGACGGACACCGTCACGAGGAGAGGCTGACACCAGACTGAAACCGTCACTAGCGAGGCTGACACCAGACGGACCCCGTCACGAGGCGAGGATGACACCAGACCGACACCGTCACTAGCGAGGATGACACCAGACCGACACCGTCACGAGGCGAGGCTGACACCAGACCGACACCGTCACGAGGCGAGGCTGACACCAGACCGACCCCGTCACTAGCGAGGCTGACACCAGACCGAAACCGTCACTAGCGAGGCTGGCACCAGACGGACCCTGTCACGAGGAGAGGCTGACACCAGACCGACACCGTCACGAGGCGAGGCTGACACCAGACCGACACCGTCACGAGGCGAGGCTGACACCAGACCGACCCCGTCACTAGCGAGGCTGACACCAGACCGACCCCGTCACTAGCGAGGCTGACACCAGACTGACACCGTCACGAGGAGAGGCTGACACCAGACCGACCCCGTCACGAGGAGAGGCTGACACCAGACCGACCCAGTCACTAGCGAGGCAGACACCAGACTGACAACGTCACGAGGAGAGGCTGACACCAGACTGAAACCGTCACAAGCGAGGCTGACACCAGACTGACACCGTCACTAGCGAGGCTGACACCAGACTGACACCGTCACGAGGAATGGCTGACACCAGACTGAAACCGTCACTAGCGAGGCTGACACCAGACCGACCCCCTCACGAGGAGAGGCTGACACCAGACCGACCCCGTCACGAGGAGAGGCTGACACCAGACGGACCCCGTCACGAGGAGAGGCTGACACCAGACCGACACCGTCACGAGGAGAGGCTGACACCAGACCGACCCCGTCACGAGGAGAGGCTGACACCAGACCGACCCCGTCACTAGCGAGGCTGACACCAGACTGACACCGTCACGAGGAGAGGCTGACACCAGACGGACACCGTCACGAGGAGAGGCTGACACCAGACTGAAACCGTCACTAGCGAGGCTGACACCAGACTGACACCGTCACGAGGAGAGGCTGACACCAGACTGACACCGTCACGAGGAGAGGCTGACACCAGACTGACACCGTCACTAGCGAGGCTGACACCAGACTGACACCGTCACTAGCGAGGCTGACACCAGACTGACACCGTCACGAGGAGAGGCTGACACCAGACCGAAACCGTCACTAGCGAGACTGACACCAGACGGACCCTGTCACGAGGAGAGGCTGACACCAGACCGACACCGTCACGAGGAGAGGCTGACACCAGACCGACACCGTCACAAGGATAGGCTGACACCAGACCGACCCCGTCACTAGCGAGGCTGACACCAGACCGACCCCGTCACTAGCGAGGCTGACACCAGACGGACACCGTCACGAGGAGAGGCTGACACCAGACTGAAACCGTCACTAGCGAGGCTGAAACCAGACTGACACCGTCACGAGGAGAGGCTGACACCAGACTGAAACCGTCACTAGCGAGGCTGACACCAGACTGACACCGTCACGAGGAGAGGCTGACACCAGACTGACACCGTCACGAGGAGAGGCTGACACCAGACTGAAACCGTCACTAGCGAGGCTGACACCAGACTGACACCGTCACGAGGAGAGGCTGACACCAGACTGAAACCGTCACTAGCGAGGCTGACACCAGACTGACACCGTCACTAGCGAGGCTGACACCAGACTGACACCGTCACGAGGAGAGGCTGACACCAGACTGAAACCGTCACTAGCGAGGCTGACACCAGACCGACACCGTCACGAGGAGAGGCTGACACCAGACCGACCCCGTCACGAGGAGAGGCTGACACCAGACGGACCCCGTCACGAGGAGAGGCTGACACCAGACCGACACCGTCACGAGGAGAGGCTGACACCAGACCGACCCCGTCACGAGGAGAGGCTGACACCAGACCGACCCCGTCACTAGCGAGGCTGACACCAGACTGACACCGTCACGAGGAGAGGCTGACACCAGACGGACACCGTCACGAGGAGAGGCTGACACCAGACTGAAACCGTCACTAGCGAGGCTGACACCAGACTGACACCGTCACGAGGAGAGGCTGACACCAGACCGAACCCGTCACGAGGAGAGGCTGACACCAGACGGACCCCGTCATGAGGAGAGGCTGACACCAGACCGACACCGTCACGAGGAGAGGCTGACACCAGACCGACCCCGTCACGAGGCGAGGCTGACACCAGACCGACCCCGTCACTAGCGAGGCTGACACCAGACCGACCCCGTCACTAGCGAGGCTGACACCAGACGGACACCGTCACGAGGAGAGGCTGACACCAGACTAAAACCGTCACTAGCGAGGCTGACACCAGACTGACACCGTCACGAGGAGAGGCTGACACCAGACCGACCCCGTCACGAGGAGAGGCTGACACCAGACCGACCCTGTCACTAGCGAGGCTGACACCAGACTGACACCGTCACGAGGAGAGGCTGACACCAGACTGAAACCGTCACTAGCGAGGCTGACACCAGACTGACACCGTCACTAGCGAGGCTGACACCAGACTGACACCGTCACGAGGAGAGGCTGACACCAGACTGAAACCGTCACTAGCGAGGCTGACACCAGACCGACCCCGTCACGAGGAGAGGCTGACACCAGACCGACCCCGTCACGAGGAGAGGCTGACACCAGACGGACCCCGTCACGAGGAGAGGCTGACACCAGACCGACACCGTCAGGAGGAGAGGCTGACACCAGACCGACCCCGTCACGAGGAGAGGCTGACACCAGACCGACCCCGTCACGAGGAGAGGCTGACACCAGACGGACCCCGTCACGAGGAGAGGCTGACACCAGACCGACACCGTCACGAGGAGAGGCTGACACCAGACCGACCCCGTCACGAGGAGAGGCTGACACCAGACCGACCCCGTCACTAGCGAGGCTGACACCAGACTGACACCGTCACGAGGAGAGGCTGACACCAGACGGACACCGTCACGAGGAGAGGCTGACACCAGACTGAAACCGTCACTAGCGAGGCTGACACCAGACTGACACCGTCACGAGGAGAGGCTGACACCAGACTGACACCGTCACGAGGAGAGGCTGACACCAGACTGACACCGTCACTAGCGAGGCTGACACCAGACTGACACCGTCACGAGGAGAGGCTGACACCAGACTGAAACCGTCACTAGCGAGGCTGACACCAGACTGACACCGTCACTAGCGAGGCTGACACCAGACTGACACCGTCACGAGGAGAGGCTGACACCAGACTGAAACCGTCACTAACGAGGCTGACACCAGACCGACCCCGTCACGAGGAGAGGCTGACACCAGACCGACCCCGTCACGAGGAGAGGCTGACACCAGACGGACCCCGTCACGAGGAGAGGCTGACACCAGACCGACACCGTCACGAGGAGAGGCTGACACCAGACCGACCCCGTCACGAGGAGAGGCTGACACCAGACCGACCCCGTCACTAGCGAGGCTGACACCAGACTGACACCGTCACGAGGAGAGGCTGACACCAGACGGAAACCGTCACTAGCGAGGCTGACACCAGACTGACACCGTCACGAGGAGAGGCTGACACCAGACTGACACCGTCACGAGGAGAGGCTGACACCAGACTGACACCGTCACTAGCGAGGCTGACACCAGACTGACACCGTCACTAGCGAGGCTGACACCAGACTGACACTGTCACGAGGAGAGGCTGACACCAGACTGACACCGTCACAAGGAGAGGCTGACACCAGACTGACACCGTCACGAGGAGAGGCTGACACCAGACTGACACCGTCACTAGCGAGGCTGACACCAGACTGACACCGTCACTAGCGAGGCTGACACCAGACTGACACCGTCACTAGCGAGGCTGACACCAGACTGACACCGTCACGAGGAGAGGCTGACACCAGACGGACACCGTCACGAGGAGAGGCTGACACCAGACTGAAACCGTCACCAGCGAGGCTGACACCAGACTGACACCGTCACGAGGAGAGGCTGACACCAGACTGACACCGTCACGAGGAGAGGCTGACACCAGACTGAAACCGTCACTAGCGAGGCTGACACCAGACTGACACCGTCACGAGGAGAGGCTGACACCAGACGGACACCGTCACGAGGAGAGGCTGACACCAGACTGAAACCGTCACTAGCGAGGCTGACACCAGACTGACACCGTCACCAGGAGAGGCTGGCACCAGACTGACACCGTCACTAGCGAGGATGACACCAGACCGACACCGTCACGAGGCGAGGCTGACACCAGACCGACACCGTCACGAGGCGAGGCTGACACCAGACCGACTCCGTCACTAGCGAGGCTGACACCAGACCGACCCCGTCACGAGGCGAGGATGACACCAGACCGACACCGTCACTAGCGAGGATGACACCAGACCGACACCGTCACGAGGCGAGGCTGACACCAGACCGACACCATCACGAGGCGAGGCTGACACCAGACCGACCCCGTCACTAGCGAGGCTGACACCAGACCGACCCCGTCACTAGCGAGGCTGACACCAGACGGACACCGTCACGAGGAGAGGCTGACACCAGACTGAAACCGTCACTAGCGAGGCTGACACCAGACTGACACCGTCACGAGGAGAGGCTGACACCAGACTGACACCGTCACGAGGAGAGGCTGACACCAGACTGAAACCGTCACTAGCGAGGCTGACACCAGACTGACACCGTCACGAGGAGAGGCTGACACCAGACTGAAACCGTCACTAGCGAGGCTGACACCAGACTGACACCGTCACTAGCGAGGCTGACACCAGACCGACCCCGTCACGAGGAGAGGCTGACACCAGACTGACACCGTCACTAGCGAGGCTGACACCAGACTGACACCGTCACTAGCGAGGCTGACACCAGACTGACACCGTCACTAGCGAGGCTGACACCAGACTGACACCGTCACGAGGAGAGGCTGACACCAGACGGACACCGTCACGAGGAGAGGCTGACACCAGACTGAAACCATCACTAGCGAGGCTGACACCAGACTGACACCGTCACGATTAGAGGCTGACACCAGACTGACACCGTCACGAGGAGAGGCTGACACCAGACTGACACCGTCACGAGGAGAGGCTGACACCAGACGGACCCCGTCACGAGGAGAGGCTGACACCAGACCGACACCGTCACGAGGAGAGGCTGACACCAGACCGACCCCGTCACGAGGAGAGGCTGACACCAGACCGACCCCGTCACTAGCGAGGCTGACACCAGACTGACACCGTCACGAGGAGAGGCTGACACCAGACGGACACCGTCACGAGGAGAGGCTGACACCAGACTGAAACCGTCACTAGCGAGGCTGACACCAGACTGACACCGTCACGAGGAGAGGCTGACACCAGACTGACACCGTCACGAGGAGAGGCTGACACCAGACTGAAACCGTCACTAGCGAGGCTGACACCAGACTGACACCGTCAC